>NW_022196900.1:73868693-73900497 GCF_008632895.1 Mastomys coucha | reverse complement strand
CCTCTGCCTCCCAAGTGCTGGGATTAAAACATATGCCACCACTGCCTAGCCATCTTTGGTTTTTCGAAAGAGGCTTTCTCTGTGTAGCACCCCTGACTATCCTGCAATTCTCACCAGGCTGGCCTTGAACTCACAGAGATCCACCTACTTCTGCCTCCAGCTTGCTAGGATTAAAGGCATGTGCCACCATTGCCAGGCTGGCTGGCTGGTTTGAAGGACACAAAAGTAAATCTGGTTAGTTCCTCATCATCTAGTAGAAAAGTAACAGATTATTTTCTGTTTTATTATGCTTTATCAAGAAAATTTGTGAAGGTAGATATAATGGTGCATGCTTATAATTTCTAATATGTGAGCTGGGGAGTGGTGGCGCATGCCTTTGATCCCAGCACTTAGGAGACAGAGGCAGGCAGATTTCTGAATTTGAGGCCAGCCTGGTCTACAGAGTGAGTTCCAGGACAGCTAAGGCTACGCAGAAAAACCCTGTCTCGAAAAAACCAAAAAGAACACAAAAAAAAATTTCTAATATGTGGAAAGTGAAGCCAAGAGGATTGGAGTTCAAGGCTAGCCTCAAAGTGACATTTAGTAAGATTTACTGTGTACTAAACATTTTTTAGTTGTTTATATATATTGATTTATTTAATCCTTACCAGGGAAGATAACACAAGTTGATATTACCAAAGCGGTGGTTTTGTCTCTACTTAGTCACCAGCCGAGCTATAAATCTAAATAGAAATTTGGTAATAGCAATTTTGTGGAACACAGAACTGTGAGCCAGTTTGTAGCTGCTACAGCTCTCTGGTTTGCAGCAAGAAATCTTCATGAGTGTGATATTGGTATTTGAAGGACTTCCTACTGCATAGTAAATCCTTCCATATGGCATATAACAAAATCTCTTCAGTTTTGAATTTCATCTGCAGGTAGTTCCTTTCTGAAATGTGCAGCTATTGGTGCCATTTCAGTCTACTGCTCCCTCCTGTGTCACTGGTGAAAGAGACTTCCTGTAGACTTAAATGGCAAAAGGATAGGTGCTCTTGTGTCACTCTTCCAGTGAAATAATATTTGAAGTCTCTGTTTTGATACTATCAAGATTATTTTTTAAAATTATTCTTCAAAGAATCAGAGTACTACCCTGATACCCAAACTGAATAAGAATATAAAGAAAGGGGGGAGGGAAGCACAAATTTCTTTATTGAACATAGATACAAAAAAATTGCAATAAAATTATTCTTTTGTTTATTTTTTTGTTTTTGAGACAGAGTTTCACTGTATAGCCTTGTCTGGCCTGATACCAGAAGTCATATATAGATCAGGCTGGCCTCAACCTTATAGAGATTTGCCTGTCACAGCCTCCTAAGTGCTGGATTAAAGGTATATACCACCATTTTCAGCTTAATAAATTTTTTCCAAATGCAAGACGAGGCACCATGACTCAATTGCTTCCATCTCAGGGATTCAAGGGTGACTCACCATACAGAAATTAACAAATGGAACACATATATCAAGTTAAGGACCAAAAACATGTAGTTATCTCAATAGATGCAGAAAAAGGCCTTTAACAAAGTTTGACATCCCTTCATGATAAAAATCCCTTAAGAGACTTTAAATAGGCTAGGCGGTGGTGGCACACGCTTTTAATCCCAGCACTTATAAATACTTAATAAAGTATTTTTTTAAAAAAGAATAAACAAGCCATAGTGATGAAGAGTGGTAGAGGAGCAGGGCAGCAGCTTCCTTGAGATAGATAAGCCTGCTGTTGAAATGGAGTCTGAGGCAAATGCAGATGACTGCTGAGAAGGTGCCCTGGTGGATGATGATGATAGTGTTAGGCATGACCAGCTAGAGATAATAAAGAGGATATAAAAGAGGCATAGGAAGTAGAGGCAATTCTTGAGCACACTGAGTTTGGAAATGGTATCCCACTACTATGGAGGCATTCCTTCTTCTCCCAACCTATCTTCAGCACATGCCACTTGTTCTTTTAACCTTGTCCTTCATGCATTCAATTCAATTCACAATAGAACCCATGTTCTATTGTGCTGAGCTTGGCTCCTTGTATATTCTCTCAAACACTTGAAGTATGTAATTAAGTCTTACTCTGTATTTTTGCATTTATTTCTAATGCCTTGTTATTATTTAACAATAAAAAGACTTTTTTAGCCATTATAAAGCAATTTTATGTATGTATGTATTGATTGATTGATTTAATTATGTATTTAATTTTCAATCCAGCCACTGTTCGCATCCATAGTTCTCCCTCACACAGTTCCTCATCCGATTCCCCCTCCCGCCTATCCCTGAGAGGATTCTCCCCCACGGTGACTAGGTCTCCCTCCTCCCTGAGTCCTCAAGTCTCTTGAGGATTCAGCACATCTTCTCCCACTGAGGCCAGACGAGGCAGTCCTCTGCTATATATGTGTTGTGGGCCTCGGACCAGCTAGTGATGCTGCCTGGTTGGTGGCTCAGTATCTGGGAGCTCCCTGGAATCTGGATTAGTGGAGACTTCCTATGATGTCACCCTCCTCCTCAGCTTCTTCCTTCCTTCCCCTAATTCAACCATAGAGGTCCCCAGCTTCAGTCCAATGGTTGGGTGTAAGTATCTGGGGTCTGTCTCAGTCAATTGCTTGTTGGGCCTCTCAGAGGACAGCCATGCTAGGCTCCTGTCTGTCTGCATACTGTAGCATCACTTATAGTGTCAGTCCTTGGTGTCTCCCCATGAGGTGTATCCCAATTTGGGCTGGTCACTGGACCACCTTTCCTTCAGTCTCTTCTTCATTTTTGTCCCTTCAGTTCTTATGGACAGGAACACTTCTGGATCAGAAATTTTAACTGTGGGTTGGCAACCCCATCCCTCCACTTGAGGACCTGTCTATCTACTGGAGATGGACTCTTCAAGTTCCCTCTCCTCACTGTTGGGCACTTCACCTAAGATCATTTAATTGCTTCCAAGATAATATATTGTCATGAGAAAAAGTTTTTTCCAATCATTTCAGTAGTTGCTTCCTTGACTGCTAAGGCAATCAATCTCACTTAGGTGTAGTTCTAAAGAGCAGCTCTGAGTTAGAGGCTTGTTAGAACTCTTTATCCTTTATGGGCCTGGTCAGCACAAGGCGACTGTGACAGTGAATATTTTAATAAGTTGGTATTGCATTGCATCTTCTAGAAAATAACTAATGTAATAGTATTAATTTTTGTTTTCTAAAATTGATAATGTATTTTCATGAACCTATTTTCTTATTATTCATTAACTCTATTAAATCAGGAATTTAAGAGAAAACAAAAGAAAGATGAAAAATAATGTACAGTAAAAAGAACTCTTCATATGAACCTATTGGTGGGAATTTTCAGTTGGATTGGTTATTTTGGAAAACATTAGTTTGGGGCTAGAGAGGTGGCTCAGCAGTGAAGAGCACTGACTGTTTATTCTTCCAAAGGACCTGAGTTCGATTCCAAATATTTACATGGTGGTTAATAACTGTCTGTTTAAAAAAAAGCAAAACAGCATTTTTTAGAGGAAAATACAAGGTCCCTCAAGAAACTAATTAAAACAAACAAAATAAACCTATGAAAACTAAAAATAGAGGCAAGGTTACTTAGCTAGTGTCTTTGTTACTATTTTTCTGCTGTGACAAAGCACTGTGACCAATGCAACTGATAAAAGAAAACATTGGGGTGGGGGGGCCTTATAGTTCCAGATTGTTAAGAGTCCATGACCGTTAAGGTGGAGAGCATGGCAGTAGGTAGGCAGGCACTGGCCTGCTAGCTGAGAGCTCCCATCTGATCCACAAGCAGGATACAGAGAGAGCGAGCTAACTAGAATGGCTTGAGCATTTGAAGCCTTGAAGCCTACCCTCAGTGACACACCTACTCCCATAAGGCCGTATCTCCTAGTCCTTCCCAAACAGTTCCACTTACCCGGTACCAAGCTTTCAAATATATGACTCTTGATGGGCCGGTCTCATTTAAAACCCCTTGCTAACATGAATTAAGCTCTGGGTTGGATTTTTCAGCACCACATAAAATAGGTATATTGCAGATCTGAAACTTACATGAGATAGAGGCGAGAAGATCAGAAAGGAGTTTAAGGTTGTACTCCATTATATAGCGAGTTTAATGTCAGGGCTACATAAGACCTTACCCCTCCTCAAAAAAATAGTAGCATTATTATTTGAAAGGTTGGAGGTTTAACCCAGTTTGATGATTAAACAATTGCTTAGCATGTATAGGTTTTATTTATTTCACAGTATATCAAAATATCACATTGTACCCTAGAAGTATATACTATGTTAAAAATGTAGTCCATGGCCGGGCGGTGGTGGTACATGCCTTTAATCCCAGCACTTGGGAGGCAGAGGCAGGCGGATTTCTGAGTTCGAGGCCACCCTGGTCTACAGAGTGAGTTCCAGGACAGCCAAGGCTACACAGAGAAACCCTGTCTTGGGAAAAAAAAATGTAGTCCATGATCATGTGTTAGAGTTTTATCATCTCTCTATTCTCTTATCTGGAGCAGTTTCGCTTTCTCGGTGTTTATATCCTTGACACTTTAGAAAACCAACAACCAGGCCAGATGGTGGTGGCTCATACCTTTGATCCCAGCACTTGGCAGCAGAGGCAGTTAGATCTTTATATTCAAGACCAACCTGGTCTACAGAATGAGTTCCAAGGCTAGCCAAAACTACACACAAATACCCAATTTCAAAAAAAAATCAAAAGGAAGGGGAGTGGGGGGAGAGAAAAGAAAAGAAAATCACAACCAGTTATTTGAAAGAACAATCAGGTAAAACAAACTTCATTTCTATGACATTACTAAGAAGCCTTGATTTGAATAAGGTGAAGGCTGCTTGTTTTCAGTGTAGTTATGTTTTAAAAAACTTTAAAACGTTTTTAAAAATTACAATTTTGTATTTATTTGTGCTGAACACTCATACCACTACACATATGTGGAGGTCAGAGTTCAACTTGGAGATGTTGGTTCTCACTTTCTCTACCTTGCTAGTTCTAGAATAAAATTCAGATCTGGGCAGCAAACTCCTTTGTCCATAGAACTATCTTACCAGTGGTTTTAAATCTTTTCCTAGTTGACAGTTATCTTGTGAGAGTATGTGTGTAAGTCCCTGTTCCTAATTAAATTTTAAAAATTTAAATTATCCTCATCAAAATTTGACACATTGAGCTAGCAGTGTCACTCTGCAAAATGGCTTGCCTAGCATGTTCAAGGTTCTGGGTTTGGGACCCAGAATCAATGAAAGGTAGATGATAGATAGATAGATAGATAGACAGACAGACAGGCAGACAGACAGACAGACATAGACAGATAGATACATAGAATAATAACTTTGCCCACTAATTTTTAGTATCCATTGATAAGTGATTGCTTTAAGTATATTGTTACATTTCTTGGGTTGATATATAATATTTTCCACTTTAGAAAACTTTTTCCTTTTGTTAATTTTTTTCACTTTACCATATCACACAAACCTAATAGATTGCGACTTTACTTAATGTGGTATAATTTCTTCTTTAAAATACCTTTAAATTTTATTTTACATATATGGATTTTTTAAAATTAAGATTTATTTATTTATTTTATGTGTATGAGTACACTGTAGCTGTACAGATGGCTGTGAGCCATCTTGTAGCTGCTGGGAATTGAGCTCCGGCTCTGCCAGTGTAATTCACTGTAGCTGTCTTCAGAAGCACCAGAAGAGGGCGTCTGATCTCATTACGGGTGGTTGTTAGCCACCATGTGGTTGCTGGAAGCCGAACTCAGGACCTTCAGAAGAGCAGTCAGTGCTCTTACCCACTGAGCCATCTTGCCAGCCCCATATATGGATTTTTTAATCTGTGTACCACATGAATACTGTACCCATAGAGGCCAGAAGAAAGTGTTAAATCTCTAGGAAATGACCTTACAGACAATTAATTGTTAACTGCCATGTAGGTGCTGGAAACCTAACCTGAATCCTGTTAACTGCTAACCATCTCTCAGCCCTGTAATCTTTTAATAGCTTTATATGTGCTGGTGCTGGAGTTACACTGTTTGGTACAGAGAAGTTTCTTCATGTTGGCTTTTATGTCTTTTTCATATGTGATATATATGCCATTCTTGTGAAAACTTTCTTTTTGGTCTCATAAAGTAGTCCTATGTAGCTTATCTTTTAACTTCCCATCACTAGCCCTTGATTTAGGCATTCTATAGAATGCATATTTTGGTGAGTCTCGGAGAATGTTGTTTAAAGAACTTGCTGTACTGTGTGGATTGTTTTTAGGTAATATGTACATATCCTAAAATTCTTGGCTTACTTGCTACCACTGCTTTTAATTCTAGTTCATTCTACTTTTCTCTATTAGTGATTTCTGTTTTTGTGATTCCTTTTTTTGCTAATGAGAACCCTGACTCTAATTATCAATATTGTTACCTAATTTAATTTGGTTTTTGGTTTACAATTAATGTTTTGTACCCACTGACCATGTGTGGCTACGAAAACTTCCTTACCTTTTTGGTTGCCCAGCACTTCATGACTCACCAACAGTGTTTTCGCTAAGTAGATAACATCTCAACATGTCTGTCAACTTAGGCCAAGTACCTTACCACCTACCCTCATCCACAAGGACACCACAAATATCTACTAGTTTCTAAACTGCATTACTAAGGAAGGGGAGGAGAGAGCATTCACAAGTCCCCTGAATGTCCCACAAGTAAGTGGGAATGTGGCTAAGTGATAGAAGGCTTGGGAAAAAAATATTTTGGTTTTTCGAGACAGGGTTTCTCTGTGTAGCCCTGGCTGTCCTGGAACTCACTCTGTAGACCAATCTGGCCTTGAACTCAGAAATCCGCCTGCCTCTGCCTCCCAAGTGCTGGGATTAAAAGCGTGTGCCACCATGGAAAAAAAAGACTTTTAAGATGTAATGTATGTTATAAAGCACAGCAATTATAAGTGACCTGGTAGTTTTTACTACATTTAAAGAAATACACACAATCTAAATACAGAACATTTCCTTCTCTTGGAAAGTTCACTTTTACCCATTTGTATTTGATCTCTATATTAGTCCTAGCCCTGGGCAACAGCTGGCCTGATATTTTATTATTTTTTTTTAAGACTGAATCTCACTATATAGTCTTGGCTGGCCTAGAGCTCACCATGTAGACCAAGCTGGGCTTAAACTCAGAGATCTCTCTGCCTCTGGAGTGCTGGGATTGAAGATATGTAACATCACATTCATGTTGAACATTTTGCATTCATGTAATTATTGCAGTGCTATGATTCTAGCATCTTTCATTTGATGTAATGATTCTACAGTTTTATCATGTTGAATGTTATTCCCTTTTTGGATAGATAGTATTTTGTTCAGTCATTAGTTGGTAGACATTTGGATTGTTTTCAATTAGGACTATTACACATGATTACATATGATGTTTCTGTGACCATTTGTATATACCTTCTTTCCCTCCTTTCCAGACTAGATCCTACTTTTTAAAAAAGTAAGCAAACAATCAATCAAACAAACAAAAATGTATATCCTGTCATTATGTGTGTTGGGGGGGGGGGGGTTGCTCATCAGTGTGAGGATGCCAGCAGAGGGCAGTATCGGATGACAGATCCCCTGGAGCTGAAGACACCTGATATTAGTGCTGGGAACCAAACTGTTGTCCTCTGCAAGAGCAGCAAGTACTCCAAGTTGCTGAGCCATTTTTCCAGCCCCTGTCAGAAAGTGGATGAAGAAGCTAGTTTGTTAAGACAAGAATTCTTCCTAATAGGCAGCTAAATTCAAGGAGAGCTGCTACCAGCCTTGGAGAAAAGGAATTTGGGACTTCCCTCTAGGATCTCTGATTGCTAATCTGGAGAATGGAGAGGACGCTGGCTACTTGTTGCTTTGCAAATACTTTCATTAGTTTAAGATTAGAAAAATTGGCCATGCTGCAGGCACTATTTCTGAGTCACAGGGATACATATCTCTTGGGGATTATTGTAGATGAAAAGAAATAGACATTATTCCTAAAAAATTTGTTAGTATAATATGTCTGAAGATAAGTGCTTCTGGGAAGTAAAGATAAAGGAGAACAGGTCCTAGTGTCATATATGGACATGGGGAAGGAAGCATTTGAATAGTTTTAAAGGAAAGGAGTGTTTACCATATATTGTTGAAAAAGTAGGGCTGGTGAGATGGCTCAGTGGGTAAGAGCACTGACTGCTCTCCCAAAGGTCCTGAGTTCAAATCCCAGCAACCACATGGTGGCTCACAACCATCCATAATGAGATCTGACTCCCTCTTCTGGTGTGTCTATATAATAATAATAAAATTAAAAAAAAAAAAGTAAAACATGCCGGGCGGTGGTGGCTCACGCCTTTAATCCCAGCACTTGGGAGGCAGAGGCAGGTGGATTTCTGAGTTCAAGGCCAGCCTGGTCTACAGAGTGAGTTCCAGGACAGCCAGGGCTACACAGAGAAACCCTGTCTCGAAAAACCAAAAAAAAGAAATGAAAAGAAAAAGTAGGACATCCTAGATAACACATTGCACCTACTGGCTACTTGTTCCTATTTAGAATCAGTAGCCTTTGGAAGATTTTGAATGGAGTGAAGGTATTTAATATAAAGAGGTCACTAGTAGGCTGCATGTGTTAGTAACAGAGAAGAAATAAGAAAAGGATAAATATGAGAGGGAGGAAGAAGGAATATTGAAATGATCTGTGTAAGAGAAACATGCATTGATGATGATTATTACAATATATGTCTAATAATACTTCCTTTTATTGGCAAGAAGCGATATTTTTTTAACCCGTGCTCATATCTTGGTCTTAACAAGGACATCATCTTGATTATTACTGCACTGTCAGAAATGCTTGGCCTGAAATTGCTCCAGGTTCTCTGTCTTGTTTACAGTGAATGGAACAAAAATCCATAAAGCCAAATGCTCAAATAGGAACTAGGCCTCTGGGATTGGAAATTCAGAGGAGCTTAAAGATCTACTGTAGAGTGTCATGTCCACACTGTGCATTGCTTCATAATTTAGTGATGTTTCAGAGGCTCTATGGGGTGCCTGAGACCCTGCTCCCACTGTCATTGAAATAGTCACAGTAAGATGTATGTAAGATGAAATGCTGGGCCTCACTCTTACTGACCAGATTTTTGTAGTTAACAACAGAGCATCAGTTCAGAGAACTTTCAGATTACTTGCCTATTGAAAGGGAAAAGCTAGCCTTGTTTTGGATCTCAGCTGATCATGGCATCTGTACCAGAGCATCTGACCTTTCTTCTCCCTTGGGTAGCTGTTACAGATTAGCCAAGTAAGATTATGTGTACTTTTGTTAAAAGGCATGTGGCCTAGAAATGTGATCTTTAGTGTTCTAGATTTTATTTTAAAGTTTAAGGAGCCAAATATAGTTCAGCTCAATTATTGATCCCTTAAGTTTCATGGGATTTTAACTTCTATACAATAGTAAGTTTAGATAGGATAATTTTATTTACATGTAACACATGTAAACCTTTATTGCCTTTATTTTAGTTTTTATAGCAAATCATACTGATCAATTTATTTAGCAAATATTTGAGAGTCTACCTTACTTTGAGAGCCTACCTTACATTGTTCTAGGCTTTAGCAACGTGCATTAATCAAAGCAAGCATAAAAGCCATTGTCCTTCAAGCCCAGTCTAGTGAGAAAACAGACAGCAAAATGGATGTGTAAAACATTTACTATTTTCTGTGTGCATGTTTGTGCCATAGCAGACATGTGGAGGTCAGAGTCAGTTCTTCCCTTTCAGTATGAAACTCTGGGGTTAAACTCAGGTCAGCTTGTCTGGCATGGCAGCAAGCACCTTTACCCACTGAGGCACCTTGCCAGCTCTCCTCCTCTTCCTCCTCTCCCTTCTCTTCCTCCTTCTCCTCTCCCTTCTCCTCTTCCTCTTTCTCCTCTTCTCTTCTCCTCTTCCCTCTCCTCCTCCTCTTCTTCCTCTTTCTTCTCTTCCTCTTCTTCCTCTTCTTCTTCTTTCTCCTCTTCCTCCTTCTCTTCTTTCTCCTCTCCCTCCTCCTCCTCTTCCTCTTTCTCCCTTTCCTCCTCTCCTTTTTCCTCTTCTTCTTCCTTTTCCTCCTCCTCTTCCTCCTCTTCCTTTTTCTCTTCTTTTAAAACTATGCTGCATTAATTTATAGTACAACAAAATTTTACTTTGTCATAGTTTAATTGCATACCATGTCATTTAATGTAAGAGCTTTGAAACAGAATAACTATATTTCTTCTCTCTAGCTTCAGTGCTATGAATCCCATGATAATAATAATTCCTTTTAAAATGTCCTTTTAAACTATTCTAATAGGAACATGAGATTTATATTTATGTTCATGTACATTTCTCTTTTTTTAAGATTTGTTTATTTTATATATATGAGTACACTGTAGCTATTTTCGCTGGAGCGAACAGGGCCAGAGCGAGAAGAAAAAAATAAAATAAATAAAATAAAATAAAAAAAAAATATTTAGAGAGGGAGAGGATTCCCCCCACACAAATTTGTTTATGTGTCTGTAATGCCACAAGTGCACAGGTTCCTTCTCGTGCCTGAAGAAGGCGTTGGATTCCACTTAAAGCGGGGGTTACACGTAGTTATGAGCCACCTGATGTGGGTTCTGAGAACTGAACTCAGGACCCATGGAAGGATAATGTAGTGCTTTTAACCACTTTCCCACCTCACTATCCTGAGGAGGGGCTTGTGATGTAGCCCAGGTTGCCTGTAACTTGTGATCTTCCTACTTCTGCCTGATGGAAATTTTTTAGGTGGTAGAGCAAAATATCAGTCTACAAAAGCAAAAAAAAGAAATAGGAGTCCACAAACCGAAGAGCTCATCTACAGCATACCTCAGTTAGGCATGCTGAGCTTTTCTACAAATTCTACCATTTGTCCAATCAAAGGCAGAGTTGGCATATGAGCTTAAAGGCAAGGGTAATATGTAAATTCTTTTTTTTTTTTTTTTTTTAAAGACATCCAGCAGTATTTAAGCATGACAAATACCTTCTTTCTCATACCTTTCCCATTCTCTGGGATCTTGTGTCCATCATTCATATCCCTCTTCTCAGGATTCAACCCTTCCCTGGACACTACTGCGCCCACTCCCAGTACAGTCTCTTTCCTTTTTCTTTCTCTCCTCTTCACTTCTTCTCCCTTATTCTCTCTTTTTTTCTGTTTTCTCTCTCTTTTTCCATAGCTCTGTTCATTCCAGTCACAGACTTTTTACTCCTTACTACCTTCCTGGCACCTGTAATAATGCCTTTGCATGGAAGAGTTAGTCTATTCAGTAAATAGAGAATTACTTTCAATGGCAAACTTCCCTAATGTCTTTTTTTTTATTAATTAGACTCTCATTTAATCAGTAATGCCAACAACCTACTCAGAACGATTGTAGGCTTCAAACATGACAAAGTCCAGTACTTCTCATGCTTCTCTATACTCATCAGCTTCTTCAGTACTTCTCATGCTTCTCTATAGTCATTAGCTTCTTCAGTCGTTTTCATTTTCTAGTGTCTGCCGAAGGTCTCCATGTGCATGCAACCTCTAACCTTCACTGTCACTTTGAGATCATCATTCTGGACTCTTGCACAATTGCTGGCTGCTTTTAAATGGTATAACTTTCACCATCTTCAGTTTTTATTTTATTTTTCAGTCTTTTAATCTCATTGTTTTGCTTCTTTTTTAATTTATCACCTTCTTGTTGGCCAAACTAGTCTTGATTTTGCTCTGTCTAACATGAGGATCTGGTCAGTTATTGGGGGATTGGGAGTAGGAGCAGAATATGGTGGGCTGGCTTGCCAGCAGCCTCAGCAGAAATTAATTAACTAATTAATTAATTTATTTATTTATTTTGGTTTTTGAGACAGGGTTCCTCTGTGTAGCCCTGGCTATTGTGGAACTCACTCTGTAGACCAGGCTGGCCTCGAACTCAGAAATTCGCCTGCTTTTGCCTTCCAAGTGCTGGGATTAAAGGCGTGCGCCGTCACTGCCTGGCATCTCAGTAGAATTCTTAATGCCTTTTTGTTTTGTTTTGTTTTTCTTTCCAGTGTTTTTAATAAAAAATAGACTGGCTTTAAAATACATTTGCAGAAGTTTTTTAGTAAGAAATGTGGCATAAAATGGCTTTTCATCATGATTTGGGGTTTCTCTGATCATAGGAAAAACAAACCCATTGTTAACATTTCAAATTCAGTTTTATAAACCAACTCCAAAATAAAGATGTTAGATAATTTATCAATTAACTATTTGTAAAAATAATTTGACAGACTGTAAATTAGCTTCTTTTTTTAATGACAAAACATTGAATTTGTGATATAAAAGTGGAATAATTTTGTGTTTGCTTGTTTATTTATTCATGCTCGCAATCAAACTCAAGGCCTTGTATGTGCTTGATAAGTGCTCCATACCAGACTAATAAAATAATATTTTGACACATGCTAAGTTTCCAAATTAAGTTTACAATTTAGAACAAGATTATGTTCTTGGCTTCTTGGGTTTCTTCAGGAAGCAAATTTCACATTGGAAAAATGCAAGTCAAGGCACTGGCAAAAAAGTTACTCTAAGTTAAACTGAATTATGAGGTCTTAAGTGATTCACACAGTGAGGTGAACAGTGAAG
Organism: Mastomys coucha; assembly: GCF_008632895.1. NCBI lineage: Eukaryota > Metazoa > Chordata > Mammalia > Rodentia > Muridae > Mastomys > Mastomys coucha. The sequence goes on along the minus strand of NW_022196900.1, from coordinate 73,887,888 downwards.
CTTAAAGCACTCTAGTGTTCAATCCAGGGAATCATGCTACTTAGGTGCCTCTATAACCAACCTGGAATACTTACAACTGACATTTTATCTTTATTGCAGTTGTCGGACAAGTAACCGCAAGAGCTTGATTGTGACCTCTAGCACATCACCTACACTACCAAGGCCACACTCCCCACTCCATGGCCATACAGGTAAGTGCTTGCAGATTACAAAGTTTAATAAAACATGTCCACAGACACTAGATTTCTTTCCTACTTCTCACATTGTAGGTTGAACATTGTCTGACTAATGCATGTTATTAGGATAAAGCGGTGAATGTTACCTTGGCCAGCTGGAGCCAAGGAGTGCCACAAAGTCATACCATGCAACAGATCTAGCCCAAAAGATTTATTGGTGAAGTGAGTGTGGGCGAAAGGCCATCTTGTAGTGGGTACATGAGAGAGGGATAGAGACAGAGACTGGGAGATAGAAAGGGGGAGAGAGAGAGAATGAGAGCACATGCAGTGATGTCCATCAGGGCCTTTTAAAGAGTGCTCCGGTTCTGATGTGCTAAATAAACTTGGAGGACGATTAGCAGCATGACTACGTTAGCCACTGCTGTCAGTCACCTTCAGACGAAGATTAATTAAAAATAAATAAATAAATAAGTGCTCGTGTTGCTAGCAACTGAGCTGAAAGGCAGGCTGGAGGAATGCCAAGTTTACAGCATATAAAGAGTTCATAGACTCTCTTTCTGTGGAAGTGTACAGTGGACTTTGAGTCCTTATGTACATCATTTCTAGTCTTGGATATCTTTTGAAGCCACTTGAGTCTTCGAATCCATGGCCTCTGTTCTAGTGTTTTCTACCACATATGGCTTGAATTATCTTGAGTCATATGATGACCATCCAGTAACATTTTGTTCCTACTGTTGTCTGACAAGTTCCCTAGGGGTCGGGGGAGATACATCATGCATGTCTATTCACTCCAGATAGGGATCCCATGACAGCAGACCAAAGTCCACTTGGTGATGAGCCAATGAGTTATTGGAGTTACCTACAGAAGCAGAAATGGCTCAAAGACAGCTGCATCTCCAAAGCACACTCCAGCACAGGTGACAGCTCACAAAGCTGGGAACCTGGCATACATGGGACAGTCTGCAAGTAGCTTAACAGGTTGGAGAGTATCCCTTCCAAGTGACCTAGTTAGTTTAAGCATCTTTTTTACAGTTTCACTGGTTTTTGTGTCTTTTAGGCAGGTGGTCAGGTTGTATTGTAGCACAACTAGTTTGAGCTAATTTTTTTATAGCTTTGTTTGAGGGACTTTCAGTTTTTATTGTTTACTCTGGCAAGGAAGGCTCTAGTAAATCTGGTCAGTTTTGGGAACTTCCTGAAGCTATTTTGAGTTGTTTACCTTCCTGCTTAAGGAGCTTTCCTTCAGAATGGAATGTTTTGATCATGGAGGAAGTTGTTACATGCCATATGGGCTCTCACAGAGGATTTTCCTACCCTGTAAGACTCCCAGTAATTTTTCCAGTTGAGAACCAAAGAAAATAAAATGTGAGGGATATTTGCTTCATATTGACATTGATTTTACATATTATTTCTGTAGTCAGTCTTAACTCCATATAGAATATGAACTCTTTTTCTTTTTTCTTTTTCTTTTTCTTTTTTTGGTTTTTCAAGACAGGGTTTCTCTGTGTAGCCCTGGCTGTTCTGGAACTCACTCTGTAGTCCAAGCTGGCCTCGAACTCAGAAATCTGCCTGCCTCTGACTCCCAAGTGCTGGGATTAAAGGCGTGAGCCACCACCGCCCAGTGAATATGAACTTTTATAGATAGTGAAAGAGCTAATTTATTTGCTTCTGATTAAGGAAGATACATATTTATAATGTGGTTTGCACTAACTCAGGCCTACACTACTTAATAGGAGAGGGACAGAGACTGTATTTAACTTAGCCAGGTGTTTTGTTCTAGGCTTTTGTTCTAGGCTGAAGGAATTGCTGTAGTATCCTGTTTATAGCAGAGCCTCTTAACATAGGGTTAATGATAATGGATAGGTTTGGAACAATAGAAAACTGTTCAAAGATCACTGGATGCTAATTATCCTAAGCCTGACCTTTATTTGTCTTCTTTGAGTAAATATCAATACTCTGAGAGGAATGCTAATTCAATTTCATCTTGAAAAAGGGACTCATCTGAAAACTGTCACTTTAGAAGACACTACCTATAATGAAAGGAATTAAAAATATATTTGACCTTTAAAGCAAAGCTCTCATTTTTTCTTACATAATTCTCTGGTTGGTTTTTGTTGTTGTTGGTGGTGGTATTTGTTTGGCAGTGGTGTTTGCTTGTTTGGCGTGTGTGCATGTGTGCATGCATGAGTATGTGTGTATTTAATGGGTTCTGGCTTCCTTTAAATCTCACTTCCACCCTAGAACTTTGTAAAGTTTCAGCATATGTCTGACCTAGATTTTCATTACATGGAAATAAATTTAGCTCCTTTAGACCACATGCATGGCTGTAATGTAAATACTGGGCAGCAATAACTGATAAGTTATTTTTTGCTGGTGAAATGGGTCGATTCAAGCCAAATTATAGTATATAAAGGCAGGTTTATAGGGAAGCAGCTCTTGGGTAAGTTCACTGGTCCCAAGGAACAAGAGGCTGGGGGAAGTTTTCAATGGGAGGGAGACAGAGGACAGGGAGGAAAGAGGCAAATGTCTAGATTATATGGGAGTTCATCTGGAGGATGGGAAGCCCAGACCCTGGGCTGGAAAGTTCAGGGCAGAGGGCAGAATATGCCCTGTAATGGGTAGGGAGGAAGGAATGCCGAGAGATCCTGGAGGCCAGGTCCAGCTTGACATGTAAAATGTGCATCTCAGCAGTTTGTCCTGGGTCTGAATCCCAGCAATTACTACTGGCTCCTCCTTTCTGAGATGATTGTTTCCTAAGTCTTCCTTACTTGATTGAGAATACTACATGATCTTTTCTGCCTGCCTAGGTCTTTGAAATTTAACTCCATGCGGTAGTATTTATAACATGCCTAATAGTTCATAAATGTTTTCATGATCATCTTTCTGCAAACCATGGCAGAAAATTCAGAGAGGAAGAATTGGCATGAAACATTCTGTGGTGGAATGTAGACTATACTTAACCAGTTGTTCAGAAGTAGCACTGGTTGTTCCATGCAGATCAAACTTGACATCCATTAAATTGTCAGCTATTATACAGCTGAAATTTCTTAGTCCTATTTGCTTTGCTCTTAAGACTTGAATCTCTTGAATAATAAAAGATCTATTAATTTGAAAGTAACTTAATAAATTCTATATAGTTAATTTCATATTAAGTATCTTATTTAAGTTACGCATCTAAGTATGTGCATGTGAGTACAGGTGCACATGGAGGTCAGAGCTGTTGGATTCTCACTGTAGCTGGATTTACAGTTGTTTTCACTCCCCACCCTCAGAGAGTTCTGAACTGAACTATGGTTGTGGAGGAACAATACATGCTCTTATCTGCTCACTCATACTGTTAAATATTTTATACACAGGTACAACTTTAGTAAGATTGGTTCAGTAGGCACGTAGCCATTCTGGAAAGAGTGTGTGTGTGTGTGTGTGTGTGTGTGTGAGAGAGAGAGAGAGAGAGAGAGAGAGAGAGAGATTGAGATTGGGGTTTAATCCTGGGACCTTCTGCACACTATATCCCCCAGTCTTTTGGGTTTTTTTTATGTAACCCATATTTTTTAGATTAGTTCCTGGATAATAGCAAACTAAATAAATACATATTCTGTCCCCACATATGTAAAGGTTCTCTATTGTCAGTGTTCCCTACCAGAATGGTACATTTGTTGCACTTGTGTAAACCTATTTGATACATTATTATTACCCAAGCAGTTTTGTATTTTAGTTTACTACTAGTGATACACATTAGACACATTTATGATGACATGTGTTGCCCATTGTAGTACCACACAGAACATTTCCACTGCTATATGTATTTTGTTAATATTCTTCAAATGTTGAACTAGCTTATTACATTCCTGAGATAAGCCCCACTTCGTCATGGTGTGTAGTTCTTTTTAAGTAAGCATTGTTAAGTTCAACTTGTTAGTACTTTATTGATAATTATGGTATCTATTCATGAAATATAATAGTCTGTGGTTTTTTGTTTTTATGTTTGTCTGATCTGGGCATTAAGGTAAATACTGGCTTGAGAATGAGCTTGGATATGTTCCTTCCCCTTATTTTTTGGAAGAACTTGTGTAGAACGGGTATAACTTTTTTTGAAATGTGTAGTTGAAACTGGTGCTTTCTGCCTTGGAATGTTATTAGTTATTGATTCAATTTCTGTGGTAGATTGAGACCTGTCCACATTACCTATTTATTTCCTTTTATTGGATATTTTCTTTATTTACATTTCAAATGTTATCCCCTTTCCAGGTCTCCCCTCCGGAAATCCCTATCCCATCTCCCCTCCCCCTACCTCTTTATGAGGGTGCTTCTCTACCCATCCACCCACTCCTGCCTTCCAGCCCTGGCATTTCCCTACACTGGGGCATCAAACTCTCTCAGGCCCAAGGGCTGACCCTCCCTCTGATGTCCAACAAGCCTATCCTCTGCCACATATGCTGCCAGAGCTATGGGTCCCTCCATGTGTACTATTTGGTTGGTGGTCCAGTCCCTAGGAACTCGGGGAGGGGATGCATATTGCTTACTTTTATATCAATAGTTTTATCAAATTATATCCTTTATAAAATTAACCCATTTTAATTGTATTATGAGATTGCACGTATAGAATTATTCATACTATTTCTTTACTAATGCTTTTAGTTCCTGAGACCCTTTCTGATACCCAACACTTAATTTCTGATATTAGTAATCTGTGTGTTATTGTCCCCCTACTTTGACAAGGGGGTGATTGGTTTCTCTTTTCAAATAACCAACTTTAGATCATATTGATTTTTTCCATTTCCTTGTTTCTAATTTTATTATATCTCTAGATTTTATTTTCTTCTGCCTGAATAGTTAATAATTTAATTTGCTTTTTTTCCTAGCTTCAAATGTAAAACTTAGAATGAGTTTGGATTATCTGTTCTAGTATATCCATTAATGACTTCTCTGCATTTCACAAATTTTGATAAATTGTGTTTTCCTTTTTATTTTGTTCACAATATTTTCAAATATTCTTTTAAAAGTATATAATTAGTATTTTGGAGATTTATTCCAGCTATCTTTCTTTTATTGATTTCTAACTTCAATTTGCTCTAAGCAGATATAGAATGATTTCTGTTCTTTTAAGCTTGGTGAGATGTATCTTCTGATGAATAATGTAGTCTGTTTTGATAAATTTTTCATATGATATGAATTTTTCATATGTTATGGTATGTAGATGTAATACTTGTAATGTCTATTATATTCATATGACTGCTATAATAAGCTTAATTAGTCTTCAATAATTTTCTACTTCCTAGATCTGCCATTTTTCTTGAAAGGACATTAGAATTTGTAACTATTAAGTCATCTTCTGTCACCCCTCACTGTGTTAATTTTTGCCTTATGCATTTTGATGCTTTGTTGTTTGGCAAATACACTTAAGACTTGGCATACTGAAGTGGAGAGATGGCTTGTGGTTATGAGCACTTACCATTCTAGCAGAGAACCTAGATTTGGTTCCTAGTTGTCTCTGGTTCTTGGGGATCTGGCATCCTCTTCTAACTTCATCAAGCAGCAGGCATTTGTGTGGAACACATACATGCATGCATACACTCATATACATACAATAATAATAATAAAGTTTTATTAAATAATTTCCTGCAATGTGTTGGGTTTTTTTAACAAGTACTGGGAATTGAACCACATGCTAAGCCAAATGCTTTCTTTATGTAGAAATCAGTTTCTTACCTGTATAATTTTTTCTTTATGAACTGCTTTTAACTATTTCTTTGACGATAGAATGCTGATATTAAATTGCTAATATGTTTTTAAAAGGTATTTCTCTTGTGCTTTTGAAGACTGTTTTCATAGGTATGGAATTCTAAGATTATGCTTTTCTCTCTCTTCTCTCCCTCCCCTTACTATTTCACTGTGCTGTCACCTTTGTCTGTGAAAACTCTTTGTCTATGATTTTCTGTGTGTACACAATATATCTAAATAGAGTTTGAAGAGGGGGGTTGTCTTACATTGTTTCTGACCTTTCTTGCTCTATAGTTTTTATAAGACATTAGTTTGGGTTTTTAAAGAATTTATTATTCTATGTTTATTGGTGTTTTGACTGCATCTGTGTCTGTGGTGGTGTTTGGATCCCTAGAACTGGAGTTATATACAGGTGTGAGCTGCCATGTGGGTGCTGGGAGTTGATCCTGGGTCCTCAGCAGGGGCAGCCAGTGCCCTTACCCACTGAGCTCTCTCTCCAGCCTTCAGGCTTTTCAATTTTTTATTGTTCCAAGTGTTGTTCTCTCCCTGCTCTGTTTCTTCTCTTTCTCAGCCACAGGTCAGCTACAGCTTTGGCAGGTTGTCTCAGCTCCCAAATGCTTTCCTCCTTTCCCTGCTTCTCCTCCCATTTCTCCTTTCCTTTTCCAGTTTTTGACATGACTATTGGCTTCTTCTTAAGTTAGCAATGCTTCCCTGAGATGTGTCCTGTCTATTAGTATAGTATTCTTGACTTCTAGTAGTGTTTTTGAACTTTAGCTCTACTTTTACTTCTTTAACTTTGGGAAGCAGTGTTTGTCCTGTAACTTCAACTTCTCTGGCAATCTGACGTTGTCTTCTGATTTTGTAAAGACATGTAGCACTTGACTTTCTGTATTCTCTTCAGTTTCACTCCTTTGTTATTGGTTTTTTCGATATGCTCATAATTTTGAGATATCCATTCAGATTTTTTTTCTACTTCTAACTTTGCAGCGAGTTATCCTCCTCTTCCACCCTATGCCTATTATTTGTTTTAACCTTCGTCTCCACAGTTTCATTTTTTTCTTCTTTGTGTTTTGTAGATACTACCTCCAATCATTCTAGTTCTGTCTTCCTGAAAGTCCATCTCTGATCCCAGCCACCTCTGATCCCAGCACTTCTGGTGCTGGGTCCTTATAGTGAGATGTCATCTGTGCATTTATGAAGCAATTGAGTATGTTTGTCTTGATTACATGGAGTAATGTGGAAGACGTAAACGTTGCAGATAAGAATATTAAAAAAACCTGCGTGTCTAGAGGAGATCCTGGGAGTAATGAGCATAAACTAAAGGTACATGACTAAGCTGAGGGACATTCTAGTTCTTAGAAGTCAGAGTAGGAAAGCACAAGAAGAAAAAAAATGGAGGAAGAATTCTGAGAAACACTACTGTCTTAGAGCCAACAGCAATAAGAATAAGTATTGCAAGTGGAGCTATCTGCGACATGAAGTCTGAGGACTGCCATTTGGATGTAGCAGTGTGGTGTCAGTGTTGATGTTTGGCAGCTGCTTTGATAGAATGTTAGTGGCTGTGGCCTGATTAGAGAGTCAAAAACAAAGAAAAAGAAAACAGTTATACTAAGTGTAGAGACATTACTATGAAAAGTAGGAAGTAATATAGCTCAGCGATGTAAATCCTTGCCTGATGTGAACAAGACCTAAGGTTAGTTCCCTTGCACAAGAGGAGAAAAAGCAGAAATGAAATGTATTGTGTGCTGATGGAAGTCATCCCATGTAGTGAAAACCTTGGCCATTCAAGAAAAGGGGCAATGTCTACCACAGTTCTGGTGTGGCTGAGGTGAAATGAGATCTAGTACGTACGCCTAAGAGGCCTTAACCAGGAACTCAGACAGTTATATGTACTTTTGAAGTAATAGGGAGGGTGGGAGTTTAGCAAAGACATTAGAAGGAACAGTAATTTACTTATTTAGGGTATTTTCTTATTACTTCTGCTCCCTATCTGAAGTTAAAAATGAGTCTGAGAGCCTGAGGACAGAGGGTAAACTTTAAAATAGTGTCTTAAGCCAATGTGAGAATAAACACAATAAAACTGTGGTCTGATTTTTGTGCAGAACCAGTGGAATCAGTGGGTCATAGGGTAATATGAAACTGGCCAGCTTCATTGTGTGGCATTCCCTAGAAACTACTCAAGACTGAGATGTTGAAAGATTATGAGAACAGTGAGATCACTCTTTTCAAAAGTCATGATAAAGATAATGCCATGGATTCAGGAATAACAGTTTTTACAGTGAAGTATATGGAAAGGTGTGTGTAGTATGTTTTGATGACTTCAGAAAGGAATCATTTTTGATAACATGATTTCAGACCTGGGTATTTTTATGTCAAAGGAGAGAGAATGCCTGAAAGAGAAAATGGAAAGCTAGCAAGGTATGCAGGCCCCATGTCAGGAGCAGTATATGGAAAGAGAGCTGCAGAGGAAGCTGCCACAAGTAACGGCCAAGGTCCAACTTGAAATTATAAGGACTGTATTAAACCCATGCTTATTTAATATGCTATCATAGAGAAAAGTGATACCTTTTAAGATAGTTGTAAGCAAAATTCAAGCAAAGGCAACATATCTGAAAGTACAGAATAACATGTTATATTTAGGAAACAAAAATGTAAGCCTTCATGATATATGCTTCCGATTATAAATTGAATTGCTAATTGAATTTGGTAAGAGGATAAACTAAGTTATGGGAAGGCTATACATTTTATAAAGAGTTAAGATATTAATACCTTGTGTCATTCTTTTACCTAAGATCTGTGGACTGTGAATGGTTTTATGAGGTTTGTAAGTCTCCTAAGCTTGTATTACCAGTTTACATTCATACATACGTTCATTTTTATGGAAGAAAAGTTTATGAAATTTTCCAAAGTTGTTTCTTAATCTAAAAAGTGAGTGTTCTTTAAGGCTTAAATCACAAAGTTGAAGGTCTACATGCTTAAACAATACAGAAAATAGGTTTAATAGGAATGTAAAACAAAAGTCTAGGAAAATCAAGCCTACATTATCCTAAAGGTGAACATTTACCACATTAGCAAAATAATAAAAGAAACACTTTCTAGGGCTTAGAGAGATGGGTTGTACTAGTTAAGAGCCATTGCTGTTCAATCCATAGGAGAGGACTGGAGTTCAGGTCCCACCATTCACATTCAGTGACTCACAAAGGCCTATAATTGCAGTTGCAAAGGATTCAGTGCCCTCTTGTGGCCTCTGTAGATGTATGCATGTACATACATAAACTATTTTGTAAGGAAGAAAAAAAAACTGTCACTTCTTTTCATCTTGTTAATGAAAAGAAGTATACAATTATCTGATTAATAATTTTTGCCACAAGTATACAATTATCTGATTAAAAAATCAAAGTTGCTAAAAGGAGTTGCCACAGCTGGCAATTGGGAGACCAATTAAAAGACCATTGCCATTATCCAGGTATAAGAGGTTATTAGAAATGGAGAAATTCATGAACAAGAAAAACAGGTGGCTAAAGAAACTAGAGTGCAGTATCTCCTTATTTCCTGCTTGTGTAATAACTGGGTGAGGATGCCATTAAATCAGACAGCGAACACTAATAGGAAAAATAGATTTAGGACTCTTCTTTCAGAGTCCACATAGACACTTATGACAAAAGTTACTTGTAAAGCTATAAACAAAAAGATTGTTTTCATTAAGCAGTATCGGGACAGTTGAATATCCATATCAAGAAACACTAAAACGCAAGACTGGGGAGATGCTTCAGTAGATAAGCTACTTGCCAGGCAAGCATCTGGGTCCCCAGAACCCACAGAAAAGCCTGGCAGGCATTGCAGCCTGCCTATAATCCCTGCACTCCCAACACTTCATGTAGAACCTGGCTAGCTAGAATAGATGGAATCATTGAGTGCCAGGTTCAGCAAGACTTGAATAAGTGAAGTGAAAAGCAATTAAGGAAGACATGCACATCTACTTTGAGCCTACATATATGATCAAGAGGCCTAGAGAGGAGGACCAAGAGAGTGTGTGGCCAAAATGGCTATGTTTATATAGGAATCAGAAGCTGGGGGAATGGAAGCTCAGCCCCTATACTAGAGAAGTTTAGGGTAGGACCCAAGGTGAGAGGTACTGTGGGGAGTCCCAGGCACTGAATGAGACTTGTCCCACCTTTCTTTGGAACCTGAATAAAAAAAAGATTAATAATTTGACTGCTTGAAAATTAAGAATTTTGAGTTACCAAAAGATACTCCACAGACAGTCAAAAGGCAATAAAATAGAAGATAATTGTGACTCATGTGACAAAGCTCTCTAGGTTCAGAACAGTTAAGGAACACTTGTAAATAATAGTATGATTGAAAAATAGCTAAAGGCATACATAAAAAGATACAGTTTCATTACTGATTGCAAAATTAAAATTAAAGTAATATATTTAAATATATTAAAAAATATATTCTCTTCTTTGACTACCAATGATGACTTACTGAGTGGTCATGTAGGAGGGAGGGGGCAATGACCCTAATAGTGGGAATATAAACTGGTAGAACCATTTTGCAAAAAGATTGACATTTTTTATTTTGTTTTGTTTTAGGTTTTGTTTTTCTGTATAGCCTTGACTGTCCTGGAACTCACTCTGTAGACCAAGCAGGCCTTGAACTCAGAAATCTGCCTGCCTCTGCCTCCCAAGTGCTGGGATTAAAGCCGTGCACCACCACTGCCTGGCAGCATTTTTTTAAACATCAAGTTGCAAAATGGACTAACAAAAACACAAAAGGACGCTTCTGCAATTCCATTTTTATGACATGTCTGGGCATTCTATAGGAAGCCTAGAGGTTGGCAGAGGTAGAGGGGATGGATTAAAGAATGTCTACTGTAAGCAGGCAAATTAGAAAAGATGACTAGAGTGCACCTTTTTAAATTTTTGACACAGGGTCTCTCTTTGTAGTCCTGGCTTCCTGGGACTTACTCTGTAGGTGACTCATTTTAATAAAAGGTAGTTTCAGGCTGAGGCCTGGTCACTAGAGGGACTGACCATGTGTTTACAGTGTTGAAACTTTGGGCCAACCTGATCTCCAGGAAAGAGACTGAGCCTCAAGATTAAGTTCAACTATATAATAAAATCCCAATTTAAAACGAACAGACTCGGGACACACAAGTTCAGTAGAGATTCCTGATTTGTAACCACATTTCTGTGCTGATAAACACTCTCTTATTCCACAGTGCAAGCACAGCAGCTCTGATTTCCCTCACAGACCTTAACCCTCCCCTAGTATAGTCTATAGTACAACTAGAATAAATGTATTGCTTTCTTGAGTTGTTCTAATGAATTATTAAACCCTTAAAGGGAACTATGGAGACTTAACAAGTTTGTGGTCAGTCAGACACACGAGTATTCTAAAAGACCCCCCTTCCCCAAGGTTGGGATTGCTTTTAGGAAAATGGAAGTCTTTTTGAAGAGTTTGTTCGTTTCTTTCTTTTTTTTTTTTTTTTTAATATTAAAGATAGGTTTATTGGGAAGCTGCTCTTGGGCAGGCGAGTTCACTGGCTCCAAAGACAGAGGCTGGGAGGGTTGGAGGGTGAATAGGGAAGGAAGAAAAAGAGAGAAAGGGCACTTGCGTAGATGGAAGAGGAGAGGGGAGAGGGAGGGAGGAAGAGAGGGAGAGGGGGAGGGAGGGAAGGGAGAGAGAGAGAGACAGAGAGAGACAGAGACAGAGAGATAGAGACAGAGAGACCGAGAGACAGAGATAGAGACAGAGACAGAGGACAGAGACAGAGAGACAGAGAGAGAGAAGAATTTGTTCTTAACCTGTCTGTGAGATCCACACTATGTCCTTTTTCTCAGAACTGAATGATATAGTACCTTCAGTTGGGGTCAGATTAGCTTTGGGAAGACTATTGGAACCTGGACCCTTGGAGAGAATGTTTATAAACTCCTAGACTACCAGGCTGGAGGAACCCATCATTATATACCCTTGCCTTATAGAAGGCTTTGTTTTGTTTTATTTTGCCAAAACCTTTCCACCCCAACTCTATACATACTATGTACCCTCTCACTAATTAAATTTGTCAAAAACAAATCCCAGCCAGCTGTAGTGGCTCATGAATTCAGGAGGCAGAGGCAGGTGGATCTTTGAGTTTGAGGACAGCCTGGTCCACAGAGTGAGTTCCAGGACAGCCAGGGCTAAACGGACAAACTGTCTTAAACAAATAAAAACAAATCTCAGAGGTTTCTCTGATTGCTTCTTTTACTAATTTGTCATTAAATTTCATGGTGGTCAAAAGTATTTTATTGATTTTATTGATTTAAATTTTTTAAAATGTATTTAATTTTATTATGGCCCTGAATATGCTATTCTTCAGTAAATTTCTCATGTCACTGAAAAAAAAATATAGCCTACTATTGTATTGCAGTGTTCAATGTCAGTTAGGTGAAATTGGTCAGAGGTGTTGTATATTCATCTCCATCTCATTTGCTAGTTTATTGATTAGTATGGACTAATAGATATTTATCTTTTAGTTTGAATCTTATTTATTTATCTGTTTAAATTGTTGTAGCTTTGGCCAGTGAAAGGAAGTCTCTTCATTTGATTCCTGTTCTGTGACATACCTCATCAGTGCTGTTTGGTTTCTGTTTCCTCTTTGAGGTTATTTGCAACTTCCTTGCCTTCTAACACTGCAATGCTCCCTGCTCATCTGTACTTCTTCTATCAGTCTTAGAGTCAGTCATTTCTTCAAGAAGCATGAGGGATGTTTTTGGAGGGGAGGGTAGTATTAGAAACCATCTTTCTTTTTCCCTTAGTCTTACAGACTCCATTTCTAAAGTTTCTTATGCCAACAGTTTTTCTTCCATTCCTTTAGTGGCATTGCTTCATGTATTTGTAATGTGATTAGATTCTCTAGTCAGTATGCATTATTACTTGGGATCTTCTGACATGATACGTTATTTGTTTGAAATTTGCATATCTTACCTGACTAGGTAACAACCCATAGTCCCAGCTACTTGGAAGGCTGTAACAGGAGGATCATTGAAGCTCCAGGGTTTTAGGCCATCTTAAACATCTTCATAAGACACACATATGTCATTTCAAAAATCAAAGTGTTAGATTATAGTGAATCCCACTCTGAGGCAGGAGTAAGAGTTCAAAAACAGCCTAGGCTTCTGTCTCAAAACACCATGAAAACTAATTGAGAAAATGGTAATTGAGGATGTTGGCCATGCTTTATAAACCTCAGAGCTTGTAGTATAAGGCATTTTATGGTGTGCTTCTATCCCAAACTTCTACCAAAGAACTTTACCCCTAAAGAATGCACATTTTTGTTTAGCCCCTTGGATGCAGTGTGTGAAGATACTTGTACAAGTAACTTTTAGATTAGACATTCTATTATCTTTAGGAAAATCTTTAAGCCTTTGAAATACCGTAACTTGATCTGTTCCTGAGAGAGCAGGAAGCATGTGAATCACTGCTATATCTAGAATGGATGTTCAAGAGGTATAGGTTGTCACAGGTACCTTGAAAGCAAAAGAGAAAATTTCTGGGTTTTCAAACTTATATAAAGACTCATAAACTGAGGGCTGGCCTGAGAAAATAATCAGATATAATGGATTAATAAGAGAAAAGGGTTTCTTACCAGAAAGCCATGCAAGCTCACTCTACCCCTCACCCCTCATTCCCAAAGCAAACCTCAAAGAGGAGTCTTTTCCTTTCTCCACAGGTAACAGTCCCTTGGACAGCCCCCGGAACTTCTCTCCAAATGCTCCTGCTCACTTTTCCTTTGTTCCTGCTCGTAGGTAAGTGGCTTGAGAACCTCCTCTGTGGTGTCTTGTCTTGTTTTATTTCTCTGTGTAGCCCTGGATGTCCTGGAACTCACTCTGTAGACAGGACTGGTCTTGAACCAAGTGCTAAGATTAAAGGCATTGAACCGCACTGCCGCGTGGCTGATATGTGTGCTTAGTAGATGTCTGAGTTCTCCTTTCAAGTCAGAACTCCTTCGTGTGAATTGGGTTGCCTTGGACTACCAGTAGTCAAAATGTCTTCTTTCTGTCCTCTCCCAGATGATAACTGTCTTGTCCTTTCTAAGTGATTGTGCATTTGCAACTGAACAGATTCGTTTATTTTATAATCCTAAGCAAGAGACATTGGTGCCCTAAGAATATATTCCACGGCAATATACTGTAACAGAATTATCCTCAGATTGTAGAATAGAAAGTGTTCCAGGAAGGATCCAGAGTAACACTTTTTACATTGTATCCCAAGTTCTTCCAAGAAGCTTAAAGCACCTAACATAACTTTCTTCTCAGCTTTTGTTGGAGTTTTTTATGCTTGTTGGTTATTCTTTTGTTTGTTTTTAAACAGGGTCTCATTATGTGGCCCTGGCTATGTAGACTATACAGGCTGCCCTATGTTAGTGGCTTTTGGGGGGGGAGGGGTTTCAAGACAGTGTTTCTCTGTATAGCCCTGGCTGTCCTGGACTCACTCTGTAGACCAGGCTGGCCTCGAACTCAGAAATCCACCTGCCTCTGCCTCCCAAGTGCTGGGATTAAAGGCATGCACCACCACTGCCCAGCTGTTAGTGGCTTTTTAATGTGTTTCTTACAGTTTTCTGCTTCACCCAGCTAGCTCCCATATTGAGACTGGAGTATAATATTTATTTAACAAGCTTTAAAGGTCACAATTGAGCCGTATTACTCTACATTAATCCTCTAAACTAATCTGGCTACCTCCCAGTCAAAATCCCAATGACACTTTCATTTTAGTACTGATCTGGCTCTTGGGGCTCCAGGCCTCTCTGGTGTCTCCTGGACTCTCTTCCTGCTGCAATTTCCTACTTTCTCTCTCTTCTTCCTCCCCTACCCGTGCTGAGAGGAAGTCTAGCCCTATTCTCTCTGCTGCTCAGTCACTGGCCAATCAGCTCTTTATTAACCAATCAGGGAATTGGGTATCAATGCTTGCACAACATTGAGACAGGAGATTCTCAGAATAAGGGTTGCAACTAGATGTGAGGGTAAGGAGATCAGTATTTGAATGATATAAAGATAATCTTTACTCAGTGCACAGTAACACTATGCTTACAGCCCTATTCAGAGATTCCCCTTGTCTCTGCTTCCCAAAGGCTAGGGATATAAATCTGAGCTTTCAGCTGAGGGTAGGTCCCAAGTATGAGTTCAGAAAGACGATAGGATCTTCACTCATAATTAGGTGAGCTTGAAGGATTTGTTAAGTCCTATTTCTTTCCTGTCTGAAAATGATATTGTTGATTTTGGCCTCTCTCTAGCAGACCTGACAGCTCCACCCTGCCTAGAGCACATTAAGTGGCCCCTGGAGAAGTCCATCCTGAAGGTGTCTTCAAACCTTTTGCTAAGGTTCCCTACACATAGTGGCTTCTTTTTACAACTTCAGAACTCTCTCTCTTAGTCAAACTTCAGAACTCTCTTTTAGCCAAAGTTCAAATTTATGGGGCTCTTGTTTTAATTTAGGGGGTTGTTTAGTTTTGAAGTAGAGTTATCTTTAGTTCTAAATGGGAAAGCCAAATAAAAATAGTAATAAGGCTCCAGCTTGGTAACTGTCCATGTCTAGAGAATATACTATATCTTGGAGGAAGAGTGGTTCTAGTAATAAGACTACTTTCTCTACTAAGTGATAGTGGTGGGACATGCATTTCATCCCAGCACTCAGGATGCAGAGGCAGGTGGGTCTCTTCAGTTTGAGGCCAGCCTGGTCTACAGAGCCAGCTCCAGGACCACCAGGGCTACACAGAGAAACTCTGTGTAGGGGATGAAGTGAAGGTGTTGGCTGGGAGGACTACTTTCTTATACGATGTAGCAGAAGGCTGCGCTGTAGCTCCGTTTGTAGGACTTGTCTAGCATGCACAAAATACCACATAAATGAGGTATAATGACTCACACCTGTAACCACAGTACTTGGGTGGTGGGAGCAAGAGGAAAAGACGTTGAAAATCATCCTCTGCTACATACTGAATTTGAAGACAACCTGGGCCACATGGGATTCTGTCTCAAAACAATTAAGATAAAATAATAAAAATGAAAAAAAAAAGCAGAAACAAAAGAGATTGCTGGAACAAGTGCTTAATATTCCCATTTCAACTGAGAAAAGATGCATCCCATTCCTCCCTAGAGTTCTGTATGGCTGAGGACCAGTGAGGAAGGGCTTGATGGCTAATGTTGCTGCTCTCCTCACTTAGTAGTTGCCTTACTCTGAAGAAATCTCATATGGGTTTGTTCTGTGAGCTCACATGGCCCATATAACTTCCATCTAGTTAGTCAAGTATTCTGGGAGGATCATATTGTCTGTGCTAAATTGATAATTGTGGCCTGCATGTGAACTTAACATCTAAGCATGAGCTGTAAAAATGAAACCTGTTATCACATCTACAGGGGTGTCATTTGGGTCATTTCTTATTCAGTTAATAAATATTTACTGAGAAATTTTGAGTCAGACTCTTTGGGTGCTTAGTTATTCCATGGTAACACAGTGGAAATACACTAAGCTTTCACTCAATAAAGTATTTTTTTAAAAAGAATTCTTTATTTTATGTATATGAGTGCACTATAGCTGTCTTCAGACACACCAGAAGAGGGAATCGGATCACATTACAGATGATTGTGAGACACCATGTGGTTGTTGGGAATTAAACTAAGGTCCTCTAGAAGAGCAGCCAGTGAGTGCTCTTAACCACTGAGCCATCTCTCCAGCCCCACCTTACTAAAGTCTTATGCACTTGTCCTCATATAAGGAAATTGTCCTTTAGACCTTAACTTAGTGGACTCATTCTTGTCATATCTCATAATAAATGTCATCTCCTTAGACCTTTTCTAACCACACAGTCTGAGCATTCTCTATTCAGTCATCCCATTCCATCTGTAGTACTTTCCAGGGTATAATATTCTGCTTTCATGTTTTCTGTCTTACCTGAACTAGAATCAAATCATGTTTTAATTAGAGATGCCTTAAATGTGTTGAGAGCATCAGCCTGGTAAATAATAAGCTTACTAGTCCAGTGAGTGGTTTGATTAAGACAGTAAATGAAGACGCAAAGAAATCCATGGTTGTAACCTGGAGGCTGGAAATTTAGCTCAGTGAAAGACCTGGTTCCATCCTCAACTCTGAAAATGGGGGCCAGGAAGACAAAATTATAAACGAATAAATACCTTAAAGGGAAGGAACATTATATTATATGATGGAAAGGATAGAAACATACTTCCCACTGACTGGATACATAAGGCGCCTCTGAAGGCTAAGAAGTAGCTATTGCATGAAAACATAGAGCCCATTCTAAGCAGATGGAATGGCAGGTATTGTTGATGCCCTTGTAACTGCTTCATTTATACTTGAAATAGGGATAGCTAAAGGGCTTTGAAGCTTGGTATTAAACAATGTGACCCAATCATGTCTGGGCTGGGGACTATGACATTTGAGTTGTAATCGTGGAATGTGGTTCCCCAGGCTATCCTTCTGCAGAACATGTAGGAAAGATGGCCAGGTATATAGAGTAAGGATCCCTTCAGGATCAGATTTGTATCCTGTCACAGAAAAGACAGACATAATTGAATGGTGAGGATATACCATCTGTCATACAGTTCTGCTTCAAACTGCCACATATTCTTGAACAAAAGGTTTGTCTCTGCCAAGCTATACAAAATACTGGGGGTAGCATTGCTTACACTGGTTCACCTTGGTTCTCATGATGTATGTCTTTTCACTACAGCCATGGCCACAGAGCAGACAGGTAATAATGGGTGTGATGGGGAGATGGGCTGGGCTACTGCTTTGCATGGTCAGTCAGAGTAGCATGTGATCTTTGTGTTTGATGGGAGAACTGGTTGTGATGACCTTTGTGGTGACTTTGGTGAATGTGGTTTTGAAAATTGAGCCTTTCTAGTACACAGGGCATATGGGATCTCAATATGCCCTATTAGAACTGAGACTTAGAGCTCATGTGTTGAAGGCAGTATTTGCTGGGTAATTTCCAAGCTTTCAAGCCTAGGGACAAGTCACTCTTAGACTCACATATTCCCATGGAAGTGAACAGAGGAAACAGACATCCAGTGTTTGGCTTTCATACTGACTTTGGTCCCTGCCCCTTCAGTATATACCGAGAAATATATATATATATATATATATATATATATATATATATATATCTTATGAGAGGTTTCTTTCTTCATCTAAATCAGTGGTTCTCAACTCTAATGCTGTGACCCTGGGGAACCCTATGGTTCCTCAGATTGTGGTACCCTCCAGCCTAAAATTATTATCATTGCTTCTTCATAACTGTAATTTTGCTACTATTATGAGTCATAATGTAAATATCAGTGCTTTCCAATGGTCTTAAATGAGCCTCCTGTGAAAAGGTTGTTCATCCCTGCAAGAGGTCACAGCCCACAGGTTGAGTGAGGATCACTGATCTAAAGATTGAAAATCACCTGTGAAAAAAATAAATTTGAGAAGGTCATAGGAAATCCATCCCTGAGTTATACTTAACTAATCTGTGCCCAGCTTTTTTCCTGGACTTGAGTGGCTTTCTTGTAGATCACCCAGGACCCATCAAAGAGGTAAGAAAGACCATCATGTTTTAGCACCTTTCTGGACACTGTTTTGCCTCAGAGACTGAGTTTCAGCAAAGTTCTAATTTACATGAGCTGACTGTCTGAGTAGCATGAAGTTGCATGTGGCATGGAACCTCCCACTCTTCCCTTTACAAATCATGGTAGAAAAATGAAATAATATTGGTGAGAATGGGGAGGAAGACTTGAAAATGAAGAGTCTTGCCAAGATTTCTTCCTGTTCTCACTTTTTAAAATCTAGCCCATGTCTGTTTGTTCAAGGCTATTAGTAAGACCTTGAACAAATAGACAAATCTATGCAAACTATAATTGGAGCTTAATTTCTAAATATTCTACATCATTCATGTTTTGAGATTCTGTAAGTAGTGCTAGAGATATGGCCTAGTGGTCAATAGCACTGGCTGCCCTTCTAGAAAAACAGGATTCAATTCCCAGCACCCATATGACTTCTCTCAGCATCAGTGATTCCAGTCCCAGGGAAGCTGAAGCCCTCTTCTGGCCTTCATGGGCACTCCTAGGGTGAATTCACCTTGAGAAGGATATGTCTCCAAGCTCCAAAGAAATAATTCTTTAGGACCAGCAAGATGGCTCAGAAGGTTATGGTACTTGCTGCCACACCTGACAACAAGAGTTAAATCTCAAGAACCCATGTGATAGAAGGAGAGAACCACCTCTCACAAGACATTTTGATTTCCATATGTACATCCTTTTTTT
>NW_022196900.1:73831253-73868683 GCF_008632895.1 Mastomys coucha | reverse complement strand
TTTTTTGGTTTTTGGTTTTTGGTTTTTGGTTTTTGCCTCCCAAGTGCTGGGAGTAAAGGCCTGCGCCACCACTGCCTGGCTGTACATCCTTTTTAAAAGCTCTTCCTTAGGCCAGTTGATTGACAGAAAGAAGTAGACAATGTTTGAGTCTGAAGTGAATATCAGTCAATAGCAAATAGTAACAGGCTCCTTGGGATTTATTAGTACACGTAAGTTGGCTTCAAGAATATTTGTCAAAGAGCAGCAATAACCTTGTGAAAAATAGTGAACTGACTTGTCTGTTTATGACTTTGGAGAAGGCTTTCTGCTGTTTTCAAAAGGATTCCCCTAAAGCTCAACACAGAACCACAGTTCTTTGCTTTTCTGTCCTGGAGAAAGCTTAAGCAGCAAGTTTTTGAGCTGAAGCATTTATAACATGGACTTGTAATTATTTGTCTGGGTGATGGGATGTGGCATAAAGTATTCTTTTTTATGCTGTTTATGCTGTTGAACAGTCCATGGGCTTGTTCTCTGTTTCAGAAATAGTTAGGTATCTCCTAAATAAAAAAATCACAAAGTAGGCCCCACACAGCTAGCTATCTCCTGTCATAAGTCCCTGGAGTCAGACTCAGGTCATCAAGCCTGGTGACAGTCACCTTTGCCTGATGAGTCATCTCACAAACCATGTAACATACGTTCCTTTTAAAATTGTTGTTGTTGAAACAGAGCTCACTTTATACCCAGGTTGGCATGGAACTTGCTTTGTAGACAAGGCTGCCTTCTGACTCACAGAGATCTTCCTGCCTCTGCCTCCAATGTGCTTGCATTAAAGGTGTGTGCCACCATGCCCAGCTTTTGAGAGAAAAAAAAAAAAAGAATTTTTTGTGGGCTATCAAGATGGTTCAGCAGGTGTGGGTGCCTATTGCCATACCCGATGCCCTAAGCTTAGTCCTTGAGTCCCACATGATAGGAAGAGAGACCCTATTCCTGCACATTTCCCTTGCTCCCATATGCATACTGTGTCGTATAGGTACCTTCACAGATATGTGCGTGCGTGCGTGGATGCAGCTGTGATGGTCAGAGGGCCACTTGTAGGATCTTCTTCCAGTATATGGGTACAGGGTTCACACTTGGATCGTTAGACTTGGTGGCAAGCACCTTTACCTACTGAGCCATCTGACTTATCTATAACCAGTGCTCTTATTCAAGGTCATAGTCTCTTGTGGTGTTGGTAGCTATCTCTGAAATAAAAATCACACAATAGGCCCCACACAGTAGAGAGTGTGAGAACTCATGCAAGACAGACAATATCTTGTGTTGTGAGACAGTGAATTAACTGCCTAAAAGTATTAATGGACGCAAGCAGGCAGGCCCTGAAGCTCAGAGTATGACCCTATAGGAATTTCATAATATTCTCTCTCTCTCTCTTCTCTCTCTTTTTTTTTTTAAATGTAGAACTGATGGACGGCGCTGGTCTTTGGCCTCATTGCCTTCTTCAGGCTATGGAACCAACACTCCTAGCTCCACAGTCTCTGTAAGTAGCCATAGCTGTAACCTTATGTGGTGGTTTGAATTGTGGCACTAGTAGGAGGTGTAGCCTTGTTGGAAGAGGTGTGGCCTTGCAGGAGGAAGTGTATCACTAGGGGTAGGCTTTGTGGTATCAGTAGCTCAGTCTTCCTTCTGCTGCCTGAGGATCACGTTGTACAACTCTAAGCTCCTTCCTCAGTACCATGTGTAATTACATGCCATGCTTCCTGGCAGAACGATAATGGACTAAACTTTGAACTGTAAGCCCGCCCCAGTTGAATGTTTTCCTTTATCAGAGTTGTCCTGGTCATGGTGTCTCTTCACAGCACTAGAAACCCCTACTAAGACACCATATTTTCTTCATTTTGTAAGTATTTTCTTACAGATAATTGTTCTCCATTCAGTCCTGTAATTTCTTCCAAACTCAATGTGTTTTCTTGAGGATAAGAGGATTTTTTTTATTTTTATTTTTTGAGGGAAAAAGACTTGGTAACTTTCACAGCCATAATTATAAGGCCTTTAGAAGGATTATCCGGTTCTCCCCTAGTTCCTCCTGGTAAACTCAGAAAAAAGCTTTCTCTGCCAGTGAGATGAGATGGGGAGCTCCCAAGCATGGTTCCCTGCCTCCCTCAACCTTATTTCTAGGATTCCAATAGAGAGTTCATCACTTTTCCCATGTTCCCAAGGCTCCGTACCCTTCATCATTGTTACAACCTGCCAAAGACTTAAACAAAAGGGAAGAGTAGTTATTTGCTGCTTGTTTTGTCAACAGAAGGGTGGGCCTTTCTCTGAACGTGTATTTTAGGGAGAGTTTCAGTTTTTGGACAGTAGATCCATCTGATACACTTATTGTGCGTATGTATAATTACTTCTGAAATGCATCCTCCATTGGAGCATCAAAGCTGGAATCATAAAGCCGACAAACATTGTTGGCAAAGGACCAAGTAACAGATTTGTAAAGTATAAACTTGATGAGCCATCCCCATTTCTTCTATCAGTCTTCAGGTCTTCTCTGCTCAATTTATCTATAGTCATAAATCACAAGCAAGAAAAAGTACTTTAGTTCTTCCATTGGCCTATAAAACACTATTAGTCCAGAGGTCTTACTGGTCTTTGGCAGTTAAGCTTAAGTTTTTTCCCTAATAAACATTCCTTTTCCCATAATCCTTTACTCAGACAAGTGTTATTTTTTAAACCCTAAAGGAGAGTCATATTTATGTATCTTTCTGTGTCTACGTATATAACACATAAGTATTACTGTACAGCAAATTTTAATAGACTCATCCTACATACTCTCCCTACCCACGCTTTGAGACAGCTCACCATGCATTATTCTAGGCCTCAAACATTTTTAGCCTCCTAAGTACTGTAATTACAAACATCCTACTGCACCTAGCTATTAAAATACTGTAAAATACCACCAGTTCTGCATGCTGTAACTCACTTTGCCCACTAGTTTCATATTAGCCTTAGTTGAATGAATATTCTGTTTGCAACTTAGATACAAATCAATAAGAACCCTATGAAAACCACAGTAGCTGTTTTCAACTCCATTCATTAGGGGCTGGAGAGATGGCCAGGCTTTAAGAGGACTTACTACTCTCTTGCAGAGGATTTGAGTTCATTTTTCAGAGTCCACATGGCAGTGCACAGCTGCCTATAATTTCAATTTCCAGGGGATCCAACACCCTCTTTTGGCCTCTGTGAACTCAATGAACACATGTGTTGCATACATATATACACACAAAAATACACGTGCACACACACAGTCACACATGTGAAATAAATTTTTTAAGCTTTGTGCATTATAACATATAAGACAGGTTTGTACTATTTTACTATTGAGCCAGACTGAGCTCATTTCTCATTGGATGATCCTACAACAGTGGTTCCCTTTGTTGGTACTTAAGCTCTAATACTAAATAGATTTAGATAGTTAAACCCCAAGGCCTTGATTGATTGGTATGTGATGGGCCTGTAGTGTCTGTAGTGTCTGACTTCCCTGCTCTTTGGGGACAG
Source organism: Mastomys coucha (assembly GCF_008632895.1). Classification (NCBI taxonomy): domain Eukaryota; kingdom Metazoa; phylum Chordata; class Mammalia; order Rodentia; family Muridae; genus Mastomys; species Mastomys coucha. Next base: position 73,865,158 of record NW_022196900.1, on the reverse strand, counting down.
TCTTACCAAGCAAATTAAGAATCTGGAGTCCTGGGATTTTATGGTTTGCCACAGAGTGACTACAACTATGAGATTCTCACTATAGCACCAGCTTGCTCCCTCATATTGTCTCCTGTAATTGGTGGGCCCTGTTGAGAACTTGAGATTGCTTTTCAAACCAGGTCTGATGTTTAAGTCTAGATCTAAAAGCAGTTGCCTTTCCTGCTGGATCTTCTTGTCTTGTCGTATCCCTGGCATCCCACCATAATCTTCCTAATCTTGGCAAAATTGTTTCTTCTCTGCATAAGAAAACTAAAAGGAGACATTGCTGAGATGGCGCTCTCAGGGTCATGAAACTGAAAACAAGGGGATGCACTTGATCAGACCTGGACTATTTACGGAACTAGAAAACATCGTTGATTGCTGTTCCAACTAGCTGGAAGCTTTATTGAGTGAAGGCAAAGAGTTTGTGTCAAAGAATCTGCTTTATACTCACCTAGCTTATATGGTTACTGAGATTTGAACTCTGGGCATTATGATGGTGTCATAAGCACTCTTAACCACCAAGCTGTTTCTCAAGATCCTTTGCATGTGTCTTTAATGCTGGTGGGTTTTGTTTTTTTTTTTTTTCCAGTCATCATGTTCCTCACAAGAAAAGCTTCATCAGTTACCTTTCCAGCCGACAGCTGATGAGCTACACTTTCTGACAAAGCATTTTAGCACAGAGAATGTACCAGACGAGGAGGGACGTCAGTCCCCAGCCATGCGGCCCCGTTCCCGCAGCCTCAGGTAAGGAATACTCCTACCAACTGCCCTAGAACCTGTGGGCCCAGCTTATTTGCATGGCACGGGGCTCAGAGTCGAGATGCTAAGTGCTTTGGATTGTGCAGTCAACTCATTTCTGTCACAACTGTGTCCCTTTGCTGTTGCAGTACAGTTAACTTCCTTGGGAAACTTCCTTAGGATCTTTATTTACACAAACTATCCACAAACCATACTTTGCTGACTCCTGTTCAAAAACAACCAAAGCTTGAGTGAGTACAGTAACACCCAACTGTTTTGGCTTCAAGGGCAAAGTAGCTGGCTCTTTTTTACCTCCAGACTCCAAAATGAGCATGGTTTTAATGACCTACTCAGCTTTCCTTGGGTTCCTGGGAAGGGATGAATTAGTTAAAGTACAGGATGGAATTCCAGAGGTCCTGTACCTCCCAGGAAGAATCCCCCAGGTAATGTTGGTACTGGGAGTGACAAGGAGTCATTGGTCAGGCCTCAAAGGCATGATTCAGACTGAGATTGATGAAAATGTGACTGGGGCTTCACAGTGAAGGGCGAGGAGTACGTGAGAGTGCGGATCCCAGGCAGTTCATACAGGAGCACCTCCACCATGGTGGTCTCACAATTCTTGTGGATCAGAGGTCCCTTTTAAGTCAGGTGAGATTGAGAGGACTGTAGGAACATTAGGGGAAGTCCCTAAATAAATCAAGACCAAACGCAGTTCTAAGTCTAACCTAGCTGATAGCTAAGATCTTGAGTTTGGTTCTAAACTGGGTATTCAACTGTTTGACTCAAGATTTCAAATGTTTAAGGAGATATGATCCACAGTGTTCCAGATGAAAAGATAGAGTTTACTATGAAAAATAATAAAAAGACTGAAAAATTACTATCAATCTACAGTTAAAACTTAGAACTCATTTTGGCTTTTGTATCCTCTAGGTGACAGTCAAGGTAGCCCATTGACTGTGACTTGTTTTAGAAATGAAAATAGATATATACAGTCTTTCTTTAGTTCCTTGATTGATTTGATTCCTAGGACACGTTGGGGTAGACTATTTTTCACTAACCAAATCTATAAGAACAGAATCATTTTCTGGGAAGGTTATCCTAGGGAAGCCAGCAGTAGGTTGACTGTCAAGTAGATTCCCCTCTTTTCAGCCGTGGCAGAGAGTTGTGTGAAAGCTACACTTCTTGCAGCAAGGTAGCTTATTTTAACATTGTACCATTTTAAAACTATAAACAAATATTCTAGGACCTCTGAGAATAAAGAAAGCCTGAAACTTGGCTTTCATGAATGTAGAAATGTGTGAGATACTGAAGAGAACTGGGCTCAGGGGCTCCGAGGATGGCCATATTTCTCCTTGAATTTTCTGTGGCACTAAAATAACATGATTCTTTTTCTCTTATTCAGTCCTGGACGGTCCCCAGTTTCCTTTGACAGTGAAATAATAATGATGAATCATGTGTACAAAGAAAGATTCCCCAAGGTAAGGATTTGTTTTAAAGGAGAAAATAATATCCCAGAATGACTATCTATAGCCAGGCCAGTACAAGGACTCCGGAGTGAGAGGGTCAAGTGCAGAGGTAACCAGAAAGATCACTAGCTTTAAAAGTATCTAGAGGATCTAGAAGGAGCAGGACAAAAGAAGCAAAGGTTCTGTTTCTCCACTCGAGATCAAGAGATGAGTGGGAGAAAATATTGTATCATGTCTTAAAGAAGAAGACATGGATTCTTACTGTAGAAGGCTGGATTCTTACTATACACATTGCTTTCACAACTCAGGGTTGTCTCTAGCCTCCTCCTCTTCCCTTGGACAGGATTTGCCCTCTGGTCACATCTTCATTTGATACAGATTTCTTAAGTAGCTCCCAGAACTTGCACAGCCAGAGGGGTGCTCAGCTTGTAGAAGAAGCCACCAAGAGAACAAGTCCAGAGGCAGGAGCCCTAGAGTTGCTTCCTAAAATATGTATTTTCCTTTTCAAACTGAGAGGGAAGATTGATACTATCCCAATATAGCTGGGAGGTAAAATTCACACTTTTGCTATGAGCCTTTTGTCTTTGACAGTGGCACAGGAGTTTTGCCTGTCTCCCTGCCCTTGACCTTTCCTCCTTTATTTTTTAAAATTGGGTGGTTTGTGATTTTTGTTGTTGAGGGTTTTGTTTATCTGTTATGTCTTTTGAGTCAGTCTCACTTTGTAGCTGGAACTGTTACGGCTAGCCTCAAACTCAGTCCTATCCCAGTCTTGTGAATGCTGGGATTATACACCCACAACCACAGGTGAGAATTTGCAGTTCTTACAAAGAGCAATCTGCTATGCACTCATACTTGGCCTTCTGAGGGTAGGTTGTTCCTGCAGAAAGCAATCAGGGCTCTCTAGAGTAACAGAACTTACAAGATGAATTCTCTCTATATATAAATGGTATTTTATTTTCTTCTTTTTTTTAAGATTTACACTGTTGCCGGGCAGTGGTAGTGCATGCCTTTAATCCCAGCACTTGGGAGGCAGGAACAGGCAGATTTCTGAGTTCAAGGCCAGCGTGGTTCACACAGTGAGTTCTAGGTCAGCCAGGGCTATACAGAGAACCCCTGTCTCGAAAAAGCAAAAAAACAAAAACAAAACAAAGATTTACACTGTTGCTGTCTTCAAACACACCAGAAGAGGGCATTGGATGCCATTACAGATGGTTGTGATCCACCATGTTGGGGCTGGGAATTGAACTCAGGACTTCTTGAGGAACAGTCAGTGCTCTTAAGCACTGGGCCATCTCTCCAGCCCCTAGAAATGGTATTTATTAGAATGACTTCCAGGGCTGTGGTCCAGCTAATCCAATATTGGGTGCCTATGATCAGAAAGTCCAAAATTCGAGTAATTGTTCAGTCTACGAAGCTGGATGTTTTAGCTAGTCTTCAGTATACACCAGAATCCCAAAGAAGTAGGCTCTAGTGCCAGTGAAGGAATAGATTTGCTATCAAGGACAAGAACAAGCAGGCAAAATGAGATGTCTTTTATCTAGTATTCCAGCAGAAGGTATGGTCTGGATTAAACTACGGTAGGTCTTCCCACCTCAAGAGTCTGGATGAAAGATGTGTCTTCCTACCTCAGAGATCCAGGTTAGAAATAAGTCTTCCCACGTCAAATGATTTAATTAAGCAAAAATTCCTCACAGGTGTGCCCAGCCATTTTGGGGTTTTAATTAATTGTAGATGTAGTCAAGATGGCAACGAAAATAACCGTGACAAGCCCTGAGAGACAACAGGAGACTGACATGATGGGCCTCCTTCATCCTCTCTCTGTCCAGGCCTCCCTGAGCAATCTATCTGTTCCTATTTGTGGTATGTGCTTCCTGCTGCTCTTGGACATCTTTTCTTAAACTGTACATACACTCTTCTTGCATACACATGACAGCTGAGGAAAATGACGAAAATGCTCTGTGCTTTTCTTTCTTGACACATACCAGTGAAGTCGTGTAACGAGGACCTAGACTGACTGCATTAATCTTTGCCCCATTTATCAGCTGTGTGTATTATCACAGCTGATAATCTAATAATCTAATTCTAGATAGATTATTTGATTTCCTGGAGCTTCATTGACAACTCATAATAATAGAATTCTATTATAGTCTGTCTCATATGGGGATCAGCGGTTGCTGGGAGAACACTGGTTTTCTATCAGTTTGCTGGACATGAGAAGTACGAGTAACTATTAGCTATTAGTTTGTTTAATCTTTTCTCTCAATACCACATTGTAGCCTTGAAGTAGACACAAGAATAAGAGCAAAGAAAGGGCAAAAAAACAGCTAGGAAGTCATGTTTTACTTTATAATGAAGTTCTATAGTGTGCAGTGTTGTGAAATGTATCTTGCATGTCTTCGTTCTCTATGTGCAGAGATGTGTATTATTAACATCTAGTGTGATGTGTTGGTATTTATAGGCATTTCTGTGTCTTTCATCTAAGATAGGCTTTAGAGAAGATGTGGTAAGATTTCTTTCCTGGGGCTGGAGAGATGGCTCAGCGGTTAAGAGCACTGACTGCTTGCTCTTCTGAAGGTCTTGAGTTCAAATCCCAGCAACCACATGGTGGCTCACAACCATCCGTAATGGGATCTGATGCCCTCTTCTGGTGTGCCTGAAGACAGCTACAGTGTACTTAGATATAATAATAAATAAATCTTTAGAACAGAGCGACCAGAGGGCCTGACTTCAAACTCCCAGCAACCACATGATGAAGTATAGCTACAGTATACTTATATATACATAAAATAAATACATAATTTTTTTTTTAAAAAAAGATTTCTGGGCTGGAGAGATGGCTCAGCGGGGAAAAGCACTGACTGCTCTTCGGAAGGTCATGAGTTCAAATCCCAGCAACCACATGGTGGCTCACAACCACCCGTAATGAGATCTGATGCCCTCTTCTGGTGTGTCTGAAGACAGCTACAGTGTACTTACATATAATAAATAAATAAATCTTTAAAAAAAAAAAGATTTCTTTCCTTCTTTCCCTGTTTCTGTCCTTTTTTTAAAAAAAGTCCCTCTGCACACTTATAAACATACTTTTGTGTCAACATATTAGGATACAGAATTTTTTTATTTTTTTATTTTTTTTTATTTTTTTTTTATTTATTTTTTTTGCTTTTTTGAGACAGGGTTTCTCTATATAGTCCTGGCTGTCCTGGAACTCACTCTGTAGAACAGGCTGGCCTCAAACGCAGAAATCCACCTGCCTCTGCCTCCCAAGTGCTGGGATTAAAGGCGTGCACCACCACTGCCCGGCTAGGATATAGAAGTTGACACCTAGTGACAAAGAGAAGTTAAAGTCTGAGAGAAGCAATTGCTAATTTGTTCACTAGTGTATGTTTGTCAGTTTTCACATGGCTGTACAGTTAGAAGCCCAAGAGAGCCCTGAGCCAGATCTCCATTCTGCTCTTCTGGGGATCTAGACCGGGGTCATGTTGCAATCCAAAGCCCTCCATCCCAACTTACCTCCCAAGATCAGGCAGGGTCATACCTTTGATACATGTTCTCTGAGCACCTCTTGTATCCAGTGTGAATTTATGTTAAATATGAGAACCCTGTGATAATGAAACCTTCTGACTTGCCAGAATGTCTTTCACATAGAAAGGTTCAGAAACCAATATCATCTATGCACTGACTTGTCTAGTCATGAAACCAAGTTAGACCCCCAGAGGAAAGAGAGCCTTTGTTTCCTAGCAAACAAGAGACTTGCCTGAGGAATCATGATGCTTAGGTGAGATGAAGAGCCACAGGAACTTGTAAAGAAGGGCCCCCCCAAAAGAATGGTGTAACAAAGGCATGATATATGGCCAGTCAGAGACCACCAAAAATTGTGCAGTATAGGATATGGCAGGAAACAGGCAACAAGGTGATAGAGGGCCTTGAATCCAGGCCTGGGCTGTCTCCTCATGAGCTCCCTTCATGCCTTCAGTCAGTAAATTTCCTAGTGTCACATGAGAAAGTTAGGCACACAGAGATGCCATCCTTCAGAATTTGCTGCAGCTAAGCTGGGACAAAAAGAGAATTATTTACTTTTCTTTTATCTCCAGGCCACTGCACAAATGGAAGAGCGACTAGCTGAATTCATTTCCTGTAATACTCCAGATAGTGTGTTGCCCTTGGCAGATGGAGCACTAAGCTTTATTCATCATCAGGTGATTGAGATGGCCCGAGACTGCCTGGATAAATCTCGGAGTGGCCTCATTACATCACACTATTTCTATGAGCTTCAAGAGAATTTGGAAAAGCTTCTGCAAGATGTAAGTGTGTTGACGAGGAATGGAATGAAACTTCCACAGGTAATCTCAGGAGTTCGCAATGGACTTACTCTCCCCAGCTGCTGGCCTCTATCAGGTCTCCTTGCCAGTGTGTAGCAGTTTCCATATTTGGTACTGATGAGCTGATATCTTCCCCATGACCTCTCCATCACTAAGAGAAGCCTGCTTGATTTCAGAGGAACTCAGTTTTGTGAATGGTTTTCTAGAGCCAAAGCTGTATTACTCTGTCTGAGACTCCACCATGGGTAGTGCTTAATTCCAGCATTATTATATGTAGGTATTTGACTTTACAAAAGCAAAAAATCACATAGAGGTTCACCATACATACTGGCCCACACCTTGAATCCTAACTTTTGGGCAGGTGAGGCAGATCCCAGTGAACCCGTCTGGTCTATATAGTGAATACCAAGCCAGTCTGGACTAAATGTAATGAGATCCTATTTCAAAACAAACATGATGATGATAATAATAATAGTAACAACAACAATAATAATACAAAATACAGTAGTGGGTATATGGACTATCTTTTACTGAAAATCATTTGTTTAACCACAGTTTACTAACTATCCTCAACCCAGAGGACCTGGGTTCAGTCCCTGTACCCACGTAGTGGCTCACAACAGGCTCTAAATGAATTTGACATCCCTGAGAAAGCTGGAGAGAGGACTCACTGATTGAGCATGTACTGCTTTTGCAGAGAACTTGTGTGGTTCCCAGCAACCACAACTGCCTCCAGCTTATCTGACACCCTCTTCTGGCCTCTGCAAGAACCTACAGTCATGTGCACATACAAACCTATACACATAAATAAAGAGAAAATTTTAAGTCTCTGAAAAACAAAAGACAGAATAATTCAGAGATAACAAAAACCAGAGATTTCACTAAATCCTTCAGCACTGCCTTCCTCAGCCTCTCATTCTCTTTGCTGTCTGCCAACTTCTCAGGTTGGATGAGCACATGCTTCTCAGCATTAACACATGTGAGTTAACCCAAGTGCTTCATGCCTCTAACATAGTCCAGCACCGCTGTCTCCTAGACTCCTCTCAGGAGTAGTAGTGATGGAACTGAGGGTCTGGTGCTAATGTTCAAACAAGGACTTCAGTGTGGCTCTAGAAAGAGCAGGGATCTCAGGAAGCAGCTGATTTCAAGACAGATGATTCAAACTGATCATAATTACTGCTTTCAAATACTCAAAGTCTAGCAGATCAGTCTCTGTACTCATGAAGATGTAAGGTAGGTGGTAGTTACAGTGAGAAAATTTTCTTTAAATATGTTTAAAAAGTAATTCTCTCTATAAAAATTCTTCCTCTGATTTCAAAATGGATACTTAATTATACATTTTATATAAGAGCAACTTGCGGGCCGGAGCAAGCAGGCCGGCAGAGGTCCTGAGTTCAACAGCAGCCACACACATGATGATTCATGGCCATCTGTACAGCTACAGTGTACTCATACACATAAAATAAATAAAATAAATCTTTTAAAAAAAAAACAAAAATGAAGTTCTGGAGTTGGTAAGATGAGCCCATCAGGTAAAGGTACTTGCCACCAAGCCTTATGACCTAAGTTTTATCCCTGAGACCTACACAATAACATGCACACATGTACACCGTGGCATGAGCATGTACACAAAATAGATGAATAAAAATGTATTCACCTAGTTTGTATAAGGCTGTAGTAATTGTTGGTATCAGGGGGTAGAGATTTCTAACCAAGAAACAAAACATGACTGGATATGGTGGCACACACCTAATAATCCTAGAACTCAGGAGGCTGAGGCCTGCCTAAGCTACATAGTAAGACTCTTAAAAGAAGAGAAAATGTCAAGGGGCTAGGAGTACGGTTAGTGAGTAGAGTGGCTGCCACATAAGCATGAGAACCTGAGTTTGGATTCCCAGTTCCCATGTAATAAACCAGATGTTTCTCTAACCCTTTAGGAGAGGGAGGGATCCCCTGTAGGTCACCTGTTAGCCTTTATAGCCAGTCAGTGAATGACAGGTGCATTGAGAGACCCTGTCCTAAAAAATATGTTTGAAGCTGGCCCTGGTGGAATGGGCACAGAGAGCTGTTCCTGGGCTGTTGACTCTTCAACATATACTTCCAAGTTTCATTCTGTGGTCAGCTCTGTACAGTTTGGTCCATTTTAACTCAACCACATTAGGAAAATTGTTTAAGCAACCTTTCTCTTGTGTATAGGCTCACGAACGCTCAGAAAGCTCAGATGTAGCCTTCGTGATACAACTAGTAAAAAAGTTGATGATCATCATTGCCCGCCCAGCTCGCCTCCTGGAGTGCCTGGTAAGTCAACAGAGAAGGTTGGATGTGCAGGCAGGCAGGGATTAGAGGATATAGAGGAAGTACCTTGTCAAAAACTGGCAGAACAATTAACATTTCTGTTGATAAATTGTTTATTTAAATATGATTTGCAAGCCCTTGGGGGACTGGTTGTAATTAATATTAGTCTGGCCTAGCCTCATGCTAAATCAGCTCCCTGCTCAAGTCATGGGAACCTTCAGGGTTAAAGAGCATAAGAGGAGCCTGGGTCAATTGAGTTGGCATGAGTCCTTCATCTAGTCTTTCAGGTATACATCACTAAACACCTACCTCGTTTTGGACCCTCAGGGTCCTAATCTTAAAAGCTTCCTGTGCCATAAGCAAATATAAGGCATGCAGATATGTGAATGAGGATCATATTGTGAGAAGAGTCACACAGCTGATCAGTACAGGGTGAAGTGGGAACCTGGTGAAGAAATCTTCTCTGTTCTTGCAATGAACATGAGTGAAGGGCCCTTGGAAAACAGGGAGTTTATTCAGTGACTTGGAGGTTAAGTACAAATTGGCCAGTGGAGGGCCATGAACACAGTAGTGAGTAGAGCTACATGGAGAACATTAGGCTATTTGGAGCTGCCAAAAAATGCTAGAATGTTAACACAGTCAGATACATTTTGTTATTTGAAACAAGATCTCGGGTAACACCCCCTCCCCCTGGCCTCAGATTCAGTATGTAGCTGAGGCTATTCAGTATGTAGCTGAGGCTAGCTTTGAACTCCTCTTCCTCCTATCTCTACCTTCCAAGTACTAGGATTATAAGCATGTATCCACACCTAGCTTCTTAAATAATTGATATAAATACATACCTCTGGTCGGGCGGTGGTGGTGCACGCCTTTAATTCTAGCACTTGGGAGGCAGAGGCAGGTGGATTTCTGAGTTTGAGGCCAGCCTGGTCTACAGAGTGAGTTCCAGGACAGCCAGAGCTACACAGAGAAACCCTGCCTTGGAAAAAAACCAAACCAAACCAAACCAAACAAACAAAAAAGTACATACCTCTGAAGTATACAGACCATTGTGGGCTTTTTTGTTTTGGTTGGTTGGTTGGTTGGTTGGTTGGTTGGTTGGTTGGTTGGTTGGGGTTTTTTTGTTTTGTTTTGGTTTGGTTTGGTTTGGTTTTTTTTTTTTTTCTTTGGTTTTTCAAGACGGGGTTTCTCCGTGTAATCCTGGCTGTCCTGAAACTCAGTCTGTAGACCAGGCTGGCCTCAAACTCAGAAATCTGCCTCCTTCTGCCTCCCAAGTGCTGGGATTAAAGGCATGTGCCACCACTGCCCGGCCAGATCATTGTGTTTTAACAGATATTAAAATACAACTGTATAATCACTACATGGTTAAAATAATGTTTTTCCTCAAAAAGGTCTCTGTGCCCCTCTGTGCCTCCTCTCTTCCTCCCAGACAACTCTTCTCTGCTTTTGCTATTGCTACATTACCCTTTGTATTAATGATTTTGTTCTGCCTTCTTTCACTCCATACAATTTTGGGGTTTAGATTTATACATCAATACATTTATTTCTTAGTAAATATGCCATCAAAATCTTATGCTTGCCTGCATGTAGAAGACCCTAAAGTAATTTAATCCCTATGACTGCAAAAAGAAAGGCGGGAAGGGAAAGAGAGAGAAGGAAGGAAGGAAGCAGAAGGAGGAAAAGGATGAAGAAGGAAGAAGAGAAGGAAGAAAAGAAAGAAAGGAAGGAAGAAAGAGAGAGAAAGAAAATTCCTTTGATTCAACATGGGTGCTGAATTGAACAAGTCCCAGATGAACCAAGAGAATCAGCACAGGGACCTTAAGCATTTGTAAGAGGGGCAGGCAGAGTGGTGGGAACAAAGATATGAGGTGGATGTTCTACTAGCTGAAGACTGTTGAGAAAGAGGAAGTGTAATGCACTCTAGATCTTGTGAACTACAATTGAGTATGTGCCAGCAGTGCCCAAGACTAGTCACTTGAACATACCTGACAGTACCAGCTGACTGAAAGAACCTGACTTGGAAACAGGTGAATAGGCTAAACTGTCTTGAAGCCAAAAACTCTTCTCCTTATTACTAGGAAGTCTATACTATGCATAAGAAGTCATCTGGCAGTGAGCTATAAACCAGCTTTGTTCCTTGATATCATATTTCTGGATGTTTAGGGACCAGGGTATACCATCAAAAAGAAGTTTGATTTCTTTCCCTCTGGTATGTGCTTTAATGCCAAGAAAGGCCACAGCACTTGCTTGTATCTTTCCCCACTGACCACCTCTTTTCTCTGGCACAGGAGTTTGACCCTGAAGAATTTTATCACCTGTTAGAAGCAGCTGAGGGTCATGCCAAAGAGGGACATGGAATTAAATGTGACATTCCCCGCTACATCGTTAGCCAGCTGGGCCTCACACGGGATCCTCTAGAGGGTGAGCATGCTTCTTAGTGGCTATAAAGAAGAGATTAAGCCTAGACGTGGACATAACATAACCTCAGAGGTCTCAGGACCACAGGAGACACCCTATGCTCTCTACTATTTTACAGTCTTTCCTTTTGAATCAGTGTTCACATTTACCTACTCTGTCTTGTCCTAGCCACGCTTGCCTTGGTCCCAGCTAGGTTGGATTTAGAGCCTCAGATCAAACAAAGTCAATAAGGAAGGACCATAATTACATTTTAAAGATGATCACTCTTCTACATACTTCCCTCTCCTATTGGCCACTTTACAAACCTTCCTGTTTGGGGCTTGCTCAGTTCTGCTGTAGAGTTTTAGCTTTATGCTTTTGGAGTTCATGATGAGCCCCTGCATGAACAGTGGGCTTACTTGTCTTGCTTTGTAGTTGTTCCACTCCCCTCTGTTTGCTTCCCTGACCCAGTAAGTAAAATAGCCTTGATCTGAGGGATGAGTACTCGAAGCCTCCCTTAGCCCTATTATCCAGGAAATACCGCAAGCTGGAGAAAAGCTTTTCTAGACTATGCCAGACTTATTTATAAAGTCACAGCACTTGACTTTTTTCCCTGTCTGAAACCTGTGCCTTACTAAGGATAGAGCCACAGGACTAGGTTTGCATTTCAGGTAGATACAGTATTAATACCTATCCCACATGTACTTGTTGTATGATATGAGGATAGTACCAAAATGCCTACCACTGCTATGTAAATTTCTCTGATATCCTTGCATGTTTCTAGAAATGGCCCAGTTGAGCAGCTATGACAGTCCTGATACTCCGGAGACAGATGATTCAGTTGAGGTAAAGATCCTGAGAGTTCATGCCTCAATCTTGGAGTCTGAGCTCTGTGAGGCTCTATAAGTTTGCTTTAAAAGAATATTTGGGGGCTAGAGAGAGAGAGGTTGGTGGTTAAGAGTACTGCTGCTCTTCCAGAGGACCTGGGTTCAATTTCTAGCACCCACATTAGTGACTCAAAACTACCTGTAGCTCTAGTTCCAGGACATCTGGCACCCCCCTCTCAACTCCATGGACACCAGTCACACTTACATACATGTGGGCAAATACTCATTTACATAAAATAACATTAAATGTCTTTCAGGGGTCTTCTAAAGGGTGGGGAGTTGGTGCTGCCAACAGTAAGAAGTGGGGTTCCTGGGAAGGGATGGGCAGGCCTGGTACTATGACTGTACTACTTCACCAAGCATATATGCTCTGAAAAATATACCTGCTTCCTTCCTTTTCCTTTGTCTTCCAGGGTCGTGGGGCATCTCAGCCATCTCAAAAGACCCCCTCTGAAGAAGACTTTGAAACCATTAAGCTCATCAGCAATGGCGCCTATGGGTAAAGGCATAGGGTCAGATTGGGGCCAGGAATAGAGCAGAGTCAACCCTTGGTCTCTTCCTTCTAAAATTGTATGAGTCCCAGTCCTGTAGGCAAAAGATACCCTAAGGTAGACCTGCTCCCTCCTTGAATTTCTCCTGGAGTGTCAAGAGATCAGTTTCCTCTGGCATCCAAGCATTGATTCTTTGCCCAAGCAAGATTCCCACTTGTCTTGGTAGCACTCCGAGTTTTGGAAATACTGAGATATGGGTCCTCAGAACCTGGTCTTCCAGAAAAGTAAAAGAGTTAATTGGCATAGTAGCAGGCACACCCCAAGATCTTTGTTGTTCTATATACGTATATGGGATGTTGAAACAGCTTGGGGTTGTAGAGTGTACAGTTGAGGTGCTAAGAGCCTCTGGGAGCTGTTCTGGGCTGGCTGTCTTTCCCAGGGCCGTCTTTCTGGTGCGGCACAAGTCCACTCGGCAGCGCTTTGCTATGAAGAAGATTAATAAACAAAACCTAATTCTACGGAACCAGATCCAGCAAGCATTTGTGGAACGCGACATACTGACTTTTGCTGAAAACCCCTTTGTGGTCAGCATGTTCTGCTCCTTTGAGACCAAGCGTCACTTATGCATGGTGATGGAATACGTTGAAGGTACTGGGGAAAAGGTGGCTGTGTAGAAGACAAATTGCAGTCTGAGACTTAAGCCTGAAAAGAGGCCAGCTTCTTTGTAGTGAGGTTTCAGGCTCTAGTCTCCAAGACCTCTTTGTCATCGATTCCTGCTTAGGAACTCTGAGACCATTGGCCTCAGTGAGCTCATAACTCCAAGGTGAGAATGGTGCTTTTCCATCAAGGCACTCTGAGACTGATGTGGCAACCCAACATCTATAGTCTTCCCTGAAGTCTGAGGCACTCTCTGACAGGAACAGAGCTTTACATTAGTAGCCACAAGGCCCACTGTGGGCTCTGAGAAGATTGCATCAGATGTTCTCAGAATAGACTAGAAGAAAGAACAGCATTAGGCAGAGCTCTGCAGAGGGCATCAGCTGTGTAGTGGCCCTCCCTCTGACCCCTCACTCACTGTGTACAGCTCCAGGCATATTTTCCCGGAAGCTTAAAGCTGAACCTAAACAAAACCATGCTTTTACTTCATTGGGTAATTACTGGAAGAAAGGAAGTAGAACAAACAAATATTTTGGCAGATGCAGTCTTTGAATACATTATTCCCATCCTAAAAACTTAGTCTTATCCCAGCAAGTCATGATGAATGTATAAAGGCCTGGACTCCTTCCTTCTGTCTCCTAAATGATAGTCCTGAAAGCCACTGGCACACTGATTTCCTGCTTCCTATTACCTGTCTTGCACCCACGCTAGTAGCCAAAGGGCTGGAGTCCCAGGCTCCAGCATCAGGCTGTTCTGGGAGGCTATTTCCTTAGGTTCTACAAAGCCTAAGAACTGACTGGAGCAGGGTCCTGGATCATGATAGCTTTTTCTCATGGTAGCCTGGGCTCTTTATAGGGGGAGACTGTGCCACTCTGCTCAAGAACATCGGGGCCCTACCTGTGGACATGGTACGTCTGTACTTTGCAGAAACTGTGCTGGCTTTGGAATACTTACACAACTACGGCATCGTGCACCGTGACCTCAAGCCTGACAAGTATGCCCACTGTCTATTTCTATTGTTCAGGACTTCCTCCTTAAGTCTCTTGATAAGTGAGACAAATGCATGTTTGGATCATCTTAGAATGGCTACTAGGAACAGAAGAAACCAAGCAGAACAAAAGACTCAGCACATCTAATAGTGACTATAGAAAATTAGCTTTGAAATGCAGACCTGTGTCAGATGGCCACTGATACTTGTTAACTCCGAGTCAGTCTTTTAATTGAAGTTTTGAGCCTCAAATTCCTCTCTTCTGAAATGAAAACAGTGCATTTGCTCTACTGAGTATTCTAGAAATATACCCCCTTCCTTCTTTGGTGATGTTTATCAAAAGCAAGGTCTTATGCATGCTAGGGAAGTTCTCTACGACTTAACTACATCCTCAGTTCCAGAATAGTTTGGAGACAATCACAGGACTCAGTAGATCGCAGCACTTGTTTCTTGCTTAGATGATGAGCCAGGTAGGAAACCTGACTTTTAGATAGTTTGAATTCATGGCCTGGGCAGCTAGACAGAGCCCATTAAGGAAATCGGGACTATCAGAGATAGTAATTTGGGAATCACCTAGGATAGAGGGGAGGCAGGGTGAAGCCCTTAGCATCAAATAGAGTGGCCCAAGCAGAGTATGTAAAGAAGTCTCTGACTTCTGGTTTCTCCCTCCGAAGACATCCAAGGTCATGGAAAAAGATTTTACCAAAGATGTTCCTTCTCTCTCAGATGGATATTTTAAGTCCCTCAGCCTAGGGAGGGATTGTTGTACTCTAGCAGCTGCTCTAGGATGATTGATCTCAATCCTGGAGCAAGACTAGTCTTCTTCAGGTATAGAATGCAGGTGGAACAACAAAGAGTTGCAAGGGGGCTGAAATGGTACTCACCAAGCCAGGGCTGCTACTTCTTAGCTTGTGCCCCTTGGTACCACGCAGAAGCTAATACTAAATCAGTACTAAGGGACAACTGAGAAATTACTCCATGATTTTATTTCTGTGGTCCCACAGCCTTCTGATTACATCCATGGGGCACATCAAACTCACTGACTTTGGACTTTCAAAAATTGGCCTCATGAGTTTGACAACCAACTTGTATGAGGGCCATATTGAAAAGGATGCCCGGGAGTTCCTAGACAAGCAGGTAAAGAAGCCTGGGAAAAACCTTGGGGGTTGAAATCCAGGCCTCAGAATAAGGCCTTGGAGTTACTTGCTTAATCTGTGCCTGGTAACTCCATGTTTTTGCCTGTAGTTCCAGGGAAGCACTGAAATAGGTAGCATATTTAGAAAACAGGATGACTCCTGAGAAAAAGGAAATAAAATTTTCAGTGGGGTTTGGATGAAATAGGTATTTAACTGCTGGTAGCTTCATGTGAGATCAGACTGAGGCACAGTTCTCCTGGGGCCTGTTCTTGTTGGAACACAGCTCCACATTTACATTGGACACTTTGCCATATTCTGGAGAGCAGCCCCTGGATGTTCTCGTACTTGATATTTCAGGTTGTGATGTCCATAGGTGACTGGTAAGTTATATTCTGGGGAAAGGAGCCAACTCTAAGTCCAGATCCAGAAGAGAGTGAGAGCTCTGTGTTTGAGCTAGATTTAGATGTTTAGTTAGTTAGGAAATACAGAAAGCCTCCTATCAAGAGCTTTAACTCTGGTTCCCTGGGATTGATGTTGTTCTTATTTATTAGAAAGTTAAGTCTTCATTCAGAGACTTCTCTACTCTAGCAGTAGGAGCATCCCCTACTGCCATGCCAGCAAGCTGCCTCAGGATTCTGAGCCAGCCTGGCTTCTCTGTACTCAGGTATGCGGGACTCCGGAATACATAGCACCTGAGGTGATCCTGCGTCAGGGATATGGGAAACCAGTGGACTGGTGGGCCATGGGCATAATCCTGTATGAGTTCCTGGTGGGTTGCGTCCCTTTCTTTGGAGACACTCCGGAGGAGCTCTTTGGGCAAGTGATCAGTGGTAGGTACTGTCACTCTGGGTCAGTACTGGAGTTGGGCTGTATGCACACAGCTGGGAGGCTCTTGAGCTCTTTTTTCTAAATGAGTGTATGTTCATGGTAGGCTAGCTTCTTTGGGTGTGTGTGTGTTTGTGTGCATGCACATGCATGAGCACACATCAATTGTGTCCTCCTGGGGCTTTCTGTGTGTTCATGTCACTCTTGTGTCAATGTGTTACATATGTGAATGAGTTCTGTGTTTTGAGTAAAATGGCAGGTGAGCTGGAGCTTCAGGAACAGGAATCCCTGTTTGCAATGCCCACTCTGGATCAGGGAGCAGGCAGTGGAGGGACTATGAGACTCCCCTAGGAGTGGGGGAACCTATAAGACTTTAGGAACTGGGGTTCCAGACAAAGGCTCTGAGGAGCTCTCAGCCAGAGACTCTTCCCTACCTTATTCTATTGTCTTTTGCATCTCCCCATTCTACCCACAAGTTTTCCTTTCTTTCTCACCCATGCATAATACTTCAGATGAGATTGTGTGGCCTGAGGGTGATGATGCGCTTCCCCCAGATGCCCAAGACCTCACTTCCAAACTGCTTCATCAGAACCCATTAGAAAGACTGGGCACAAGTAAGTTGGGCCTTTCTTCTATCTCTCACCTGGCCGGGGGAGGGGGGGGAGGGGGCAGAGAGGCTGTATCTGTGTACTGTAAAGTTCAATGGAAAGTCCCTCTTTATCCTGAAACTCCCCTGATCCTTTAGGCAAAGAAGGAAGAGTACTTGAACTGAGACTTCCCAGGCCTGCCTTCTCAAAATGTAGCATCTCACATGACTATGTCCCACATGCCATGCCCCTGCCCACTCTGTCTGCAGGTAGTGCCTATGAAGTGAAGCAGCACCCGTTCTTCATGGGTCTGGACTGGACAGGACTTCTTCGCCAAAAGGCTGAATTTATACCTCAGCTGGAGTCAGAGGATGACACCAGCTACTTTGATAGTAAGGCCACTGGCGGGGTGAGATAGAGCATGGATTGTAAGTGCCCAGACCTGCCATTCGTCCCTGCTCAGGGTCCTGCTGGTGCCACCAGGATGGCACCATCGATGGCGGTGAAGCTAATTGAACTGTATTTGGTCCAGCCCGTTCAGAACGATACCACCATGTGGACTCTGAGGATGAGGAGGAAGTGAGTGAGGATGGCTGCCTTGAGATCCGCCAGTTTTCTTCCTGCTCTCCAAGGTTCAGCAAGGTGTGACTAAGGAAGCCCAGGCTGATGGGAATTAAGAGGAGAGAACCTGTCAAGGCAGGCTCAAGAAATTTTGATAGGACCTCTTCCAGAAAAGGAGATCAAAGGGCTAGGGCTACACAGAGCAGAAGCTTCAGAATCACCCAGTCCCTGTTAGGGGCGGGTCAGCAGGGCAGCTTCTAGAGATATGCATCTTGGAGTGGGGCAGAAGGAGGGGTTCCCTCAAACCCTCGACTGTCAGACCCCAAGAAGACCCTTCCTTTGCTCTCTGCCATCTCATGTGTCTCCTGTGTCCACAGGTTTACAGTAGCATGGAGCGGCTTTCCCTGCTTGAGGAACGCCGGACACCACCCCCAACCAAGCGCAGCCTGAGTGAGGAAAAGGAAGATCACTCAGATGGCTTGGCCGGACTAAAGGGCCGAGACCGCAGCTGGGTGATTGGGTCCCCTGAGATGTAAGCACCCAGGGCTCACAAGGGTGGGAAGGTCAGTTGTCACATCATTGGAGAAATTCAGATGCTAGAGGGGAAGGGTATTGCTAGTTAAATAACATTCTCCAGGAAAGTCTGGTAAAATGTCTGAAAAGGTCTGTGACTAATTGTGCTTCTGAGGTAGCTTCAGCAGAGGCAGGAAAGGGAGACCACCTGGACCACTTGACCCTACCTTGGCCCTCTGTTTCACAGATTACGGAAGCGGTTGTCTGTGTCTGAGTCATCCCACACAGAGAGTGATTCGAGTCCTCCAATGACAGTGCGACACCGGTGTTCAGGCCTCCCAGATGGGCCTCATTGCCCTGAGGAGACCAATAGCACCCCTCTGAAGCAACAACAGGAAGGTATATGGGTCCTCACACCCCCATCCGGAGAGGGGTCATCTAGGCCCATTCCTGAACGACCACTGGAGAGGCAGCTGAAGCTGGATGAGGAGCCTCCTGGCCAAAGCAGTCGGTCTTGCCCAGGTGTGGCCCCGAGGATGGTGGAAGGCATAGGCTGGAATATACTACAGGGAGAGGCTTAGCTGTATTGCAGGTCTCATTGTTCACTTGGGCCCACAGCCATGGAAACACGGGGTCGTGGGACCCCACAGCTAGCTGAGGAAGCCGCAGCCAAAGCCATCAGTGATCTAGCTGTACGTAGGGCCCGTCACCGGCTGCTCTCTGGGGACTCTATAGAGAAGCGCACCACTCGCCCAGTCAACAAAGTAATCAAGTCAGCCTCAGCTACGGCCCTTTCCCTCCTCATTCCTTCAGGTAAGGCCAACGGGGAACTAAGGTGAATTCATAGGAAGGGATGGGAAGCAGCTGCATGTGTGTAAAGCAGGTAAGTATTTGAGAGACTGCCTCCTTTTCAGGAAAATAGAAGTCTCTGAAGATCAGTGTTGATGTTTATGATGTACGTGCATCAGAGAGCAGGATTGTAGTGGACTAGGAGTGGGTTAGGATCAACAGCTTAGGCCAGTTGGGATCATGGCCATGTTAAGACCTCTGATCACTAAGTCTTGGTTTCTACTTCTCCAGAACACCATGCCTGCTCACCATTGGCCAGCCCTATGTCCCCACATTCCCAGTCATCCAATCCATCATCCAGGGACTCTTCTCCAAGCAGGGACTTCTTGCCAGCCCTTGGCAGCTTGAGGCCTCCCATCATCATCCACCGAGCTGGCAAGAAGTATGGCTTCACCCTGAGGGCCATTCGTGTCTACATGGGTGACTCCGATGTCTACACTGTACACCACATGGTGTGGGTATGTCTGGCCAGGCAGAGTTGTCCTCCAGCTGTATACTCCCACCTTCCCCTTACCAGAGCCCACATAACTCACAGAAACCAGAGGGTGGTGGTGGACAAGGGTCACAGTGGCAGCAGAACCAGGCTCCAAATTAAAGACGCTTCTCTTCCTGAGGCAGCATGTGGAGGATGGTGGTCCAGCCAGCGAGGCAGGGCTTCGTCAGGGTGACCTCATCACCCATGTCAATGGTGAGCCTGTGCATGGACTAGTCCATACAGAAGTGGTGGAGCTGGTTCTGAAGGTTAGTGCTGGTAATGTTGTCTGTGTAATGTATGTGAGCCGGGACTTGCTATAAGGGGAGTGAGAGAATCAGGGACGTACAGAATTTGAATGTCCAGTACAGGAGATTTTTCTCCATATGGTCATTAACCTTTGCTGGCCAAACCCCAGACCATCATCATCAGACATCTCCTGATGTCCCGTCAGGAAAAGTACTGTTGTCTTCCCGTTCCTAAACTACTCCAGGGTGCTACTTGGAACATTTTCTATCCTGGGAGGGAAACCAGCACTTGTTTAGTTTACATGTTGGTGTGGAACAGCAAAAACTGAAGCTGTGATGCAGGGAAAGAGTAAGAAGGAGAAAAGACCACCCCATCCAAAGGTTCCTGCTTTTCCTGCTTGGCTTCCTAGAGTGGAAACAAGGTATCAATTTCAACAACTCCCTTGGAGAACACTTCAATCAAAGTGGGGCCAGCTAGGAAAGGCAGCTATAAAGCCAAGATGGCCCGGAGGAGCAAACGGAGCCGGGGCAAAGATGGGCAAGAAAGGTGAGACAGACTTGGTCCAGAGGTCTACCCTGAGATGCCCACATTTGATCAGGCCTAGAGTATGCTGTCCCCTTATCTCTACAGCCGAAAAAGAAGCTCCCTATTCCGGAAAATCACAAAGCAGGCCTCCTTGTTACACACCAGCCGCAGCCTTTCTTCTCTTAACCGCTCCTTGTCATCAGGGGAGAGTGGTCCAGGCTCTCCCACACACAACTACAGCCTCTCTCCCCGATCTCCTCCTCAGGGCTACCGGGTAGCCCCAGATGCTGTGCACTCAGGTACAGGGGTTCCCCTGCAGATCAGAAACCATCCCTTGGGAAATTGGAATGAACTTGAGCCATCTGCTTCCCATAGGCCCAACTCTAAATCTCTTTGAGCATAACCTTGAAGACGCAGAAGTCTTGGGAAGGATTGATGGTAGGGCAGTGGGGGTAGATTAAATAGACTGTAGTCACCAGTTGGTATAAAGTGAACAATGGTCCTGGGCCATTCTAGAGCTAGTTCTGCCTTGCTGCTCAGTTACTTCTAACAGCTAACACTGTGTTGTTTTCTGTTTGTCCGTCCACCTGTGCAACCATCCAAAGTAGGAGGGAATTCCTCTCAGAGCAGCTCTCCCAGCTCCAGTGTGCCCAGTTCTCCTGCTGGCTCTGGACATACACGGCCCAGCTCCCTTCATGGTCTGGCACCCAAGCTCCAACGCCAGTACCGCTCACCACGGCGCAAGTCAGCAGG
The DNA here is from genome assembly GCF_008632895.1 of Mastomys coucha. Taxonomy (NCBI): domain Eukaryota; kingdom Metazoa; phylum Chordata; class Mammalia; order Rodentia; family Muridae; genus Mastomys; species Mastomys coucha. Next base: position 73,844,426 of record NW_022196900.1, on the reverse strand, counting down.
CAGCATCCCATTGTCACCACTGGCCCACACCCCTTCTCCACCAGCAGCAGCGGCTTCGCCTCAGCGTTCCCCATCACCCTTGTCTGGCCATGGGTCTCAGTCCTTTCCTACCAAACTTCACTTGTCTCCTCCACTAGGTAGACAACTCTCACGGCCCAAGAGTGCAGAGCCACCCCGCTCTCCACTACTTAAGAGGGTGCAGTCTGCTGAGAAGCTAGCGGCTGCACTGGCCGCTGCTGAGAAGAAGTTAGCACCCTCCCGCAAGCATAGTCTTGACCTGCCCCACGGTGAGCTAAAGAAGGAACTGACACCCAGGGAAGCCAGCCCTCTGGAGGTCGTTGGAACCAGAAGTGTGCTGTCCGGAAAAGGGCCACTTCCAGGAAAGGGGGTACTGCAGCCTGCTCCCTCACGGGCCCTTGGCACCCTACGGCAGGATCGAGCCGAACGCCGGGAGTCACTGCAAAAACAAGAAGCTATCCGGGAAGTAGACTCCTCAGAAGATGACACTGATGAGGAGCCTGAGAACAGCCAGGCCACACAGGAGCCAAGATTGTCCCCCTACCCAGAAGTAAGCCAGAATCTACCCCCTAAAGGTTCAGGAGAGGGTAGGGAAGAGTACTCTCTACTGAACAGGGATCTAAAGAACCAGGGCCCTGTACTCTCAGGTCTGTTGACAGGGGTCACACTAGGTTCCCCTCAAATAGAAGTTCCTGGGCTCTCCCAGAGGAAGCTCTGGAGGCCACAAGCCTTTGAGGAAGCTACCAGCACCTTACAAGCCCCTAGCCTGAGTAGGTCTGGACCCACAAGCCCCATCCCCTCTGAAGGCTGCTGGAAGGCCCAGCACCTCCACACACAGGCACTAGCTGCACTTTGTCCCAGCTCTTCAGAACGTACCCCTACTAGTTGTTCTGCTGCCACCTCCACCTCTGTAAAGCCAGGCACATGGTCCTGGAAATTCCTTATTGAAGGGCCAGACAGAGCATCAACAAACAAGAAGATAACAAGGACAGGTGAACCAGCTAACTCCCAAGATTTAGAAACCACAGTTCCAACTCTTCCTAAGAACCTGTCTCCTGAGGAGGAGAAGCCACAGCTACCAAGTGTCCCTGGGCTGACCCATCCACTTCTTGAGGTCCCCAGCCAGAACTGGCCATGGGAATCTGAATGTGAACAAATGGAGAAAGAGGAACCATCCCTGAGCATCACCGAAGTGCCTGATGCCTCGGGGGACAGGAGGCAGGACATTCCATGCAGAGCCCACCCCCTGAGCCCCGAAACCCGGTCCAACCTGCTCTGGAAAAGCCAAGAACTTGGGGGCGAGCAAGAGCATCAGGATTTAGCACTGACATCAGATGAGCTTTTAAAGCAAACATAGCAGTTGTTTGCTTTCCTTGCACTCAACTGTGTAATACACCTTCCTGGAAACCATCTTGGCCTTTGTTTGCTTCTTTCCATTGGTCATTCTCCACAAGACTCTGGGTCTGGGCCTTTTGCTGCTGGGATTGTAATGACTTAAGTTTCCACTCTTGGGAAAAGAACCTAATCCAGGTGCATTTCTCAGATAATGAAATATCTGAACTCAGACATAAATGGGTGCTGGGTGTAAGAGTAGGGAGTAGATCAGGAAAGAATGGCCATAGTGGAGGATACAAAGTATACCTATGCTCAAAGAACCAAAAAAATCCTCAAAGTAGAACTAGGTCTGGCAGTTTAAGGACAGACTGGCTTACCATCCTTCTGCATAGCCATAAGTGTACAAAAAGCAAGCAGGGGCCAGCCCGGAGCACTAATGAGGACTTGTGGCCATTAATATTTCTGCTTGCTAGATTAAGGAAATGAGCTTTCCTGCCCAAGGCAATGCAGTTTGGGCAGATCTGGGATTAGAATTTGGGCCTCCGACTCTAGAACTTTCAGCTATCTAACTTTGTGTCTTAACCAGTAAGAAAAAGTACAAGGAGGTGAGTTTAATTTTGGATGTATTTAAGATATATAGATATATAGATACAGATATACAGAGAGAGAGAAAGGGGGGACATCTAGAAGGTAATAAAATATATGGAAATGAGAGCTACATTTTATCAACAATGACACCCCTGGTTAAAACATTAAAGGTTGGGAGGCATAGCAAAGTGGTAGAATTGTCTAGCATGAGAAAAGGTCCACACAGTAATACATACACTCCAAAACACAAGATCCAAGAGAGGAAAGAACTTCAAAAGAGAAGTAAGAGTGCCAAAGGCCAGATGAGATAAAAATGGAATTGCCTATTTATTTAGTGATAAGCCATTCCTGTGCTGTTGTAGGTCAAGATTTCTGCTAGTAAATATTATAATGAGCAGCCCTTAATGTTGAGAACTATACTTCTAGGTAGTGTTTGAGAGGAAAAGAAGGAAAACATACAGGGGACCCACGAGTAGGCAAGAGGAGGTAACATGGCAGGAACCAGGCTTGATAGTATGTTAAGGCTAGATTCTCTGTGGTAAAGTAAGGCCAGACTTCCAAAATTCCTAAACTGATAGTTATGCTGTCTACCCCATAATCAAATGCCTACCTCTGAGAAAAATACTGAGAGACCTGAAAATTGAAGTCACTACTGGGCTACTGCAACTTTGTCAGTTCTCTGGGGGGAATAAGATTGACGTTAACAAGTTCCTATACAACACGAACTAAAGCTTTGCTGCATAAAAGCTATTGCTAAGGGCTAGGGTTATATATGGGTTACTTCCATTTTGAAACATCAGAGGCTAAGATCAGAGTTAGCATCACAGGACAGGAAACCAGGTTTGGCATGTCAAAACTACGAGCCTTGCTGTCCAAGGCTGTCTGCTCCGTCTGGGATGCCTTCCTTACGCTTCTGATAGTTCTCTAACAACTTTTGTTTTTTTTAAAGATTTATTTATTATATGTAAGTACACTGTAGCTGTCTTCAGACACTCCAGAAGAGGGCATCAGATCCCATTACAGATGGTTGTGAGCCACCATATGCTTGCTGGGATTTGAACTCAGGACCTCTGGAAGAGCAGTCAGTGCTCTTAACCACTGAGCCATCTCTCCAGCCCCCTCTAACGTCTTGTTACATATTTGCTGCAGAGCCTGGGCAGTTGCACTAGGTCCTGAAAACAGGTCACAGGGGGTAAGGATTGTCTCATGTCAGGATCTGGTCAGAAGCACCATAGTGTAGGTAAAGGGGTGGGTGGGAGGAAGGAAGCACTTGCAGTTTACTGGAAACAGTTCTGGGAGGTTGGAAGTGGGAGGAAGTACAACCACTAAACATCTTGTGATATAAGAACAAAAAATACATGGACATCAACCAAGTTCAGTAGTACTCAATACTGCTGGGTATGAGCAGTTTCTCAAAGGCGGCTTTGGGCAAGGTGTACCAGGTTTGCTTTAGATTGTCTATATTCTGGCTGTAGTACAGACAGGCTATAGTGGTTCACATAAGGCAGTGAATAGTGCACAAGGAGCTATCAGAAGATAGATGGTGCCAGGCGGTGGTAGCGCACGCCTTTAATCCCAGTACTTGGGAGGCAGAGGCAGGCGGATTTCTGAGTTCTAGGCCAGCCTGGTCTACAGAGTGAGTTCCAGGACAGCCAGGGATACACAGAGAAACCCTGTCTCGAAAAACAAAAACAAAACAAAAAAAAAAAAAAAAGGTTTATTGGGTTTATGGTTTCAGAGGGTTCAAGTCCATGATAAAGAAGCAAAGGCATGAGAGCTGTAGGAGCTCACATGTGGGCCCTCAAGCGCGAGTCAAGCGGGGGTCAGGGAGAAGGAATACTGGATATGGCAGGGCCTTGGAGCCTCAAAGCCCACACACTGACACACCTCCAACAAAGCCATACGCCGCTATACTTACCAAACAGTTCCAACAGCTGGGGCCGAATATTCAGGTATGAGCCTATGGGGGCCATTCTCATTCAGGACACCACACCCTGCATTCTGAATGAGATATCTTACAATGGAGAACTGGGCAAGAAATGTATTACCCTAGACATAGCAGATGAATTTGGTGATGGAGGCAAAATTTAGGTAAAGAGGCCCAAGGTAAGGGGCCTAGAAAAGCCAGAGAGACAAAACATGTCTGAAGAAAACTAGGTGAGTGGGTTCAATGGAGAAACAGAAGCAATGATTACTTAGCATTGCAGAGGGTACTGTTTCAAATAATAACTAGGGAAATTTCAGGTGAGGAACTAGACATTGAGGTGGCCCTTGATGTGAAAAAAAAAGGAATAGAGTCTTTACACAGATACAGTCTAAGAGTAGAGTGAGGGTGCCCAAATTTGTAAAAAGTATGTGTGTGGGTATTTTGCTTGCATGTATATCTACACCACATGCATGAAGTGCCACAGAAGCCAGAGAGGGCTTAGATCCTCTGGAATTGGAATTATGTTGTGACCTGTCACGTGGGTCCTAGGAACTGAACTTGTATCCTCTAGAAAAGGATCTCTGTAGCACTATACACCCAGCCATTTTAAATTTGGATGATCCAACTAAGTGGAAAAAAGATTCCAGGGAAGAAACAGAATCAGATATATATATATATATATATATGAAGTTGTGTGTGTGTTGGTTGGAAGAGGGCTACCTATTGTGATTTAACACAAAGCAGGGAGTTATATAGCTATAGGCAGATTTGAGGGTCTGGGGATAAGATGATCAGGGAATCAGTTGACTGTCAGCCTTTTCTCTAAGTCCAAAATGCCTATGAGATACAGTGTCCTAGTAGAGATGTCCAAGGAGATGGTAAGTTTGATTGTCTTGGGATTAAAGGCACAACACAAGGTATTCCCTGACCATGCCATGTGGGTATAGTACCTTGAAGAGGGACAAGAGTATAAACTATAAAAGTCCATTTCTCCTAGTCCCAGAGTAGAAAGAGAAAACACTTATTTGAGTATGAGAACCAATAAAATGCATTTACTTGAATGGGTGTTAAAGGGAGGAAATGGCTTTCATTTAATTTTGGGTTTATGTCCTTTGGAAGGTAGATAGGTTTGCTGTGTTTTAATTTCCTCTCACAGGAGGGAGAACCTCTCTTGGAATCCTCCTAGGAATCTTGGAGGCCAATTTGGCCTCCAAGCATGCTCAACTTCTTACCTTCGTCCCTAACCTGCTTTAAGCCCACTGCCCTCCATGCCAAGAAAACCAAAAGATGCTTCACTGCAATGCCTTTATTGCATCTGGAGCGAGTCGGCCAACCCTTCCAAGTCTTGGAGAAGGTTAAAAAGAGAAAAAGCCCCAACAACGTCCTCACCTTACCTCCCCACCCCTCCCCCAACTGCACAGCAATGTGTGAACACATTTGGTCACAAGAACAATTTGCAAAAGCGGTCTAGAAATTACATTATGAATTGTTCCAACACGAGACACAGTTGGCTTCCTTCTGAGTCAGTTATTTTTACATGAACTACATGAATTTTTTTATTACATCAAAGACAACAGAATAGATTCTTCACAAGAAACAAGATTACCAAAGTTACATGCGAGGATTTGTAAGGAAACAAGGGTGGTTGTCACAAATGGCTAGAGCTAAGTCAAAAAGGAGCCGTTGGCGGCAAAGGACCAAGAATGGCCCTCTGATTCATGATGTCATGGAAGCCTCACAAAGATCTAACTGGCAGTAGAGATCATCCTAGGAATCAGAAACTGCTCAGATACCTCAGAAGTTCAGGAGAATGGGTGAGCTGGTCCCTTGCAGAGAAGGGACACAGGGAAGATGCCATACAGGTTTGAGGAGTCTGAAGTAAATGTGGAGATCTTATGTCTTAGGGTGGAGCTGTAGGATGTCTTCATCTATTGCTGGAGCAGTAACAAGAACATAACCTACCTATGCTCAACTACGCCAGGTGCAAACAGCCTTGTTTTGTTTGTTTGTTTGTTTTTTAAAAATATATCTAGCTGACCCAAAACTACTTTCCTGTTGGGGGCTGGCTGATCTGCCCCTATGGCTTAATCTGTCTCTACTCTCTGCTTTAGTCAGTGAGACTGCAGTTAAGATGCCAAAAGAGATAGTCCCAGACAGGGCCTAGATCATGGGACAGAACTTTGAGCTAGCCTTGGGAAGAAGGCCAATCAATACCTGCTTCCCTCAGACAGCAGGGCCACTGTTATGCCATTTCCATAGCTCAGAATCAGATAAATCATGTAGTAACCTGTCAGAAAAAGATAGCTTCCAATTTATTAAATGATCCCTGGTCTCAGATCCCACAAAGTGGAAGTGGGATCAAAGGGAGGGAATCTAGGACTGAAAAAAAGCCTTTCTCCACAGTCCACAGCAGGCGTAGATGCTAAAGTGCAGCTTTCTGCACAGCTTCTGGGTCTGCCTACAAAGTAAAGACATTATCCAACACTAAAGCTTTATATTTTACCATTTTGATTTACGTGGAAGAGAATTTTTTAAAAAGCATTCAGGACATACTAAAATTTTAGTGCTGGATCAGAGGGATTCCTCACACCCAATCTTGAGCATATAACTGCTTCAGCAAGTTAAACATCAGTACAAAGTCACATAGGTATGCCAATCAACAAATAGCCTGGCATTACTTGGTAAACTGAACAAGATTTCAAGCTGGCAATTTTGAAAAGGGCGAGGCCTTAAACAGTGGCTGAGGGTAGTTTTTCCTCTCATTTCATACTAGAGCATGAACTAGAAAAAGCCGTCAGTGACATACCCTATCCTCAACTGTGACAACAATTATCCAAAACTTTTGACCTATCTACTGTGGTTCATTCTAGACACTGTCACCACAGGAAGTGCTCAGGGAAAGTCATATTCATCTTTATTTTGGCCACCAAACTTCATCTACCCTGATTGTAAGCCTTATGAGCCAAGACCCAGGTACAGGCTGCTTATCTAGAGTGCCCAACTGCACATCACTGGGCTCAAGCAGCTGAGTCATACTGAGCCTGTTATGGCTCCAGGATTGACTATGAAGCAGCTGGACTCTTAAATGAGTGTGAAGCCATAAATAGATGCCTGCCCTCTCCTCTTCACTTAGCTGGAAGGCTTAAACCACATGGAACAGATTCATGGACTAAAATCATAGCCATGGAAGCATGAGAGCAGGCTGTACACACTGCCTTAACAATAGGCTCACAAAAAAAAAAAAAAAAAAAAAAAAAAAAAAAAAAAAAAAAAAAAAAAAGCAAATAGGAAAGCTTGTGGATTCTTTTCCCAGATAGAACTCCATGCTATCCCTCTTCTGGCAAAAGCTTCAACCACAGTATGGAATAACGTAACGTGATGGACCCTTCACTGTGGACACCAGGGCCCATGTGCCTGTGATTTACTGAGGTCTCTTACCACAAACTCGAGTCCCTCTTTACCTATGGCTCCCTAAACCCTATCCAGAAAAGGAAGGGGAGATGAAGGCAAATTAATCCTTGTATAGTTTTGGCAAGGCTTTTAAACTTGAGGAAGCACAAAATAATGTTGTTCTCTATCATTATTTGGTATAACAAGCCATCTAAAAGCACTGGATTGCACCTTTTCTTTACTCATAAAACAACTTACAAGGATTTCAAACATCTTTCTTTAGTCTAAAGAAACACCACACAAGCACCAACTTCATTATGACTCAAAGCTTACTATCTCCACAAAATAATTCTATTCCTCATCTGAGAAACAAGGCCAGGGCAAAAGGAAACACACTGACCAATTTTAGTGTTTGTTGAAACTCACATTTCTAGTCTTCTTTCAAGTTTTGGTACAGAAGTGTACATTCAGCTACTACTGTCCTCCCCTTAGACCTTGGTCTGGCAATGCTGCTCTGTTGGTTTATGAACATAGTACATTAGAGAAGGAGTTGGTTAAGATGCTGAAGCCTACATTACGTTGGTAAAATTGAAGTGACATCAACTGAAGGGCTCTTTTGCCTCTGGTAAGTGTAATCCCACACCTCCCTATTTTCCTTTGGTTGTTTACCCCACACACCAAATCCCATTTTACCACAGAGCCAAAATTGGCTCCTTATTTGGGGGGAAGGGGGAGAGACTATCAAAGCAAAACAACTCCCAGCAGAACCGTGACCTACTGCATTCTCAGAGTTGAGGACAAGAGGACATGGACTCTTCAGAGGCCTCCAAATAAAACCCCCCACCCCAACCCACAACAAGTCTTCACTGTTCCTTTAAAGGTGCCTGACAACAAAACCAAACCCCATGAAACCAATATCTGCTTCCAGCTTAGTCCATCAGTGCAGCAGCACAGCTGAGTCCAGAGACCCTGGGCCCCTCATCTCTCTCCAAATCCAAGCTACTGCTTGGCCTCTCCATTTCACATTCACAGAATCACTTGTGCAAAACAAGCAGTCTACGTTGAAAGAATGCCCTCATCGTAGTCTAATAAAAACCATAGGAAAAAAACTGCTAGAGAGCATGTCTCTTGCACTCTGCTTATCTGCAGAGCGAAGGCATCTGTGCATGGACAGGGTAAGCGAGCCTGACGTTGAGGGAGTCATTGTGCTGAACCAAGGATGTCTGCTGGTAATGGAGCACCAGCTCCTTCAGTGAGCTGTACAGGTTGTAGGGCTCTGCAAAGCCATATCCTCGAGCAGTGCTGTAGATGACACAGTGCTTCACTTCCCCGTCTGCACTGAAAGACAACACAGGAAAATGTTTAAGGCAGGTTCCAGTAAACAGAAGTAGTCCAGCACAATGGCTGTATCTAGGATCCCATGCAGAAGCATACTGTCCGTCAAACATAACTGCCTCTTAAAGGCTTCATTTCAGACACTTCACCACCACCACCCGTGTAGACCTACGCTCTCAGCCCTCAATGCCTGTCACTCCACATACAAGTCTATTCTCTGTCTCCTCCTCTGTTGATTGCTACAGCTTACAATCATGAGTGCAGATGTCAAGGTGGTCGTGCTGCAACTCTCTTTCTTGAGATTGGCTGGGCTATTTTGGGTTCCTTGCATTTCATAGGAATTTTAGGAATATTTTTATTTCTGCAAATATTCAGCTAGGGCTGTGGATTTTGTTAGGATCGTGATAACTATGTAGATCAAATTTATGAAGATGTTTTCATGAAAAGAAAATCGAGCTTATTACATTTCAAGGAGCTGAGTAGGTGTGACAGTGACAGGAAAACTGCCTCTAGATCATCAGTTCTCAACCTGTAGGTCGCAACCCCTTCGAGGGTCAAATGACCTCTTCTCAGGGTGTCACTGAAGACCATCAGAAAATACAGATATTTACATTACAAATCATAACAGTGGGAAAATTACTGTTGTGAAGTAGCAATGAAAATAATTTTATGTTTGGAGGGCACCACAATGTGAACTGTATTAAAGGTTGAAGCACTAGGACAGAGCACAAGCCATTGCTCTAGATATTACCATGTAGTTGTCCTCACTGACTACACTCTTAACTTCTTTCAATCACGTTTCTCAGATAATCATTGTACAAATCGTATCTGTTTAGTTCCTAGGCAATTCAGAATTTTAAATGTCATATCACCTCCCTTTTGGGTTACTTATTACTAGTATACACAAATACAGTATTTTATAAACTGGGCATGGTAGCATCCTACACTAGAGAAGTAGAGGACTGAGTATCAGAAACTCAGGGTTATAATCAGAAACACAACAGATGTGAGGCCTGCCTGGAGTACATGAAACCCTACCCAAAAGTAAATACATAAAAAGTAAGTTAGTATATCTGTGTATATGTGCATATCTATGTGGATATATTTATACATATACACATTCATATTTATACACATACACATATGTATAATATACACACATGCACACAAACACGCACATACATACAGAGAAAGAGAGTAACCCGCAACCTCTATAAACCCACTTTAACTCGTCCTTTCCAATCACGATGTCTTCTTAAGACAGAGCCTCACAGTAGGCAGACTGGCCTGGAACTCAGAGATCCACCTGCCTCCTGTAGGAGGGATGGAAGGCATGCACCACCATTCCAGGCTCAATCACAATACCTTTCAGAGTGGATGTAATGCTTTAGAGGAAGACATTCAAATTTCTATCATTAAGTATGATACATTTTATCCAGTAATAGAAATGTTTCCCTATTCCTAGTTTATCACATGCTTTAAGAAACGAAGGAGTTGGATTCACAAACATGTTTTGTGAATATACTGAGTATATCATGTAATCTTTTTGGTTCCTTTCCTAGCATTATCACATTAATTGACTTTTCTATTAAAGCACCCTTGCTTTTTTGAAATGAATCCTATTTAGTTGTGATGCATAATGCTTTTTCTGAGGTTGCCTTCTTGGTGTTTTGTTAAATTTACATTTTCCTTTTATTGAAAATAGAATTTTTTTACTCACATAATATATGCTGATTACAGTTTCCCCTCCCTCTGCTCCTCCTAGTTCCTTCTCATCTCCCCTCCATGCAGGCCCACTCTCTTTCTGTCTCTCATTAGAAAATAAACAGGTGCCAGGTGGTAGTGGCTCACGGCTTTAATCCCAGCCCTTGGGAGGCAGAAGCAGGTGGATTTCTGAGTTTGAGGCCAGCCTGGTCTACAGAGTGAGTTCCAGGACAGCCAGGGCTATACAGAGAAACCCTGTCTCAAAAAAACAAAAAAAAAAAAAAAAGAAAGAAAAAAAGAAAATAAACAGGCTTCTAAGGGATAATAATAAAGTAAGATAAGCAAAAACTAACACATTGGAATTGGAAAAAACGAATAGAAGGAAAAGAGCCCAAGAGAAGGCACAAGAAAAACAGATCTCCTTGGTCACACACTCAGGAATCCCCAAACGCTAACTGGAAGCCATAGTACACTCAGAGGACCTGATTCAGACGCAAGCAGGCCTGTGCATGCTGACTCAGTCTCTGAGTTCACAGGAACTTTGATCATGTTGATTTAGTGGGCTCTATTTTCTTAGAGTCCTCTATCCCCTCTGGCTCTTACACTTTCTGCCTTCTTTTACCTGCGTCCTGTGGGGAGGGATTTGATGGAGGACTCAGTGTTCCAAGGTCTCTGATTCTCTGAATCTGAATAGTTTCTAGATATGGGACTTTGTATGTGTTCCCATCTACTACAGAACAAAGGCAGGGGGGTTGTTGTTTTGTTTGGTTGGTTGGTTTTAGTTTGGTTTGGTTTAATTTGGTTTTTCCAGCCAGGGTCTCTGCGTAGCACTGAATATCCTGGAACTCACTCTATAGAACAGGCTAGCCTCAAACTCAGAGATCTGTTTGCCTCTGCTTCCAGATGCTCGGATTAAAGGCATGTAGATTACTAAAAAAAGAAAGCCAGAAAGATTCTTTATGATGGCTAAGCAAGGCACTTATGTGTAGAGCAGAGCAGAATGTCTTCTTATTGCCCACCTACTTTTTAAGAACAGTAGTAGTTCATTTTTACCCTAGATCCTTGGGCTATAGGCTCTGGTTCTTGATCACCCAAGCAGTATTGGGTATGGATTCCATCTCATGGAGTGGGCCTTAATCAGATCAGGTATTGGTTGGTTACTTTCATAAGCTTTGTGCCACCATTGCAGTTGCATGTCTTACAGGCAGGCCATCACTGTCAATCCCAAAGGTCTGTGGCAGAATTGGTGTTTACATTTCACTTACTAGCATAGAGAGGAACTTTTAGTACCAAAGGCATTCAAACAATAGGGATAAAGGCTCTATATGGCACCAATTCAACTTCTCCATATTCAATGAGTTGTATAGGTGTTGTCTTCAGCAACAGGGCCTTGCTGTCAGTGTGTGGAGGACAACCTATAGCCTTGGCAACAGCCTGGATTGTTTGGCGATCTCCATGGTATCCCTCTGGCCAACAACTCAATTAGGTGTGACCCAATCTTGTGACTGGAAGCTTCATTTGGTAACAAGAGATAGCCAGTTTGGGCTCTGTCTCCCCAATTATTTGGCAATTTCAGTTACATCACCTTCTCATATATGTACGTATTTTGGGAAGCTTCTACTATTATCAGGTTTCCATATGACCCTTCAAATGACCCTAATTGTAGCTGTCTCTCTCCATATTTCCTCTGCCCCCCTCCCTACTTGATCCTCCTGTTCCAGCCCCACCATCCATCCATAACTATTCCAGTTCCCTTTCCTAATGAGATCTATCTATCTATCTCCCCCCGCCCCAGTCCCTTACTCTATACCTAACCTCTGTGGTCCTATGGATTGTAGCTTGGTTATCATTGACATAACAGCTAATATCTACATATAAGTGAAAACATACCATATTGTTCTTTTCAAATCTAGGTTAGCTCATTCTGGATGATTTTTTTTTTTTTTTTTTTTTTTTTTTTTTTTTTTTTTTTTTGAGACAGGGTTTCTCTGTGTAGCCTTGGCTGTCCTGGAACTCACTCTGTAGACCAGGCTGTCCTGGAACTCAGAAATCCGCCTGCCTCTGCCTCGACGTGCTGGGATTAAAGGCATGCACCACCACTGCCGGGCTCAGGTCCCATTTATTAATTGTTAATCTTCGTGCCTGCATTAATGGTGTTCTGGTCAGAAAGTCTTTTCCTATACTGATGAGCTCAAGGATACCCCACTCTCACTTCTCTCAGGTTCAGTGTGTTAACTGGTTTTATCTTGAGGCCTTTGATCCATCTGGAGTTGAGTTTTGTGCAGGGTGCTAAGTATGGATCTATTTGGATTCTTCCACAGGCAGCCATGCAGTGTGACCAGCATATTGTTAAAGACAGTTTGCTTTGTATTCTCTTTCTAGCTTTCTTATTTAAAAAAAAAAAAATAACGGGTTTACATTGGGTCTTCAGTTCAGTTCCATTGATTGACATGCCCGTTTTTATGCCAATACCACGTAGTTTTTATTACTACAGCTATGTAGCACAGCTTAAAATCAGGAATGGTGATACTTTCAGGAGTATATTTATTGTTCCAGAACATTTTATCTGTCCTAGGTTTTTCCTCTTGCCGTATGAAACTGAAAATTGTACTTTCGAGATAAGTAAAGAATTGTATTGGAATTTTGATGGGGATTGTGTTAGATTGCTTTTGGTAAAATGGCCATTTATGGATCTTACTGATTCATAAGCATGGGAGATTTTATATTTCCTTTTTTTTTCTGGGTGATTATTATTATTATTATTATTATTATTATTATTTTGTGCTAGGAGTATTTTTACATTTTTTATTGGATATTTTCTTTTCCTTTCTTTCTTTCTTTCTTTCTTTCTTTCTTTCTTTCTTTTTTTTTTTTTT
>NW_022196900.1:73827966-73831227 GCF_008632895.1 Mastomys coucha | reverse complement strand
GAGACAGGATTTCTCTGTATAGCCCTGGCTGTCCTGGTACTCACTCTGTACTTGAACTCAGAAATCCGCCTGCCTCTACCTCCCAAGTGCTAGGATTATAGGCATGCACAACCACCACCTATTATTAGATATTTTCTTTTTCTTTTTCTTTTTTTTTAAATTCATTTATTATATGTAAGTACACTGTAGCTGTCTTCAGACACCCCAGAAGAGGGCATCAGATCTCATTACAGATGGTTGTGAGCCACCATGTGGTTGCTGGGATTTGAACTCAGGACCTTCAGAAGAGCAGTCAGTGCTCTTAACCACTGAGCCATCTCTCTAGCAACACACCCCTCCCCCTTTTTATTTTTTTTTGTTTTTCAAGACAGGGTTCCTTTGTATAGCTCTGGCTGTCCTGGAACTCACTCTGTAAACCAGGTTGGCCTCAAACTCAGAAATCTGCCTGCCTCTGCCTCCCAAGTGCTGGGATTAAAGGCATATGCCACCACTACCCGAAAGGAGGTTGCTATTTTTTTTTTAAGATTTATTTTATTGTTGCACGTAAGTACACTGTAGCTGTCTTCAGAGGCACCAGAAGAGGGCACCAAATCACATTATGGGTGGTTGTGAGCCACCATGTGGTTGCTGGGATTTGAACTCAGGACCTTTGGAAGAGCAGTCAGTGCTCTTAACCGCTGAGCCATCTCTCCACCCCAATATTTTCTTTATTTACATTTCAAATGATATCTCCTTTCCCCATCTTTTCCCCCTCCCCCGCTCACCAAGCCACCCTCTCCTGCTTCCTGGACCTGGCGTTCCCCTACACTGGGGCATAGAACCTTCACAGGACCAACGGCCTCTCCTCCCGATATTTTCTTTATATATCAATTTCTTTCTTAAATGCCTTAAATGAAGCTTTTATTATACAAGTCTTACACCTGTTTGGTTAGGGTTACTCTAAGTATTTTCTATTGTTTCAGGCTGTTGTGAAAGTTGTCTCCTTGATTTCTCAGTCCACTTGTCATTTGTGGAGAGCTACTGATTTGTGAGTTAATTTTGTATCCTGCTACTTTGCTGAAAGTGTTTATCAGCTACAGGAGACACATGGCCTCCTCTTCTCCTTGTTCTGAAGCCTGGTGATCACTGACCCTGCTGTCATTTCTGCTCTCACAATTTAAGCAGACTAAGTGAGACAAACATGGGCTGCTCTGAGCCTTCCCACTCTAGCTGTGGGCACTGTGATACACTGTGATACACTGTATTCTCAGCTCTGCCTTCGTTTGCTTCTCTAGGATCCAAGTTCTAAGACCTCTTCCATAAACCTCTTATCCCCAGTCACAATAAACATTCCCACACAGCAAAGGCCTACTACTGATGGCTATTTCACAGTGATTCTAATTATCTTAGATATTTTAGGAATGAAACCTGAGAGCTAAGTCTAATAGCTTATACCTGTAATCTCACCTATTTCTGAATCCCTTTGTATGTTGCCCTCCTTTTTGTTTTTTAGGTTATAATACAAAATAATGGGTTTTCATGTGATATTTTAAAGGGTTCTTAGATTACATTTATTTCTTTATGTTGAGGCACATATATTATGGATGCATGGTGTACATGCGAAGGTCAGTAAACAACTTGAAAGGATCAATTTTCTCCTTCTACAATGTGAGTCTTCAGGTCATCAAGCTTGGTGGCAAGTGTCTTACCTACTGAGTTACCTGGGGCCCCAGTATGACTTTTGAGACATATCTGTCATTGTACCTTGATCATATTCTACTCCCCTGGCTACCATCTGTTCCTCTTGCTTCTCCCCAGTAGTGACAGGGTTTCTCTGTATAGCGTTGGCTGTCCATCTTCTATTTTTATGCTGTTTACATTTATATATATATTTTTTCTGTGTGTGAGAGAACACATCCATAGTTGTCTGAACCTTGCCATCTTTGACAACAGTCACTTGGTCATCTTTCTTTGCTTCCTACCTTGTCTTACAGTGGCATGATTATTATAATACCTTTAGTAGGTACATTTACCTCTGAGCAAGTAGTAGTATTATCACCTCTGCTCTACAGGTGGGACTAGACAAGAGACAGGTAAGTTATGTACCTATGTTACACAGCAAGTAAGCAGCCAGGCCATAATCAAATGCATTCCATCCTAAGACCATTAGATGAACACTTGATGGCAGACCATACTTTATCACCGTACTCTAACACCATCTCAACTTCATGATAATGACTTTCATTAATTAATGCAGATTTGAAAAGGTCATATCCCCAGAGAAGACTTACACCACAGAACAAGCGTAACATCCTTTCTTGCTACTCTCACGAATTAAGAATGCACCATCTGGTTTCCCATAAAGCAAGTCCTCTGCTTGTACTCGGTTGATATCCTCCACAAACCAGGTTTTCTCATCATAATGCGGCAGGTTCTCATCTTCCTCATTGATAAAATAGCTTCTAAAAATTAAATATTTGAAATATTATTCTAGCAATCAGTTTCTTACATCTAAAAGCTAGTAAAATGTTGTTCTCAGTCTTTATAATATTAGGTGAATGTTCATTTTAAACAACTTTCCTATTTACTATGGTACAAAACCTACAGAACTCATTCAGTACGCTAAGACATCTGAATGGCACTGTGTGCATCCAGGTTCCCTGTGGGCCATGTCTGTGCTCAAGTGTGTACACTGTATCCTTCAGGAAACTAGTTCAAAAGAGGCACAGAGGCCTCACTTCTGCTAGTGAGCCTGAGAGCCCACTTCCCACATGCATGATGGAGGATCCTTCCGCTGAGGGACTTACTCATCCAAGTCCTCATTCTTGATCCCCAGCCAGGCATTCAGGCGCCTCTGCCTCACTCCTCTGTGATTGAGCCATCTGCCAAGAGGGAAGACATTGTCAGAATTCAAGTGCTTGGACAAAGTAAGTGTGCTGAAACCAGCTAAGCTTTAAAAAACCAGGAACCTCTTATTTTTCCTAGTCTCTAGAAGAGTGGCCAGAGTTTCCCCTAAATTAGTCTCCATTGCTTTTCCCTCAACTAATACAACCAATTTCCCTGCAAAAGGGAAGAAACAGAACACTTGAAATTAGGCATGTATCTTATTTTCTTTTCTTTTCCAGAAGCACATACATGTAGAGATAGATATGAGAGTGGAGTATAAAAACATTTTCATGGGGTCTGGAGAGACAGCTTAGTGCTTAAGAGCACTAACTCACTTTGTAGACCAGGCTGGCCTCAAACTCAGAAATCTGCCTGCCTCTGCCTCCCAAGTGCTGG
>NW_022196900.1:73798197-73827902 GCF_008632895.1 Mastomys coucha | reverse complement strand
AAAAAAAAAAAAAAAAAAAAAAAAAAAACGGTCTCAGCTAGTCCAAGCTAGTGACTAAAGCAGGACTGAGACTTCTGGATTTTCCTGTCTCTGCCTCCAAAGTACTGGGATCACAAATGCATGTCACCACGTCTGCAATGGCCTGAATCCTTCTCTTCAAACTCAAGATCTGTGTCTGGACACCATCAATGGTTCGTGTCCTCCTAAAGTTCACATGTTCAAATCTTAACCCCAATACAATGGTATTTTAAAAAGAGGCAGGCTAGAGCCCTTGTCACCAGGATGGCTGTCCTAAGCCAAGAAGCTGGAGAAGCTCCGAGAGCACCACAGTGCACCTGTGTACAGCACGAGTGCAGGCTACATACTTACATAAAATGAATAAATCTAAAAAAAAAAAAAAAAAAAGGAATGGATTTGTGGATTTGGGAGCTGGAAAGAGAGCAGTTCAGAGCATAGGCTGCCCGGTTTCTATTCCTAGTACCCACGACATGCAGGCAAAATACTCATACACATAAAAATAAAGAAAAAATGTTAAACCACTGGTTTTCATTACTCAAAGGATCTCAAGTACCTACTAAATACAGACTTTTTACTTTAAACACAAAATTTCCTTTTTTATAGATACACTTTTTACATTTGGAGCAAGAGGCATGGCCCTGAATAGTATAGTGGGTGGGTCTGACGTTGCTTGTATTATAATGCTAAACGCTGGCTCTCAAGATCTGGTTACCCCAGTGAGCAGATCCTTCATGCACACCAAGGGTGCTGTGTAAACCTTGCTCCCCAGTCTGACTGGCCACTAAAGGACTAGAGCCTAAGATTGGGCAGTAGAGGGAGAAGGGTGGGGCTTGAGGATCGAGTGAGAGGGTTGCAGGTAGAAAGAAGGGGAAAAGAAGAAAGGACACCAAGCACAGAGGAGGCCACCAGGAGAGAGATGCAAGAAGGCACATGGTCAGGACACACAGCAGGGAACAAGGGACAGATGGTGGGAAATAAGTTACAATAGCTCCAAACCTGCCCAATTTAGGCTTATGGCTTATAAATAAAATATCTGCTCTGTGTGTCTTTTACACAGGCTAGATAGAATGATTAATTCCATTTCCAAGTCAAAGAAATTTACAGGGGTTGGTTCTTGCTTTCTACCATGTGGGTTGCTTGAAGTCAGGTTGTCAAACTTGGTGGCCTTTACCACTGAACCATCTTGCCAGCACTCTCTCTCTCTCTCTCTCTCTCTCTCAAACAGTGTCTCTCATACACATATGAGTGTCTCGTGTAGTCCAGGCTAGCCTCAAACTTGCTATGTAGTTGAGGTTGGCCTTGAATTTGTGGCCCTCCTGCCTCTACCTCCTGAGTACTGAGATTACAGACATGTATCCTTTCTTAAGCATAAACTCCTTTAAGGAACTACCTGTTCTATTTACTTAGTTGTAGAATTTATCCTTAGGGTATAATTCTACTGTGATTCCACCATAAAACTAGTTTCTAGGTTTTTTTTTTTAAGATTTATTTATTCATTTTATGTATTTCAGACACACCAGAGCCACTGTCTTCAGACACACCAGAAGAGGGCATTGGCTCCCATTACAGCACCATGTGGGTGCTAGAAACCTGGGTCCTCTGGAAGAACAGCATGAGGTCTTGACCACAGAGCCTCCTCTCCAGTCTCAATATGTAATTTTTATTCTGTAACACTTTGCTAATTTCATATGAGAGTTCCCAAGTATTTACATGAAGTAGAACACTATATTCTGGCTTAATTAGTGCCATTCTGGGCTCTCCTCCTACTAAAGAGCCCATTCCTAAATTTGTACATATTATACCTTCTGGTTCTCAAGTTCTTCTCCCATTGATGACACTTGTAGTTCCAGTCCTGCACTAACCCTAGTGTGTCCCTCAGCGCTCACACTACTCACACAAGATGCTGATCCCGGATCTTACGCAGCTGGATCAGGTCAGGTTTGATGCTATTCATTTTTTTATCTATTTCCCGGTTGTCCAAAGCTTGTTTCTTCAAGTCCTGCTCAAGACGCACTTTGCTATCATGAATCTCACCAAGACGTAATTTCAATTTATCATAATTCATCATAATTCTGTGAAAATACATGACATATTAAGTCTAAAATAACAACAGAAGCAGGAAGGTCATGAAGCATAAACAGGGTCCTAATATCATGTTGGGTTTGTTTGTTTGTGATTGTTTGTTTGACACAGGGTCTCATTGTGCTACACAGGCTGGCCTTGAATCCTGTTGCCTCAGCCTCTGGAACAAGTGAGATTATACAGACACATGTCATTACTCCCAGCTAGTACTGTAGAGCATGACTACACTAGCCGTAAGAATTGGGGTATATCAGGGAAAAATAAGCCACCATGTCTATTCTTAGTGAGTTAGCAATTCAGTGGGCATATGTTATATTAGGATCAGGACCAAACACTGTATGAACACTGACAAAACACCCCTAAACAGTACGAGGTACTGGGGAGACTTTCCTGTAAAAGGTCATATCTAACCTAAGTCCTACAAAATGGGTAAGAATTAAGAATTTACAGAATGGTGGTGCATGCCTTTAATCCCAGCACTTGGGAGGCAGAGGCAGGTGGATTTCTGAGTTCGAGGCCAGCCTGGTCTACAGAGTGAGTTCCAGGACAGCCAAGGCTACACAGAGAAACCCTGTCTCGAAAAAAACAAAAAAAGAATTTATAGAGATAAAACACATAGAAGAGATGCCCTTTGGTACCATTAGTGTGAATAGCCAGTAGTTCCATATAACATTTGCAGCTTGAGGGGGTAAAAACAAACAAGACAGAAAAGCATCACTGAAGAATAGTCTGTTTCAGTCTTGCATGAGGTATTAAGTACACTCACCGCTCAATCTCTTTCTCATTCCCCTCTCTGCGAAACCGCTCAATATAGTCTTTACTGTGTTGTTCTTGAGTATGACACTGCTCCTCAAATATTTTAATTGTTTCATTAAAGGCTTCAATAGCAGTCCTCTTCATTTGTATTTCCTACAGGAGGAAAAAAAAAACAATATACACACTTAAGGGCTTAACTCTGGTTCAGTGTACTTCTCAGAAAAGTAATGATTGCACAAAAACTTCCAAAAAGAATAATTACAATTCTCCCAGGCCAAGCAGAATCAAACCACTACAGATGGCTATCCTGAATACTTATAGTTCTATAAGTTTTCACTGATAGGATAGTTTTTCAGTGAATAGTTATTAAGAACACACTACACCAGAAGTACTTACCTGATAGGCAATAAGAGAATTTATGAAACTGAAGCCTCTCACCCAGAACATGGATGACCTGAACACCTGATCCTCCCGCCTCCAACTTCCAAGTGCTGAGATGCACACATTTGTCACTATGCCTGGCCAATACATTCAATTTATTATTAAATAAAGATGCCAACCGGGCCTTACTGAGATGATAGCATCTGTCTGAGCAGGGTAGAAGAGGGTTGTCCAGGTTTTTTTTTGTTTTGTTTTTTTGGTTTTTTTTTTGAGGAAGCCGAGCAGTGGTGGCACACGCCTTTAGTCCCAGCACTTGGGAGGCAGAGGCAGGTGGATTTCTGAGTTGGAGGCCAGCCTGATCTACAGAGTGAGTCCAGGTACAGCCAGGGCTACACAGAGAAACCCTGTCTCGAAAAACCAAAAAAAAAAAAAAAGAAAAAAAGAAAAAAAGAAAAAGTTTTTGAGGCAAACCGTAAGCCAATGCAAACACTGCAAGGTAGAAAGCAGGTGTAGTAAAGCAAGAGTCCTAAAGCTGGAGAAGACACAGTTCAATGTTCTAAGAAGGAATGTCTAGGCCAAGATGGCTCAGTGAGAAAAAACATCTGACACCAAGCTTGATGACCTGAATTTGGTGCCAGGACTCACATGATAAAAGAAGAAAATCAAGTCCTGAAAGCTGTCCTCTGACCTCCACATATGCTTCCATATGCACACAGACATACACACAAATAAATAAATAAAAATGTAATTTGAAAAAAAAACAACAACATTAAGTGGCAGTGGTGGTGCATACCTTGATCCAAGCACTTGGGAGGCAGAGGCAGGCAGATTTCTGAGTTCAAGGCCAGACCTGGTCTACAGAGTGAGTTCCAGGACAGCCAGGGATATACAGAGAAACCCTGTCTCAAAAAAGAAGGGGGCAGACAGGAACAGAGATGCATAATAGTAGTTGTTTATGTAATATTACAAAGATTTTTAGCTTTAAATGAACCCAATTATATACCTAATAGGCATAATAAAGAACATTCCACACAGTAAGAATAGAATATATATAATTCTTAAATAAAAATATAATCCAAATATTATATCCAAAATATGTCACATTAGGCCACAAAACAAGTTTTAGTAAGTTTTATCTTATTTTTTTCAGGTTTATTTAATTTTATGTGTATGAGTGGCATGCACGTATACATGTGCACCACATTTGTGCCCAGTGCCAAACACTCTATAGGTCAGGAGAAGGGATTAGATTCCCTGGCAGTATAGTTAAAAATTGTTGTGAGTGCCATTGAGTATTGGGAGCCAAACCCAAAGCCTTTGCAAGAACCAATGCCCTTACCTGGCTGCAGTCCTGCATGCCTTTAATCCCCACACTCTGGAGACAGAGGCAGGCCGGCCTGATCTACAGAGCGACTTCCAGGACAGTCAGGGCTACACAGAGAAAAATGGTCTCAAAACAAAACAGAACAACAAAAACAAGTGTTCTTAAATGCTGAGCCATCTCTCTAGCCTCAGGTTTTAATAAATTGTAAGACTACAATCATACAGGGAACCTTCTCTGATCCACAATGAGAAGAAAGTAGAAACCATAGAAGAAAAGCTAGAAAAGTCAGAGATATACAGAAATTAAATAACATGCTCTGAAACAACTAATGGTTCAAAAAATAAATGACAAAGGCTAGGTATGGTAGTGTATGTATTTCTTATCCCAGAAGCCTTGTGAATTGGTGGTAGACAGATCTCTGTGAACTCCAGGCTACCCTTATTAGAGTGAAGTTCCATGTTAGCCAGAGCTACCTACTCACCTCATAGAATAAGAATAATGTAAAATCAACAAATAAACGACAGGCAAGATTAGAAAATGCCTTGCGATACATAAGACCTAGGCACTTCATCTTATGGGACACCACAAAAGCAGTATCCAGAGTAATTTATAGATGTAAACACCTATAGTTAAAAACAGGAGAGTGGCTTACAGGGTGAGTTCCAGGACAAACAAGGCTACACAGAGAAACCCTGTCTCCAAAAATCAAAATCAAAAACAAAACAAAAGAATGGTAGAGAGGGACAGTAGTTCAAAGGTTCACTGGGTGTACTGGTCAGTTCTGTTAGCAGGACACAGGGTAGGGCTTTCTCAGAGGAGAAAACTTCATTGAGAACAGCCTACATCAGGCTGGCTGATGCATGTTACAGAGGAAGGTCTATGGGACATTTTCTGGATTAATAACTGGTACAGGAGGGCCCAGCACACTGTGGGAGGCACCACCTCAGAGCAGGTGTTCCTGGCTTGTTTAAAGCAGGCTAAGCAAGCCATGGGGAGCACACCAGCAAGCTGCATTCTTCTATGGTGTCTGCTTTAGTTCCTGCTCTGAGTTCCCCTCCTGATAGAATACAACTCTAAGATGAAAAGTCACCTCGCTGGAGAAAGGAAGCAATCGAGATGAGAAGAAAAAGGCAACCCAGCAAGGAATGATGGCACACCTGTAAGACCAGCACTCAAGATACAGGTAGAAGGGCCAGGAATACACTGGACTAAATGAGACTGAGTCGCAAAGAAACAAAAACAACAAAAGAAAGGAAGACAGCAAGGGCAGTGATGGCGCATGCCTTTAATCCCAGCACTTGGGAGGCAGAGGCAGGTGGATTTCTGAGTTCAAGGCCAGCCTGGAAAACGGAGTGAGTTCTAGGACAGCCTAGGCTATACAGAGAAACCCTGTCTCGAAAAACCAAAAAAAAAAAAAAGAAGAAGAAGAAAAGAAGGAAAGGGAAGAAAAGAAAAGTGAGGACATGAGATAGGAAGGGAGGGGAAATCAACAAAATCAAAAACTGTTCTTTAAAAAGATCAACAGAATCAACAAAACTTTAGTTTAAAATAAGTATTTTAAAAGACCCAAAGACAGGACGTTACTACCAACTTTATAAAAATAAATAGGAAGCCACTTTAAAGCAGAAAACTTTAGGCTGAAAAGATGGCTTGGTGGGTAAGAACATTTATTGTTCCTGAAGATGATCCATGTTTGATTCCCAGAACCTAAATGATGGTTCACAACCATCCACACCTCCAGTTCTGATGGCTTCTTCTAACCTCATGGGCACCAGGCATGCATGTGGTGCACAGACAAACATGTAAGCAAAACACATAAATAAATGTTTTTTGTCTTAAAAATCACAAAACCAGGTGGGCAAGGTGACACACACTTTTAATCCCAGCACTTGGGAGGCAGAGGCACGCAGATCTTTGACCTTAAGGCTAGCCTGGTCTACAGAGCGAGTTCCAGGTTAGCTGGGGCCCCACAGAGAAAGCCAGTGGGGAGGAGGGCTTTCTTTCTTACTAAAAATATGTGGTGACGGCTCATGTGAGATATGGAGAGCACAAAACAGAAAAAAAAACAAGAATCATGCTGACAGTAGAGCTGCTGACGCAGCCCTGTACTGCCATATAGACAAAAATTATTTTCTACCTGAGGAATTTGTCATTTTGCTAATTTTATCATTTATAACATTACCTAATTTTGAAAAAGGTTTTTGGAGACAGGTTCCCATGTATCCCAGATTAGCTCCAACTAGCTACACAGCTGAGGATGACCTTGAATTCTGATCCTCCTGCTTCCAACACCCCAGTAACAGGGATTAAAGGCTTGCACCACCACACCCAATTTAATATGATGCAAGGATCAAACCTAGGGCTTTGTGAATGATGGGAAACAATCCACTCTACCAGTCAAGCCCCATTCCTGACCCTCTGGGTTAATACTGACAGACAGCAGACAATCCAGCTGTTTGAGATCTACCAATCATGGATACTGCAAAGATCATCTAAAACAAGCGTTCTCACCTGTGACGTCCTGGTGTACTCTTCATACAGCCTGTCGTACTCTCTGCTCTTCTCCTGATACTGAGAGTGGAACTCTTGCAGGTTTTTACCTACTGCATCAATGTTATCTTCTTTTACCAACTGATCCTACACAGGCAGAAGAAAATAAAATGAAGTAACATTATTAATTCTGACATGTTTTTCCAGGTCTATTTACATTTACATTATATTTCAACTTTAGAAGTACTGTTTTGATAGCAAGCACCAAAAAATGCTGATTTTATAAAGATCTTGTTTTGTTTTGTTTCTTGAGATAGGGTCTTAGTATGTAGACCAGGCTGGCCTGAAACTGATAGTGATCCTCTGCCTCTCTAGTGCTGGGACTGAAGGCATGCACCATCCACCTGGCAAGAAAAACACTTTTTAGTTAGTGCTAAGATCAGATTTTAAGTCAGATAAAAATAACATTACAAAAATTAAGAAACATGAGGCTAGAGAGATGGCTCAGTGCTTAAGGGTACTGGCTGCTTTTCCAGAGAACCTAGGTTTGATTTCCAGCCCCCACGTGATAGCTAACAACCATCTGTAACTCTAGTTCCAGGAAATCTAATGCCCTCTTCTGGCCTCAGTGGGCACCAGGCACATATATGCACTCACAGGCAGACATGCCAGGCAGGCAAACCATTCAGACACAAAGTAAAATATAATAAAATGTTAAAAAGAGAGAAAGAAATAGGACTGGAGGAACTGGAGAGATGGCCCGTGTTTGGGAGTACTTGCTGCTCTTCAGAGCACTCCAGTTCACTGCCAGCATCCACACGCAGCAGCTTACGGCCGTCTGTTAACTCCAGCTCTACAAAATGTAATATCATGTCTTCGGTCTTTTCAGACACACACACTAGCACACATACATAAAACTTTTTAACTTAAAAGAAAAGAAATAGGGGTGGAGAGAGAGCTCAGTCGGTAAGTGCTTGCTACATAAACATGAAGATTTGAATCTGATGTTCAGCACCTACGTATAATGTGAGGTTTGGTGGCTCACACTTGAATCCCACTGCTAGGGAGGCAGAAATTGGTGGACTGGGTCACCTGGCTGATCAGTAAACCCTAGGTTTCAATGAGACTGACTCAAAACACAAAGGTGAATGGCTCCTGAGGACTAACACCTGAGATGACCTCTGGGCTCACATACATCCCACCCCCAAAAGGTGAGGTGTGATAGCAAAAGCCTAGAATCCCAGAACTCAGGAGACTGGAGCAGGAAGATCATAAGTTCAAGGTCACTGTCAGCTACGTAGTGATTTCAAAGCCAGCACACATACGTGAAACCCTATTTCAAAAAACAAAACCAAAAAAACTAAACTAATATATTTAAAACGTTACTCGAGAAAAATATCTTATTTTTTTCTTTTCCTTTTCTTGTCTTTTTGAGATAGTGTCTCACAAAGCCCTAGTTAGCCTGAAACTCACAGAGACCTACCTGCTTCTGCTAAGATTAAAGGCATGCCCCACCACACTCAGGATTAATTAGGAAAATAAATATAAACCAATAAGCCTAATAGAATAAAACTGTAGAAATAATCCTACAAGAATTCCTATGGTCATACCTGTTGGTATCTGGATACTGGATACATCAGCTTCACATCGAGTTTAGGATTGTACTGAGCAAGAGATTCGTGATGATAGTGGTTAATGAGCTCCACCACAGAATTAAACGTCAGAGGCTCAGAAAAGCCGTATTTACCATCCCGGTGATAGATCTTTATTAATTTATTATTTCCTCCCTTCCTGTGAACAACAAAACAATAATTGTAGCATTTTCCTCAAAGTTCTATTAAAACACTAATTTCATATGGAGATATAAAAACTTAGTTCACATCAAATAAATGTGTTATTTTGCTAATAAGCAGAGGTGGTAAAACAGCATATATAATTATGTGTTTAAAACTATATATTATTTTACATTATTTTCTTACTTTTGTTTTTATTTTGCTTTGTTTTGTTTTGTTTTGTTTGCGTTTTTATAACATTTCTATGTAGCCATGGCTGTCCTAGAACTTGCTTTGTGGTCTTGAACAGCTAAAATCTCCCTGCCTCTGCCTCCAAGCATAGGGCTATCCCACCTGGCCTAACTTCTTTTTTTGTTTTTGTTTTTTGTTTTTGTCTTTTTTTTCTCCTACTTCTTTTGCCCATAAAATACCCCAGTTATTAAAATTCAACACATCTGGGATGGGTATGGTGGTGTACATCTTTATTCTCGGGCAGAGGCAAGAGAATCTCTATGTGTTTAAGGCTACTCTGATCTACATAATGAATTCCAGAAAAGCCACGACTACATAGAGAGACTCTGTCTCAAAACAAATCAAAATAAAATACCCAAATCTATATAACAGTCAATATCAAGAAATTTAGTCTAAAATATTACTTAAAAATAACTAAAATGTAAGTAAATTGATTAATTTTTGTTATTTTGTGAATTTTTTTTAATTTTTCACGGAGAATAGAGTCAATTTCTGTCTTTGAACAGAAGCAGAAGCCGTCTCTATATAAATGGAATTATAAACATTTTTCTCACTATTACCAATACACTCAAGGCTCATATTACAGATATAATTTGATGCTTAAGTACCTTAGACCACCTTTATTTATTGAATTAAATCCAAATAATACCTTAAAGATCACTTCTAAAACAAGTTTGGTAGTACATGCCTATAAACTTGGGACTCTGAAGGAGAACCAAAAGTGTGAGCCCATTGTGTTTGGGCTACAAGGCCCTTCCCCAAAATGAAAATCAAAGAGAAGAAAAGAGGAAGAAATAGGGAAAAAGAAAAAAGGAATTTATGACTAAAATTAAAATGGCAATGTTTTATAAGCCCCACAAAGCACCATCTAAGCCCACACCAGGTTGATTTACCCTATAACAGCAAAGTACTGTGCTGCTCCATTCAGGTTTTCTAACAGCACCATGGTGTGGGGGAGGACTTATACACTTTATACTGTGCATTTACATGCTTGAAAAATGATCCACTGGGACTTGTGAAAGACTAAGTAAGATAGGCCTGAATCTATAGACTGGTTAAAATTCAAATTATTAGGTCAATATTTAGATGGATGATGAACTATTCATATAAACTGCGTATTACAAGGATCAACTAATGGTATGGGATTAGTATAGGTGTACACACACACACACACACACACACACACACACAGACAATAAATCCAAGATGGTCTGTCTCACTTAAAACTCATTCACATTAATGTGCTGAACATCTATAGAGGGTATGAAATCCTTGTGCTCATAGAAAAGCACTAGGAAAATCAGGAAAGGGGAGGCGGGTGTATACAGCTGTCTAACTCCCGGAAGGCTGGGAAAGTACATAGTTAATAACCTGGTGTGGTGGTTTGAATAAGAATGGTCTCCATAGAAAGGCTCATAGATTTGAATACTTGGTCACCAGGGAGTGGCACTATTTGAAAGAATTCAGAGATACGGCCTTGTTGGAGGAAGTGTGTCACTGTGGAGTGAGTTTTGTGGTTTCAGAAACCCATGCCAAGCCCAGTCTCTCTTCTTGCTGCCTTCAGCTCAAGATGGAGAACTTTCAAGTACTTCAACTCCATTTCTGCCTGCATGCTGCCATGCTCCCTGCTATGACAGTGGGTTAAACCTCAGAACCTGTAGGCCAGCTCCAATTAAATGTTTCCTTTATAAGACTTGCCTTGGTCATGGTGTCTGTCCACAGCAGTACAACACTGATGATCTCTGTTATCTGTAGGGCCTGTTTTGTTTTGTTTTTTTAAATATTTACTTATTTATGTATATGAGTGTTCTGTCTGCATGTTCATCTGCACACCATAAAAGAATCTGATTCTATTACAGAGGGTTGTGAGCCATCATGTGGTTTCAGGACATCTGGACGGGCAGCCAGCACTCATAACCACTGAGCCATCTCTCCAGGCCCCGAGACTATAATGTTTGTTTATCCCGGACTCTTGCTCCCTAGATCTCAAGCACTGCTGAGGAGTTTGATGCTTAGGATCAGGTGTGCTGATGCATGCCTGCAATCTCAGCAGGATCCCAGGAGGATCCTAAATTCAAGGTCATACCTGGCTATATAATGAGTATGAGGCCAACCTGGGCCATATGAGACCCTGACTTAAAACAACAAAACAATTAAAGAAATAATGGCAGATGCTTAGGAATCTTTTAAAGAGTGAGAGATAGTCATGATTGAATTTAGGATTTATTGCTCATTTAGTATGTTTTGAGTACTAACAGCATTTATACTCTTCTGAAAAGAGTAGAAAAGGCAACCGATCACAGCCCCTGCCCTGTAGTGAGAAGGAAGGAGTGAAGATGGGGAGACAGACAACACAGGACATTAAAAAAGAAATAAGCAGAGACAGCATCAGAGCTCATGAAGTGCTACACAAGGGAGCACAATGCCCTCGAGTGTGGAATGAGGAGACTCAGAAGGGCTTCTGAGGCAGTGGCTTCTGAAAGTTGGATTAGAAATCTCCAGCCAGAAAGGTGGACCCAGGGGAGAGAACAAAAATACAGAAGCAATCTGGGGGAAGATTTAATGCAAAGACCACTTTGTGGTTTGCTTACATTATCAAGAGGTTGAAATTAGAATGGAAACAAACACATAAAATAAATAAAACTTTAAAAATAAATAAAATAAAAAACAGGATGGAGACAAGCTTTATAGAAACTTAATGAGCCATGAGAAGGAATTTGAATTTTATTTCTAAGTGCAAAATGATTAGTAGATGATTATACACAGGGATGACATGATCCAGGCCTGATTGCACACTGCCCTATGATACTCCAGCTGTCATAGGACAAGACTTGAGATAAAAGGTTATGGAGAATTAAGACCAAAAGGAGCTTGGTAACAGTACTGGAAGAAGGTGAAAGTGATCATGGTTTGAATTTGCTAAGCTTAAGACTATGTGTTCCATTTGCAGAAATAGGAAAGTTGGGTCAGATTTCTTTTTTAATTTTTTTTAAGATCTATTTATTATTATATGTAAGTACACTGTAGTTGTCTTCATACACACCAGAAGAGGGCATCAGATCTCATTACAGATGGTTATGAGCCTCCATGTGGTTGCTGGGATTTGAACTCAGGACCTTCGGAAGAGCAGTCAGTGCTCTTAACCGCTGAGCCATCTCTCCAGCCCCTCTTTTTTAATTTTTAATTTTAGTTTTATGTGCCTTAGTGTTTTGCCTATATGTATGTCTGTGTGAGGATGTTGGATCCTCTGGAATTGGAATTACAGACAGTTGTAAGCCTCCACGTGGATGCTAGGAATTGAACCTGGAAAAACAGCCAGTGCTTTTAACTGCTGAGCTACCTCTTCAGCACCCAGATGTTTGTTTCTGTATATATGTGTGTATGCCACCTGTGTGTGGGTGCCTAAGGAGATCAGAGGAGAGCATCTGACCCCCTGGAGCTTCCCAATGTGGGTGCTGGGAACTGAACTCAGGTTCTCTGAAAGAACAGATAACAAGTACTCATTTTTTTTCCTAAGACAGGGTTTCTCTGTGTAACAGTCCTGGCTGTCCTGGAACTCACTCTGTAGACCAGGCTGGCCTTGAACTCAGAAATCCGCCTGCCTCTGCCTCCAAAGTGCTGTCACTGAAGGCATTTGCCATCACCACCTGGCAGTAGTCTCTGAGACATTTATTCAGTACACCTACTGCAACCTTTTTTGAGATAAGAATTGATTTTTAGCTCTCCAGAAATTTTAGGAAAAAATAGATCTTAAGATATATCTAAGCCGGGCAGTGGTGGTGCACGCCTTTAATCCCAGCACTTGGGAGGCAGAGGCAGGTGGATTTCTGAGTTCGAGGCCAGCCTGGTCTACAGAGTGAGTTCCAGGACAGCCAGGACTACACAGAGAAACCCTGTCTCAAAACAACAACAACAACAAAAAAGATATATCTAGAGATGGAGGTTTAATGCTTATGAGACCATATAGCACCCGAAAAAAAGAGCTAGGTACCATATGTGTAGAGCCAACACATATGTGAAATGTGAAACACAATTTCAGTGAAAGAATGTATAAAGTGCCAAGGGTAAAAACTGAGGCAGTTTTTTAAAGACAGTAATTATATAGCCAGAAAACAGACAAGAGAGGAATAAAGCCAAGAGCAACATCAACAGAGGCGTGGGGAAAAGGTGAGTTAGAAAGCAGGAGGCAATGATGGCACACACCTTCAGTCCCATATTTCTGAGTTCAAGGCCAGCCTGGTCTACAGTGACTTCTAGGCTAGTTGTAGCTACATAGTGAGAAGGTGTCTTGAAAAAAAGAATGGAAAACAGCGTCACCAGCATGCAGGGGCAGGTGGCTGGGGAGAGGAATCATCGGGTGACAGTGTTTGCTGCCAAGCCCAGTGACTTGAGTTCAGCCCTGGGCTCTACTGTATGGAAGGAAAGATAGATCCTGACAGTTATCCCATGACCTCCATAAGGAATGTCATACATGATCATCAGACATTTTCTTTCTAAAGATTTTTTTTTTTTTTTTTTTTTTTTTTTTTTTTTTTTTTTTTTTGGTTTTTTCGAGACAGGGTTTCTCTGTATAGTCCTGGCTGTCCTGGAGCTCACTCTGTAGACCAGGATGGCCTCGAACTCAGAAATCCACCTGCCTCTGTCTCCCAAGTGCTGGGACTAAAGGCGTGCGCCACCACCGCCCGGCTCTAAAGATTTGCTTATTTATTATATATGAGTACACTGTAACCGTCTTCAGACACACCAGAGGAGGGCATCAGATCACATTACAGATGGTTGTGAGCCACCATTGTGGTTGCTGGGAATTGAACTTAGGACCTCAGTGTTCTTTACCTCTAATCCATCTCTCTAGCTCCATACATTTTCTTTTTAAAGAAGAAAGGAGCTGGTGTTCCTGCTTAGATGGTAGTGATTGTCTGTACACATGAATCTCTACACTGGATCTCCAGAATGACATAAGCCGTATATATTAAGTTACAATATAAGACCAGAACTGAAGGTGGGGGCAGGACAGTCTGAGGGATATCCTTGGCTAACAGAGTTTACTGGCTGCCTAGCTACCTGAGATCCTCCCTAAAACCACAGTCACCACAACCCACAAAAGAGAAAGAGCAGGAAGAGAAGGAAGGACTGGGTCAAGGAGAAAGGGAAAGAGCATAGATTTGATAGAATTCCTGGTGCTCCTTGGATGGGAGAGATGAAGTGAAGCTAGATTGCAGAGAATGGGGTGAAGATGCTTTTCCATGAGGTAACCAGCATTTTAATTGGGTGAGGCGACTCAAGAAAGCCTTGAGTTAATTTCCAGAATCCATGTAAAAGTGGAAGGAGAGACCAGCAACATGTGTCATTCCTCCAGTAATATATATATATATATATATATATATATATATAGTGATATATTAAAAAACAAAAAGTGGTGCATACGGTTAATCGTAGTACTTGGGAGGCAGAGGCAGGCAGCTCTCTGAGTTCAAGGCCAGCCTGGTCTACAGAGCTAATTCCAGGACAAGTGATCTCCTGGAGCTGGAGTCACAGGTAGTTGTGGCTCCTGGAAATGGGAGTGAGTTTGGTTCCCAGCAGCTCCTTTCAGCAGCTCACAGCTTCCTATGAGTCCAGCTCCAGAGGGCTTGAAGCCTATGGCCTCATCAGACACTGCAAGTGTGAGTGTACACACACATGTAATTAAAAAGAAGCCTTTTTAAAAATGAAAGCCTTAATATAGTCTACAAGGTGTTTCGTAATCTTCTATTTCCTCTTACAGCACTCACTGTTCTCTCTTTTGGTCATTCAGCCCTCAAATCACTGGCCTCCTTACTGGGTTTAATTTAATTTTTTAAAGTTGGTGTTACTATGTAGCCCTGGCTGGCCTAGAACTTTCTATATAGAACAGGCTGGACTTGAACTCAAAAAATCTGCCTGTTTCTACCTCCTGAGTCCTGGAATTAAAGTTGTACACCACCACCACTCACTAACCTTTATTGTTTTTTTTTTTACTTTATTTACTTTGTCTCTCTGCATCTGTGTCATAGTGTGTTTGTAGAAGTCAGAGAGCGGGGCTGGCGAGATGGCTCAGCAGGTAAGAGCACTGACTGCTCTTCCAAAGGTCCTGAGTTCAAATCCCAGCAACCACATGGTGGCTCACAATCACCCATAATGAGATCTGATGCCCTCTTCTGGCACGGCTGAAGACAGCTACAGTGTACAATAATAATATACAGTGTATAATAATAAATAAATAAAAAAAAGTCAGAGAGCAACTTATGGGTGCTGTTTTTTTCCTTCTACTGAAGTAATAAAGTGAAAAACAGAGTTCTGGAGATGTAGAAATAAAGTTTCACAGTAAAATAAGAGAGCCATATTCCAGCTCCTGTAAGACACTGAGAAGCTGTGTTTCAGAGATAGCAAAGGACATGCTGTAAAACAAAGTTCTGGTGGTCAGAGTGTTGAGATAGAATGACCAGGCCATTCTGACTAATCTAAGTAAGGCCAAAACAAAAATAACTGGAGGTCGCAATGACGTTAAGGTCCACGAAAATGAGATTAGCAATTCTCAGAAGAATCCCCCAAACCCCTCCCTGTGGTGAATTTCTAAAAAGACCACAAACTGTCACCCTGACCTTGCTGACAACAATCCCCCTACCACCTAGTTACTCAGCCCCTTCCCAGAGACTTTTCAAGGCCAGGTGCAGAGCTGGATAGGGAAGCTGGCTGGCTAAGCCAAGAACAGCCCCCTGAGCAAGCCAACCAGTGCCTGATGAGATGCTTTGTCCTGTGTTCCGCCAACCAGAGTCAGCCAGCTAGCCCTGTTGCAGGAATCTGCCCTCTGTAAAGTACAAAAGATGTCTGCTTTCTGAATTTGAGGATGACCCTCCCTTGTGAGGGTGGGCAACCCCATGTATGTGGATTGATAAACCTCAGGTTATTGCAACGATCTATTGTCAATCTGTGTTGAGCCAAGTTTACTACACTACTAAGTAACAAGACAACTTCTAGAAAAACATCACATGACACAACTGATTTTTCAAAGAAACCAGAAATGTGCACTTCACTCTAGCTTGTGTCAAATTGGCATAGAGCTACTCAGTTCAGTAACATTTTACATCTAAACCATAACACAACCTATGAAACAAGTAAAGCAGCCTGAAAAAGAACTCTATTGGCCTAGAAAGAGGAAGGAATCCTCTCCTTCTCCTCCCTCTCCCTCCCACCCCCCCTAAGTATCAACCCCTCAGTGTCTGTGTAGTCCTGGCTGTCCTGAAACTCACTCTGTAGACCAGGCTGGCCTCAAACTCAGAAATCTGCTTGCCTCTGCCTCCCAAGTGCTGGGATTAAAGGCGTGCGCCACCACCAAGCTAAATTTGATTACTATTCTAAAATAAAATGGACTGCCTCTGAAGGAAGATCACAGGGTCCTTTTTTAAGTAATTCAAGGAAATTGACCCATGGAAACTAGTAAGGAATGAAGATTCCGTTAATTTTTTTAAAACTTTTTATTATATATACACACGAGTATTTTGTTTGCATGTGTGTATGTATTCCCTAAATACAACTGGCACTCACCAAAGTCAGAAGAGGGTGTCAGATTCCCAAGGACTGGAGTTATACATGGTTGGCTGTGAGCTGCCCGAGTCCTCTGCAGCCTGTGCTCTTAACCCCTGAGCTAACTCTCCATCCTAACTCCTTTTATCATCGAGTCCTAAAAGTGGTCCTAGACTAGACAGCACACTGCTTGACTTAGTTCCTGGAGAATACTGCAACTTCAGCTAAGTCACATAACCTTAAAAAACTATCCCATTTATTTATTCTCTCTCTCTCTCTCTCTCTCTTTCCCTCTCTCTCTCTCTCTCTCTCTCTCTCTCTCTCTCTCTCTCTCTCTCTCTCTCTCTCTCTCTCTCTCTCTCTGTGTGTGTGTGTATGTGTGTGTGTGTGTGTGTGTACACATGCTACTCGGTCTATGTGGAGGTGAGGGAACAACTTGTAGTGATAAGTTCCCTCCTACCATGCGTGTCCTGGAAAGCAAACTCAAAATATGAGGCATGGCAGCAAGTGCCTACCCGCTGACCCATCAGCCTGCCAGTTATATAACATTTACAGGCTTTTTCTCTTGAACATAACATAAATAACTTATTTTTAGGTAGGTATAACTAAAAATTTGAGGATGAAATACCATCTCAGTGAGATTAAAAACATTTTCTAGAGCCTCGCATGGTGGCACATGCCTTTAATCCCTGCACTCAGGAAGCAGAGGCAGGTGGATCTGAGTTTGTGGCCCATCTGATCTACAAAGTGAGTTCCAGAATAGCCAGGACAACACAGAGAAACCCTGTCTTGGAAAAAAGATCTAGGGGTCCAGTGAGAATGCTCGGTGGGTGAAGGCATTTACTGCACAAGCCTGGTTGCATGGTTTGCTTCATAGTACCCAATTAAAGGTGGAAAGAGAATTGAACCCACAAAGTTGGCTTGTGTGCCCACATCCATACCTCATACACACCCTTAATCCTTTCATTCCAGTACAAGGAGGCAGAGGCAAGGAGGGGTATCTCTTGAGGTCAAGGCCAGCCTGGTCTACATAATGATTCTAGGTTTCTAAGAGCTAAACAGTTAAGACCTTGTGTCAATAAATAATAGCTGGAGATGAAATGGTAAAGTTCTTGCCTAGCACAATGAACCTTCTAATGAATAAGTAAGTGGATAAACCACTAATATTATACATTCAAATCACAAAACTTATTACAACTAGGTGGGTTTAACATTTATTTTTATTTAAAATTATGCATATGTATTTACGGAGGTAAAAGAGGGCATCAGACCTTCTGGAGCGGCAGATATGGGCAGTTATGGGCCACCTGATGTAGATTCAAAGAACCTACAAGGGCTCTACATGTGCTCTTAAATATTGAGCCATCTCGACAGCTGTAATTATGCAATTCTAATGATTAAAATTAAATGTTGAAATAGCTAATGAAGTTGCTCCTGGCTTGTTTTTAACATATGTCTCATTCTTGTAAGTATAAAATGTCATAGCTCTACCATTATAAGATCCCAGTATATCCACATGGAAGACAGAGCACAGGCTAGAACTGCTTATGTCTACCTCTCCTATCTGTCAGAATCATGCTGAGTCCCACTTCCGAAAGCCCACATCAGGAAAAATAGGGCTTCTGGAGAATTAAGCTACACCCATGACTTTTCTTCATTAATGAAGGTAAGAGAATAAGATAATATATTCCTTATTCCCTAATATTTAGGAATTTTAACCTTTTCTCTTATTAATACATATGTTTTCAATATAAAAATAAAATAGGCACCATTTTATGTTTAACTATTTTATGTACAGTAAAGGGATTTTAAAGTTAAAATGTTAGCAAAGCTGAAAATTATATATCTAAATTAAATAAAAATGGAAAATATATAAAGATTTAAATAAAATACAAAACTCTATATATATTCATGATAGAAGGACTCCAGCCAGAAGCAGAAAAGCACTTACCTCAAAGTCAATGTATAGTCCCCCTGCATTTTTGTTGAGGCATCACGAACTAAGAAGGTGCCATCTGGCATGTCGCGCAATTTGTCATTTACCTCTTCCCTGAGAAGCAAAATTATAGGAAACATTTGAAAAGGAAAAAATTCTTAAACACTGGTTGTCTTCACATATTATTATGTAGACCAGCTAGAAGTTACAACATTCTCAAGTCTCCAGCCGTCATACAGGTCCTCCCCATGGGAACAAAATCTGATTTTATTTCTGGTGTTTATGTAATCTAGGGAAAGACTACTTGATGTCTAACTCCTCCAGATATCAATTGTCTGTACAGATCGTGTTTCTAATAAGCCATTAGGGCTTCCTCAGGCAAGTCTGAACATGAAGAGCTTCAAGAAAACCCACAGCTGTTTAGGAAGAAGGTCATTGCTTTAAGTGGCAATGATACTGTTACTGAGCAGAGGGGAAATTCACTGAAGTTCACAGACTATCAACACAGTGCTCTCTAATTTGAATTAGTGTTAACAACAAATTCCTTCTGCAGCTTAGGAATTTCAGGAACATTATTCAGTGGAATGGAAGACATAAAAGATCCTTGAATTCCAATAAAACATGTTTCTAAAGTATAGTTTAAATGGCATAATAAATATTAAAAACACTCTTTTTATATCATTGGTCTACTGAATTTAATATAAAATGTATTAAGTCCTTTTCAAAAGTTAAACACAGAATTAAATCATCTAGCAATCCCACTTTTGGGGTAAATATCCAAAATCATCAAAAGCAAGAAGTCTAGCAGATATTTATTTATAAATAATATTTATAACAGCTTCATTTATATCAGCACAAAACCTAAAAAAAATAAATAAATAAATAACCCAAATGTCTACCAAATCCTCATTTTAGTTGAATAAATGAAATGTGATATTTATAAGCATTTAGATATATTTAGTCTTAACAAGAAATGAAGCCGGGCAGTGGTGGCACATGTCTTTAATCCCAGCACTTGGGAGGCAGAGACAGGCACATTTCTTAGTTCGAAGCCAGCCTGGTCTACAGAGTGAGTTCCAGGACAGCCAGGGCTATACAGAGAAACCCTGTCTTGAAAAACCAAAAAAAAAAAAAAAAAGGTGTGGGGGGCTGGGCTGGAGAGATGGCTCAGTGGTTAAGACTCTGACTGCTCTTCCAAAGGTCATGGGTTCAATTCCCAGCAACCACATGGTGGCTCACAACCATCTGTAATGGGATTTGGTGTCCTCTTCTGGTGTGTCTGAAGACAACCACAGTGTTCTCAGATAAGTACAATACACAAGTCTTTAAAAAAAAGAAAAAGAAATGAAAATTTGACACATGAATGAACTATGAAGACATCTGAAGTAAGTGAAAAGCCAGTCACAAATGTTTAGTATTATATAAGTCCACTATTTACAGTAGTTGAATTCATAAAGACAGAATAGAGAAGCCTGGTTGGGGAGGGCTCAGGGAAGGGAGGGAGGCCTGTTTTACCAGGCAGAGTTTCAGTTAGAAAGATGTGCATGTTCTGAAGACAGACGGTAATTAGTGTGTAACAGTATAAATGGACCAATACCAATGAAAAGATAAAATGATATGGGTAAAAGAGAACTGGGATGGGTACCACTTGGTAGCAGGAAAAATAAAGGTTGAGAGAAGTACAGAAGGTGATATACTGAGGCACTACAGCCTCGACAGAAACAGGGGGGGGGGGTTAGAAAAGAAAAGAAAGTACTATATAGATGGGCATGGGGGTGCAAGCCTACAAACTGTCCGGTCAGAATGCTGAAGCAGGGGGACAAAGTCAAGGTAAATAGGGTCTACAGAACATGCTTCTAGCCAGACTGAGCTACATAGTGAAACTCTGTCTTACAAAAAAAAAACAAAAACAAAAAAACAAACAAACAAAAAAACTTAGAAACCCATTAAAATCTAATGAAAAAATATAAATAAAAGCTACAATATTCAGGTAACTAACAATGTATGAGTAAATATATATTCCCTCTCTATGATCAAAATTATCTAAATCTATATTTAACCCAAAAACCAAATCTCTCCTTGATGTCTATTTCTGAGAATAAGCTATATAAAGAAATTACAAAATGAAGTCATGAATTTAAAAGAGCATGGAAGGCAAAAGGAAGCTTGGTGGGGAAAGAGAAGGGGAAAATGATGGAGTCTCAAAAACTAAAAGAAATGATTTTTTTAAAAACAGCATAGCTGGGCAGTGGTGGCGCACGCCTTTAGTCCCAGCACTTGGGAGACAGAGGCAGGCAGATTTGTGAGTTCGAGGCCAGCCTGGTCTACAGAGTGAGTTCCAGGACAGCCAGGGCTACACAGAGAAACCCTGTCTCAAAAAAACAAACAAACAAAAAACAGCATCAAACCAGGTGTAGTGTCACACACCTCTAATCCCAGCACTTGGTAGGCAGAGGCAGGCAATCTCTGAGAGCTTGAGGCCAGCCTGTTCTACAGAGCTACTTCCAGGACAGCCAGGGCTACACAGAGAATCCCTGCCTCAAAATGAAAACAAAATCAAACAGACCTGCATCAAAATCACCTAATGATGGGCATGGGGGATTTTGCCCATTAGAGAATCCTAGCACCACAAAGGCTGAGACAAGAGATCTAAAGTTTGAGGTGGTTCAAGGTTAGCACTGAATACAAAGCAAAACCCTGCCTCAAAGGTTCTTGGGCTCCACCTTAACTGACTCTTGGGCATGCAAACATCTTAGATCAACTGCCTTAGGGAGAAAAAGGTAAGGGAACCGAGCCAGGTAGTACAGGTCTGTAATCCCAGGTACTTGGAAGGGTAAGTGAGGAGAACCCCAAATTCAAGACGTAACTGGGTTACAAAGAAAAGTAAAGGAAGGACAACAGGTGCGGTGCTGGATGGAAGCAGAGGGAGATTTCTGTTACATACTGAGTTTCAGGCCATCTAAGCAAGACTGCAGGATGAGAGCCTATATAAAAAACAAAACAAAACAGGTAAAGAGAATCTAAGTCCCTTTATCCTAATCACATGTAACTAACTGTCTGGGGTTTTTTTTTGGTTGTTTTGTTGTTGGTTTTTTTTTTTTTTTCTAGACAGGGTTTCTCTGTGTAGCCCTGGCTATCCTAGAACTCACTCTGTAGATCAGGCTGGCCTTGAACTCAGAAATCCGCTTGCCCTGCCTCCCAAGTGCTGGGATTAGAGGCGTGTGCCACCACTGCCCAGCACAAGCAACTACCCTAAATGTGCAAGGATTATATATTGAAAAGTTCATCTTTGACACAGTACTGGAAAGTGCAATCACACTCATATCCCAAAGATCTTCCTGTCATTTGTCTCGAGAATGAAAGAGTGATGCCTTTATTTTAAAAGATATTTTTTTTATTGTATATGGATGTTTTGCCTGTAGGTGTATCTATTCACCAAATGTATGCAGAGCCTGCAGAGGCAGAAGATGTTGGATTCTCTAGAACTGGAGTCGTACATAAAACCTCTGAGTCATCACTCCAGAACCTTTAGTCTCTTTTAAATTTTTTCTTTATTTTGTGTGTGTGTGCGCGTGTGTGTGTGTGTGTGTGTGTGTGTGTGTGTGTGTGTGTATGTATGTGACATACTACAATGCATGTGAGGTAGATCATGGGACAACTTGTGGGATCAGTTCTCTTCTTCTACCATGGGAATCCAGGGGAATAAACTCAGGTAAGCAGGCTTGTCACAATCCCCTTTAAACCTCTGAACCATCTTCCCACCCCCTAAATACACTTCTGAAGGGTTACCACACATTCTTTTTAAAATATAATCATTAAATTAAAGCCAACAGAACATTAAACTATTTAACTACTACTTCAAAATCAATTAAAAACACACATTCAATTATGGTAGAATTTTGGTTACCTGGAAATATCTCCCCAGTACCACTCTGCATCTTGAAGAGAAACGAAACTGTCCTTCATTCCATTTGTAACCGCTGAAGTCATTGGCTTAGGTGGCTTTGGTGGAAGAGCTAGAAGAGAAATGTATGTTACTTTGTATATGAAAATTATTCATTTTCTAATTTCTTCACCCAGGACTAGTTCCTGTGTAAAATAATCAATGTGAAATAGGACTCAATCAAATCAGCTGTCAGGTTAGTGTTAGCCAGGGGGACCCTTTTGAAATGTTATCAATAGGTGCCTGAAATATAAAGGTTTTTCCTCCTCATAAAATACTTTTACTTCAGTAAAACTTCACATCTTCCTAGCACTTGGGAGGCAGAGGCAGGCGGATTTCTGAGTTCCAGGTCAGCCTGGTCTACAGAGTGAGTTCCAGGACAGCTAGAGCTACACAGAGAAACCCTGTCTTGGGGGGCGGGGGAGGAGCAAAAACAAAAACAAACAAACTTCACATCTTTGAAACATAAGTAAAGCCCTAACCTGAGCAATTCATTCCAAAAAGTATTAAGCGACTAACGTACAACAGGAAGACTCTAGCTGATAACTAATATCATATTGGATATTGGCAATGTGCCACCATATTGGACTTTAGGTATTCTTATTCTTGAGATAGAGTCTCACTGTATAGTTCTAACTGTCTTGGAATGCACTATGTAGACCAGGTGGCCTGTAGGTAAGGTGTGTGTTGAGCTAGCCTGGTGACCTAAATTCAAGTTGCCCCGCCCACATTGGTGGAGGGAACCATCTTTTGGTTTTACTATATACACATTGTGACTCACGAATACACACACACACACACACACACAAATACAAATAGCCAAAACATAAATAGGCATGGTAGCAGGCACCTTTAATCCCAGCACTCAGGAGGCAGAGGTAGATCTCTGTGAGTTCAAGGCTAGTCTGGTGAACAAATCGAGTCCAGAAGAGCCAGGACTGTTACACGGAGAAATCTTGTCTTGAAAAACAAAAAACCAAAACAAACAAAAAAGCAAACCAAATGGCTAAATCAAGCACATTAAAAGGTGCTCCATATCATCAGTCATCAGGGAAATGCAAACCAAAATCAGAGAGGCAGGGTATGATTGCGCATGTCTGTATTCCCAGCACTCAGGAGGCTGTAGAGAAGTTTGAGATCAGCCTGAGATACATAGATATTTCCAGGCTAGTCTGAAGTATGCAGTCCTTAATAAATAATCCTCAAAAACAAAAATTCCATAATGAGCCAACTAGTGGTGCTGGCGCACACCTGTGCTCTCTGGGGAGGCAGAGGCAGGAAGATCTCTAAGTCTGGACTCTCTGGGGAGGCAGAGGCAGGCAGATCTCTAAGTCTGAGGCCAGCCTTGCCCACAGAGCAAGCTCCAGGACAGCTAGAGCTATGAAGAGAAACCATGTCAAGAGAAACAAAAAATTCCATAATGTGACACTATTTTATGCCCACTAAAGTAATTATAATTCAAAGGCAGAATAGCAAATGAGTGAAGAGGAAGGCAGGCTCTCCCCTACACGAATGCTAGGGACTAAACACTATGAGCTTCA
Source organism: Mastomys coucha (assembly GCF_008632895.1). NCBI lineage: Eukaryota > Metazoa > Chordata > Mammalia > Rodentia > Muridae > Mastomys > Mastomys coucha. The sequence continues at coordinate 73,803,868 of NW_022196900.1, read as the reverse complement.
TAAAGAACACCTGGTATCCTCAAAGGCTAAACAGTCACCTAACAGCTCAACAATTTTACATACTCAAGAAAAATGAAACCTGTATATGATATTCATAGCTAGACAACTTGTAATACCCCCAAAGTGGGGGTTATATGGGGAGTACATAGCAGGAGATGACACAAGTTGTGATTCATCTCTATGTAACACAATGCTACTCCACAATGAAAGTAACAAAGCAGTGATACAAAATAGAACATAAATGGGCCAAAAACCGTTATGATCAATCCCAAATGGCAATAAAACTCATTTGAAGGATTAAACAGAGTGAAGAGATTCAGAGAGGAGGCAACAGAGAATAGCAACAAAACTAATAAAGGGGGAGAAAAGACAAAATTGAATTGGTAGAGCCTCTAAAATTAAACATAAGCCTAAGAAAAGAAATTCAGTCAAAAACAATATAATTCATGTTACTGTAGGCTGCAGGAATTAAGGGGTACAATGTGGCTTTGAAAGAAAAATTCAAGAATGGGCCCCAAAGGCTGGAGAGATGGCTCAGCTCTTACACAGTGCATGAATACAATTCCCAGGAATCATATGGTGGCTCACAACCAGCTATCAAGTACCCAGGCAGTTACCGTTCTCTCTGTGTATCCTACACAAGGTCTGTGTGATGTTTATTTAAAGATTTATTTTATTTATGGAAGCAGTGGTAGGAAGATCTCTGTGAGTTTGAGGCCAAGATGGGAACTCCTACATAGAGAGTTCCAAAACAGCCAGGACTACCTTTTGAGGAACCTTGTCTCAAATTTTTTTTTAAATTTTGTTTATATGTTTGTGTGTGTGTACACGCACGCGAGTGCGTGTGTGTGTGCAGTGTGTGTTTGTATGTGTGTAACTCATGTAACAGGGACCCTGGAGGCCAGAAGAGGGAACTAGACCCCCTTGGCTGTTATAAGCAGCCTGATGTGGGTGCTAGGAACTGAAATAGGGTCCTCTGGAAGAGTAGCAAGCACTCTTAACCAAAGAGCTATCACACCAGCCTCCTGATGGTTAGTTTTAATTGTCAGGTTGATAAAACAGAATCATGAGGAAAGAGCCTCAATAAAGAACGGATTGCATTGATTTGGCCTGTTGGCATGTCTGTGAGAGACTGTCTTAGGTTAATGGATATGGGGAGACCCAGCTCAGTGTGAGTGACTCCACTCCTTAGATAGGGGGTCCTGCACCCTTCATGAATGGCGGAATCTAACTGAATGAAAGCAAGCAGCACAAGTGTGTGTACTCAGTTCTTGCTCCCATTTGTGAATGCATCATAACTAACTCCTGTCTAGACTTCCCAACAATGATGAACTAGACCATCAAACTGTACCAAACTGTACCAAAGTAAGCCTCTCTCTCCCGAGTTGCTTTTTGTCATCACAGCACAGAAATGAAACAAGAACAGACTGTCAATTCCCACATTCAGGGAAAATAACTACAAAGACTATGGACTCAGGGACACCAAACACAGCTGAGGAAAGACGTGAATCCTCTCCTGAAAACAGCAGAAATAAGGAAAAGTCTAAAAATAGGCAGATGCCATGCTAAAGTTAAACCCATGAACTGGGTTTCAAATGGGCAATCAATCATAAGGCATTCTATGGGTTTATATCTAAATGACCACATTAAGAAGCACTGCAGTAAAGCATGTCACATTAGGCTTTTGATTCGCGTCAATGTTATAGTAAGTTAAACTTACACTGTACTGTGGTATGCCTAAAAATACATAAGGGTTTGGTTTTTTGTTTGTTTGTTTGTTTGTTTGTTTTTGAGACAGGGTTTCTCTGTATAGCCCTGGCTGTCCTGGAACATAAATATATTTTTTAAAACACACGATTACTAAAAATGTTAATGCTAAGGCTTCAGTAAATCCTAATCCCAGAGAAGAAGCTTGATGTTGACAGCTAATGACTGGTCAAAGCATTAGAATTGAAGGCTGGTAAAAGTGTTTATTTATTTATTTATTTATTTATTTATTTATTTATTTTACATTCCATATTTTATACCCCCCCATCCACCCTCTGACTGATCCACTTCCCATACCTCCTCTCCACCCACCAGCCTCCACATGGATGGCCCCACACCCCCACACCCCACCTGACCTCTAAACTCCCTGGGGCCTCCAGTCTCATGAGGGTTAGGTGTATCATCTCTGAATGAACACAGACCCAGCAGTCCTTTGCTGTATGTGTGTGGCTGCTGGGGCAGACTCCTGGCTGGTTTGCTCCCGTGGAGGTAACAGTTTCTTAAAAAAGCAAAAGAGCAACATGGAAGTTTGCCATGCTGACTGGCTCTCCCTTTCAGGAAAGATTCCCTGTGATGTGATGATATTGGACTCTTTTAGAGTAGAACTTTTAGAAATGGAGCAAAAGCCTAGCAGTGTGCTAGCATGATTCCACCTCTGTAACCACAGCCCTCAAGGAAGTTAGAGCAGGAGAAGGAAGAGCTGTACAGTGAGTGAGACAAGGCTCATTATACAAAAAGACCTTGTCTCAAAGTACGAAAGATAGAAATAAAATTTACAGTCTCTCAAACTGTGTTTATCAGCTATGATTATGTAATATCCTAAATCCTGTGTATCACTTCATCAACATCATGGCATCTTTTTTTTTTTTTTTTTTTTTTTTTTTTTTGGTTTTTTTGAGACAGGGTTTCTGTGTCACCTTGGCTGTCCTGGAACTCACTCTGTAGACCAGGCTGGCCTTGAACTCAGAAATTTGCCTGCCTCTGCCTCCCAAGTGCTAGGATTAAAGGTGTGTGCCACCACTGACCAATCACAGCATCTTTACTAACAGATTCTAACTCAGTAAACCTATTCTAGTTCAAATTCCCTTGTCATTTCTACTACAGCTGCAGTCTGACCCCCTCAATGCCACATATGATTGAACCAAATCCCTCCAGGCTCTTGGTAATGTTGTTATTCTCATCACCTTCCATGACTCACATTTATGTTTCTTTTTTAAGACAGGGTCTCATTAAGCAGCCCAGGCTGCCCTCAAATTTGCTGTCTTCCTGCTTCAACCTCTTGGATGCTGGTATTGTAGGGATGTTCCACCATGCCCAACCACAACATTTTTGTTTTGTTTTCCTTCAGAGTATCTACAACAATGAATCCTTTCTGGAAGATTCACCATTTCCCTCACTCATTCACATCCATCAAAGGAATCACTATTTATGGTTGATATAGCCATTAAAATGAAATCACTGGGTAAAGAGCTCACTGTATAAGCTGGTGACCCGAGTTTAATCCACAGAACCTATGTAAAGGTGAAAAGAACAAATAGACTCCACAAAAAAAAAAAAGTTACTTTTTGAACCATGAGCTGCAGAATTGATGTTACATTATTTATCTTACACTTCTATCAGAACTCTTGGGTAACCATGTATATTGTGAACAAGCAGCATTTTGAAAAGAATATTTTCTGAGATTTCAATATTTCCAGTAAAACATATTATAATCAGTTTTACTGTCTTACTAGTAGGAAATTATTAGTTTCACAGAGGCCAAGGACGCAGGTTCCAGCCCCTGGGGATCACAGGTGACACTGGGCACCTCGGAGTAGCTGAGAATGAATTGGGGGCCCCAGAACAGCTCTGTCCACTCTGGGGCCAAAGGGAAAGAGGGGACAGGCATGGGAAGCAGCGTCCTAGTGGTTCAGGCGTGAGTGGGCATATGGGAGTTCTGGGCCAACATGGCGCATCTAGTTAAAAGGAGGCAATGCATGATCGTAAGGTGTTTTATTATAGAAAAAAGAGAGAGAAGGCTGTAAAGCAGAGGCCAGCCATTGCCACATGGAGAGAGGGGGAAGGGAAGAAGAGAAAGTAAAGATAAGAAGAGTAAGAGGCTAAGAGAGAAGAGAGAGAAGAAGAAAAAGAAGAAGAGGAGGAGGAAGAGGAGGAGGAGGAAGAAGAGGAAGAAGAGGAAAAAGAGGAGGAGGAGGAGGAAGAGGAGGAAGAAGAGGAAGAAGAGGAAAAAGAGGAAAAAGAGGAGGAAGAGGAGGAGGAGGAGGAGGGAGTGTGGGCAAACCGTTCCTTATATGGTGGGCTGGGCTATCTGACTGTGGGGCGGGGCATGCCTGGCTGTGATCAGTTGATTGGGGGTGGAGTCCAGCCAGAAAGCTGGGAGCCTGGGGCATTGTCTACTTGATAGATAGCACAGGATAATGGAGTTGGAGGACTCATGGTGTCAGGCATCTATCTATGTCTGGGAACATGACTCCACTGTTCCATCCCTTGTGAAATCTTTCACTGGGTCTCCAGAAGACTCACTCAACCAAAACACAGACTGCTTTTCACAGTCCCTCACACATTCACTCCTATCAAGAAAGTAGCCTGTCCTTTCAAGCCAGGCACTGACTTCTCTACAGCTATAAGATATCATAGGTGGCTGGGCGGTGGTGGTGCACGCCTTTAACCCCAGCACTTGGGAGGCAGAGGCAGGCAGATTTCTGAGTTTGAGGCCAGCCTGGTCTACAGAGTGAGTTCTAGGACAGCCAGGGTTACACAAAGAAACTCTGTCTCGAAAAACCAAATAAATAAATAAATAAATAAATAAATAAAAACCAAAAAAAAAAAAAAGATATCATAGGTGACACTGTCAAAAGGCAGTTCCATCCACACTGGAAATGTCTGGCTCGCTGCAGCCAGCTCTATCGTTTATCTTCACTCGATCATGTATGGAGTATGCAGCTGCATGTGCTGCTTCAGTTTAGATTTTATCAAAAGCAAATAAACTGTCAATAAAAGATACACAAAAAACCTGAAACATTTTATCAAATGATAAATTCTTGTAGAAAGTTTTCGTCATGGTCTTATAACTGACCACGTTAGTAGATCCATATCCTGAATTTCTAAAAAAAATGATATCAATTTTACTAATCCCTGTTCAGAAACAAAAATATCCCAGTGTATATACTTGTAAATAACTAGGTATTTATAGAAGATTCAAAATATAAAACTAATAAAACAAAATAAGCTTTTAGAATATGGTCCCTAAACCAAAACTATTTTATTTTAAAGGCACAAGACAACAACAAATTAGAACTGCTCAGGGTATTATAACTGTTTATGGTCAAATATACTTAAAAAATAACTGCTTAATCAAGCTACTCTGGGAGAAAGAGAAGTTATATGGAAAGAAAATGTGTTATTTTAATTAAACTTTCAACTTTTTGAAAGTCTTCCATAGAAACAAAAGAAGAAACAAAACATTCGACTTTCTAAAATACAGGGTGAAGTTTTAATCAACTCTTTAACAAAAGCAATGACTAGGCACTATCTTCCTCAGCATCCCTGAGCTGCCACATTCCATCCAGGCTTCACTGAATACTGGCGTGCAGGACTGAAGTACAGGACAATTTTGCTCATGCATGGACAAATGAAATCCTACCCCCCACCTCCGCAATGATTTCTGTTCCTTAGTAACATTAACCAGTCCCTACCCCCCAACCATCAGTCTGCTTTGTCAACTAAATCCCAACCCTACATCTGATGTTGCTGGTAACACTCAGCTCTGAAGGGAAACATTAAAACAGTCAATTACTACACAGTACCTGCATACAAGTGTCATCAAGGCAGAAATCTATGGTTTCCAGCACGTAGTTTGGTTGAGAGTCTCTCTCAACAAAGTATTATTTTATCTTTTTTTTTT
>NW_022196900.1:73736979-73797739 GCF_008632895.1 Mastomys coucha | reverse complement strand
GTGAGCCACCATGTGGTTGCTGGGATTTGAACTCATGACCTTCCGAAGAGCAGTCGGTGCTCTTACTCACTGAGCCATCTCGCCAGCCCTTATTTTATCTTTTAAGACATATTTTTCATTAAATTCTTTTTCTTTCTTTCTTTTCTCTTTAGACAGGGTCTCTCATGTATCCCAGACTGGCCTTGAACATAGGTAGCCAAAGATGATCTTTATATTTCTTTTTTATACAGTGTCTCACTCTGTAATCCCAGCTACCCTGGAATTCACCACGTAGACCAGGATGGGTTTGTTCTCAGAGATTCAACTGCCTCTGTCTGCCTCCTGAGTGACAAGATTAGATGATGGGTGTCACCAAACACACATATTATTTCTTTCAAAATATGCCTTTTTAAAAGACTTTTTCATAAGGCTGGAGAGATGGTTCAGTAGTTTGGTAGTTAAAAGTGTGTGTGATCCTGGAGTGGTGGTGCAGAGGCAGAGGCAGGTGGATCTCTGTAAGCCTGTCTCAAATACCAAAAAAAAAAAAAAAAAAAACCAAAAAAAAAAAAACCAGAGTACTCACTTCTCTTGCATAGAACCCAGATTCAGTTCCCAGCACCTACATGGTGGCTCATAACTGCCTGTAACAACTCCAGATTCGGGGATGCTATACCCTCTTCTGGGCTCCACAGGCTCAGATACACACAGCATACATAAACGCATAAAGACACACGCATCACATAAACAAAACATTTAAATGTTTTAAAGACCATTTCATACTTAAAATGAGCAATCATTTCAACAGCTAGGAAGAAAAACTTTAATTAGGTGAAAGTTTTAAAACAGGCTGGGAAATGTAGATCAAGGGAGGAGCACTTGCCAAGCACGCTGAGGTCCTGGTTGTGTGCTTAGCCATGGAATTCAAGCATTTAGGTTGAAAACAAACCCCACTTCGTGGTGTTTTGATCTGCACTACTAAAGGGTCTGAACACCTTTTCCTGTCTGCAGGTCCTCTGTTACGACTTTCTAGTCCCTTCCTGTTATTATGATTAGCAGTATATAAAATACTCCTCACATATGCTTATTATTAATCCTTTTCAATTCTATGCTCTACAAATATTTTAGTATTTTCTCCCAAATGGTTGGGCATCTCTTCTGTTCCTGTTGTCTTGAAATAACTGTATATTTTATGTATGTATATATTTATTTATTTATGCATTCATTCATAGACAAGGTCTCACTCTGTAGCCCAGGCTGAACTCAAATTGACATAGATTCTCCTGCCTCTGTCTCCTCCGTGCTAAAATTAGAGGTATCTGCCACAATGTTGACTTGTACATTGCAAATTTTAATGAACATCAATCTTTGCCTTTCAAGTCTTATGAAAAATCTTCACTATCTTCCCTCCTCTACAGCATAAAAAAAAAGTCCTTATCTTTCCTGAGTTTTCTTTTTCACATTTATACTATAGTTAAGAACTTATTATTTGTATATGTTTGAATAGAAAAGCTATTTTATGTCTAGTTAACATTGTTTCATTGTTCAAACAGTCCATCTCCTCACTCATCTGCTAAGCACTCGGGACATACATCAAGTTTCTTTATAAAGCAGAGGTTCAGTTTCTGGGCAAACATTTCTTATCTACCATTGGTGTCAATACCACAATTCATTAAATACTACGTCCTTTTAAGTCATGCTACCTGAGAGAACTTTGACTTCCCCATACCATGACTTTTTTTTCAGTTGTTACTTTTCTTGCTGCTGCTACAATGAATAGTATCTTTTAAAATTACATCAGCCCACAGATAAATAGATAACGTTTACCTATACATACAGGTGGTGTTTTTTGTTTGATGATTGATTGCTTGGTTTGTTTTCAAGACAAGGTTTCTCTGTATAGCCCTGGCTGTCCTGGAACTCACTCTGTAGACCAGGCTGGCCTCTAACTCAGAGATCTGACTGCCTCTGCCTCCCAAGTGCTGGGATTAAAGGCGTGGCCCACCCCTGACTATTGTTTTATTTTTTATTTTATTTTATTTTATTTTACTTTGGGGGGGGGCAGTTTCAAGACAAGGTTTCTCTGTATAGCCCTGTCTGTCCTAGAACTCACTTTGTAGACAAGGCTAGCCTCAAACTCAGAAATCTGCCCACCTCTGCCTCCCAAGTGCTGGGATTAAAGGCGTGCACCACCACTGCCCGGCTTCTTTATTTTATTTTATTGAGATCCAGTCTCACTTGGGTCTGGAAAGATGGCTCAGTTAGTAAAATGCTTACTATGCAACCACCACCACCCAGTCAATAACGTTAAAGGTAAGTAATGTTGGTAATTGACAACATGTGAATGTAACCAATAACATTAAACTTAAAACTTTAAATGTATGAAATGAAGCTGAGGGATGGATCATACTTATGCAAGCCTTAAGTTTGATCATAGGCACTATTAAAAAAAAGGAGCAAAGTGATACATTTTGTCACATGCATTTATAATTTTTTAAAATATTTATTTTATGTGTATTGGTGTTTTGCCTGCAGAGGCCCGAAAGGGATTCAATCATAGGAACTGGAGTTTGAATGGTTGGGAGATACCATGTGGGCACTGGGAATTGACCCCAAGTCCTCTGGAAGAATAGATAATGCTCTTAACTACTAACCCATCTCTCCAGCCCATCATATATATTTATAATTTTTAAAATTTAATGACTTAGGCCAAGTGTAGTAACCAACTTGGTCTACATAATGAGTTCTATGATAGACATGGATACATAGCAAGACCCTGTCAAAAAATTTTAATTAAAAAAATAAAATCTTCTCATCATAATGCAATAAAAGTTAAAATAAAATAAAATAAAATAAATGACTTAGAAAGATGGCTCAGCCAGCAAAAGCATTTGCTGTGAAGCCTGGTGACCTGGTTTGGTTAGAGGAACACACATAAAGGTAGAAGAAGAAAGCCACAACTCCTGCAAGCTGCCTTCTAGCCTGCATACACACGCCACACCATATACACACAGAAACAAAGATAAGTTTAAAAAAATGCTTAGGGCTGTTGAGATGGCTCAGCAGGTAAAGGCATTTGCCGCCAAGCTTAGACCTGAGCTCAGTTACCAGAACCCCCATGAAGAAACAAAAGAACCAACTCCTACAAGTTTTCCCCTGACTTACACATATATGTGTAATAATAATATTGATAAATTAATAGATATATTGTTTTATTAATTATTAATTTATTTTTTATTTGTATTAATAAATAAATATTGAAAATAGTTGGTGTTTTTGTTTTTTAGGGTTTTTCTTTTGTTTTGGCTTTAATTTATTTTTATTCTAAATGCACAACTGTTTTGCCTGAATGTCAGTATACCATGTGCATTCAGTGTCAATGGAGGCTAGAAGATAGTATTGGATCCTCTGAAACTGGAGTTACATATAACAGTGAGCAGCCATGTGGGTGCTGGAACCAAATCTGAATTCTCTCCAAGAATAGTGAATGCTCATAACCCTGAACCATATTTTAAATCTACATTTTCTATTGACTTAGTATATCAAAGGATGCAAGTATGTAGTGATCTTTGAACCAAAAACCTTATTTGTTCTACATATATATCAGAAAAGTATCTTAGGTTCTTTGGGTTTTGCTCCCACCCTTCACCCCCCAGCTTCACTTTTCTTGATTGGCTTTGGTTTGGTTTATGTTGTTTGGTTTAAGACAGGGTCTTGTTATGTAGCCCCAGCTGACCTTGAACTCATGCTCCTCCTCCTTCAGCCTACCAAATTCTAGGATTACAGGCATGGGCCACCATCTTAGACTCTCTTTACAATTGGCTGAGCATATAGTGTCTCCAGATACTGTGAACAAGGGTGAAGAGACTCCTGAAAAGAAGGTCTCTGTAAAAGATCACCTCTCACTAAAGGTGTAATAGAAATTGTGACCGCTGCATCAGACCTCCCAGTCCTACTTCTAAGATATGTGGGAGTAACATTCCAAGTAGCAATAGAGACATAGCTTGCAAAAAAATGTACTGTTGATCAACTATCTGTTCTTCTCTACCTTTAGGCCAACTTTAGGTTGATGTCACACTCAGGAGAAACTACCATATCAGATGACACCCTTAAACTTTCACTGGGCACACCTCCACTTTAGCTGAATAATTCAAGTCACAGAAAAATGATGTCAAGCCCCTCCACAGTGAAGTCATCACCCAGTAATACACCAGGAAAAGAAATCACAGGAGAGACTGTACTTCATGTTTTTTCTACTAAAAGTAATATTCCTTCTGGTGAATACCTTTTGCAAAATGGAAATGACCCAAAAGTTAAAGACCACACTGTATGGACACCATTGCATGAACCCTATAGTCATGGGCACCTGAAGGTATAGAATTGCTGTACCAGCATAACACTTTAGTAAACACCACTGGCTATCAAAAAGACTTACCACTCCAGCATGTGACCAAGAATGGGCACAAAGACAGTCAAGGTGTTACTGTCCTGTGGTGCCTTGAGGAATGCTGTCAACAATTTGGTGTGTAGCCTGTGATCATACAGACAATGAGAATATAAGATAATTATTGCCGCTACCAGAGAAGAATGAATCATTCTCAACTAGCCAGTGCTCAGTCACAAATGCCAGGCAACAGAAAAATGGGCTACTGGGCTTGTAGGAGTGGCTTCCATAACAACAGGAGAAGCTCAACAAACTTGAGATAGTTCTTAAGGCTAGAAAATGTGCTGAGTTTGACGGAACAGTTACTCAAGTCATTGTTCCTAATGAACAAAGCTCAAAGTCCTTTGAAGTGTATGCTTGAGGGTTCACAATGGATGCTGGCCTCTATGCAAAGTACATGAACAAGAAGAATACTATGAAGTTCTTGAAGGTCCATAGAGGAGCAGGCTCAACAGAAGGCAGCTGTTGCTAATACCATCAGATGGATGTTACTTCTTTTCGGGAGTGTAAACTTCAAACATCACCTATAGAATGACCTTCTTAAGCTCACTGCTGTGGCAGGAGTCAAGGTCCTCAGAAGAAAGCCCAAACCAAGCAGTGATACAACTCAGACCACCAACCCAGTTGCATACCACACATCGGCACTTCTGTATGAAATACATCATCTATAAGGATCTTGTTTCATTGTTACCCAGGGTTCAGCAGGACAGAGTCGGGATGGCTCCTTCTACCTGGCTTATCAACTGTGTAATGGCCTTTGAACTGCTTCCAATTGACAGCTAAATGTCATACAAAGTGAACATTTTAAGATGAACATGCATGGTTCCTGAGAACCCAACCACTGTGATATGCTTGATCATTCACTTTATGTGAAAAAGAACCATTTACATTGTTTCCGTTTAAATTGAAAAATAATACAATTGATACTAGGTTAGGAATTTATTTAGAGGCCTAAAATACTTTTAAGATTGTTTTTGTTCTCTTTAGGGTGGAGCTAAAATTCAGTAGTAGCGTCTTCAAGAAGGATGCATGAGGCACAGGGTCCCATACTGGGGACTGCAAAGAAGTTTTCATTTACAAGTGGCCTGTGGTTTTTATTGATCAGGTCTTTCAGTTTTATCAGCATCTATCAAAGATTAGCAAGTCAGATGGCATCAGAACTACCTGTCAGGCCCTTAAATATTCTATCATTAATTTAGTATCCTTTAGTAAACAAAATATCACCATATGATTTAATCTGCCTTTGTTATAATAGAGCATCTATCTAAATATATCACTATAGGTAAAAAGTTCTATCTGCTATTATCTTTTTCTGACATTGTATTTTAGTTTCTTATTTTTTTCTTTGTCTTTCTTCACATTAATTCTTTTTTAAAATCTTGTATATGCATTAGGAAATCATGATGTAAACCACTGGGTATTAGTGCCAAATTGCCTCATGGTGCATACTTTTACTGTGCACACTGGCAGGCTGTCTACTGAGTGTCTGTGTATGCCTCAGTCTTCACTAACTTGTTTTACTGTTATCATTTCTTAAAGGTCTTAGCAGTTGAGAAAATGGTCAAATACCATCAGTTCATTAGATTAGAAGCAATCTGTAATAAATTTTTCTGAGCATTACTAAAATAAGCCTCTGTGAGGATTTAATTTCTTCCACATTCTTTTTTCTCTTTCTTCTTTACCCCTTTCCTACCTTTTATTTGTGATACTGGAAATGGAAGTCAGGGTCTTGTACATGCTAGTTACCCCAGCTAGTTATCCCAGCTCAGTTTTAATCTCAATCCCTCTCCCCCTCTCTCAGGAGTAGTGGGGAGCTGCACATACACAATCTAAGCTATACTTGCAACCCTTTATTTTGCACAGTCTTGCTAAGCTAGTTAGTTTGGCCTTGAACTTACCCAGTTTTAATTTCTTTATGAAATTTTTAGATTGGTGGGTGGTCAAGGTGGATATTTCTCAAATCATAACACTTTTACCATACCCTACAAAAAGCCATAGCAGCAAATATGTAATATGAGTGTGAAGAGCTCCCTCTTGACACTGAAACAGCCAAGGCATAGAAGTAGGAAGGGCACCTAGGCATGAGGGCAGCTTGTCCTGTCTATCCTGCATGCTCTCATTATAAATGGACAAAATCTATAGTTTTATTTATTTTATTTTATTTTTTGGTTTTTCGAGACAGGGTTTCTCTGTATAGCTCTGGCTGACCTGGAACTCACTCTGTAGACCAGGCTGGCCTTGAACTCAGAAATCCGCCTGCCTCTGCCTCCCAAGTGCTGGGATTAAAGGCATGTGCCATCACTGCCCGGCTTAAAATGGTTTTAAAAAAGAGGATTCTTTGATGAATCTTCTCAGAAACTGAGGTGTTTGTGGCAGGAAGGTTTGTAGAAACTGGTGCTAAGAGAACCACCAGTTTTGCTGTCAAAAGCCAAACAGGGGAACTTGACAAACACTGGGAAGGTGTACCCCAGCTCAGAACACCACTACTAAAGTTTAAGATTCTGCTCATCATTTGAAAACACACCTTGCATAAAGCCTCCTTGACATACTGCTATTTTTTTTTTTTTCATTTCAACAGGTATATTGTGCGAACAAAATATTTCCTGACTCTGGCTTTCCAGGGTGAATGGTTCTGGAAGTCTAAAGCTTTTACTGATGCTTCATTCAAATTACATTCTAAATCTGGGGGTGGGGCAACATCTGGATTAACCCATATAAAATCTGGGGATTTTGACTGGGTGGTAGCGGCGCACATCATTAATCTCAGCACTTGGGAAGCAGAAGCTGGCAGATCTTTGTGAGTTGGAGGCCAGCCTGGTCTACAGAAAAAGCACAAGGATACCAGGATTCTATATAGACACTGTCTAAAAAAACAAACCACAACAACAAAATATCTGGGGATTTTGGTTGTAGTAGTTTGTCGTTATTTTTATTTATTCCAACTCTCAGTTGCCGTATGTTACACCCAGGATCTCATTCCCAATCATGTTTGTGTCTCTTCCTTGCTGCGAATTCCTGTATCTAAAAATGCCTTTGAGGGTTCTTGTCCATGCTTCATTTTCTTGCCTTGCCCCTTCTCAATTTTTTTAGCTTTTCCCTATTAGCATTACTATTTCTGAATACTCTAAATGCTGAATTTTATGCAGTTGATTTATGTTAGGCTTTTAACACCAGGAAGTTTTACTTCCTTCTATAGAAAAAGCTTGTAATTTTCATTTTCCCCTAGTGGATTTAAACCTTACTCTTACTTACCACAAATCATTGAAATTATTTGTGCTTATAAAAAATTAGATAGATTTGACTTACAAAACTCCATCAGATAACTACTACCAAAGAGAAAAGAAGAAAGAGAAAAAAGAAACAAGTATATGAAAAAATATTCAATATCAATAATAACATGAAAATACAAATCAAAACCACAATGCAGTAACACTTAGTGCAATGAGAACAGCACAGTGATTAAGAACACACACTGCTCTTCTAGAAGACCTGGGTTTGGTTCCTAGCAGACACATGGCAAGCTCACAGCTGTATAGAGCTCTAGTTCCTTAGGATCTGATACCTTCTTCTGATTTCCCCAGGAACCAAGCACATACATGATGCACTTGGGCACTCATCCATACTCATAAAATAAATATACATATTTTTTTTAAAGATTAAGACCAGAGCCAGGCAGTGGTGACGCACACCTTTAATCCTAGCACTTGGGAGGCAGAGGCAGGCAGATTTCTGAGTTCGAGGCCAGCCTGGTCTACAGAGTGAGTTCCAGGACAGCCAGGACTATACAGAAAAACCCTGACTCGGGGAAAAAAACAAAAACAAAAGTAGAATGATATGATCTAACAATTCTACTCTATTTTCATGAAATCAAGTGTTAAGAAGAATATTGTACCCTATGTTTCTCATACTATTTATTTGTAAGAAATACAATCTAAATATACATCAATTCATGAATAAAGCATAGCATGTATGCACAATAAAATATTGTTTGGCCATTAAAAGGGGGTAGGCACCAGGCATGGTGATACATGCCTTTTATCTCAGCTTTAAGGAGGCAGAGGTAGTCAGATCCCTCTAAGTTTGAGGCTAGACTGGTCTACACAGTGAGTTTCAGAATGGTGAGGAGACACAGTGAGACCCTGTCTCAAATATAACTTGGAGGAGAAGGGGTATAGGCCTGCAGTTAAGAGTGCATGGTGCTCTTACAGAAGACTTGATTCTCAACAACCACATCAGGTACTCCGAGGTCATTTGGACGTATACACACAAACACACACACACACACACACACACACACACACACACACACACACACACACACAATTTAAAATAAAGTTAATATCTTGTTTTTAAGAGCTGGAGAGATTTTCTTAGCATTAAGAGTACTTGCTACTCTTTGAGAGGACTCGGCACCCAGTTCAAGTCTCAGCACCCAAGGGGTAGCTCACAGCCATCTGTAACTCCAAGCACAGAAAATGCAATGCTACCCTGACCACAAGGCAAAACACCAGACACATAAAACAGAAAAAATAAATCTAAACAGTGTTTTAATCTTTAAAAATGTGTAGAGGGTGCTGGGCCGTGGTAGTGTGCACCATTAATCCCAGCACTCAGGAGGCAGAGGCAGGCAGATCTATGAGTCTGAAGCCTGCTGGTTTACATAGTGAGTTTCCAGGCCAGCCAGTACTACATAATGAGACCCTGTCTGTGGTAATATGTGCAAGTGTGTTCAAATGTATGTGGACATGTGTGAGTGTACATACATATGTGTGCATATATATGGATGAAGGCTAACAGAGTTTTCTCTGATACTTTCCTATTTATTTATTTATTTTGGTTTTGAGGCAGGTTTCTCTGGTTATCCTGGAACTTGCTCTGTAGACCAGGCTGGCCTGGAACTCACTAGCAAGCTCCTTGTTCTTTTGTCATCCCACTGCTGGAAAACCCCAAAATCCTGTTTCTACTATTACTACACCACATCTTCTGAATTCTCCTGAAGGAAATGACAACATCTTGGAAATTCATGCCACTTCCATTTTATAGTTTCTAATCGTAACTGAGATTACTATTTTGTTAGTAATTTATCCATATGCCTCTAAGCAATGACCTTTCCATCCCACATTAGAGTGGCCAGTGGTTACTCTAATCTGATCCATGGAGGATATACTCCAAGATCTCAAATGGATACTTAAAACCATAGACAATATCTGAATCTAATAGATACTATCTTCTCCTGTACATATACATCTATGACAAGGTTTAACTTATAAGCTAAATGTAAGAGATTAAGAAAATACAAAAATTAGAATATACTGTTAATAAAAAGGTTTTATGAATGTGGTTTCCCTTGGAATATCTTATTATGCTGTATCTATCCTTCCTCTAATGTTGTGAGATGATGGCATAATGCCTAAATGATGGGATAAAAGGAGGTAACTGAGGAAGGCATTGTGTTTCAGGGTTAGGCTATGACATAAGGGTTAATCAAACACAAGCCCAGAGATAGTCCAACAGTAGATCTAATAATGAAAATGGCTACTACGTGACTGCCAGGGCCTATGTGTGACAAAAGGAAAGTTTTGTGTGCGATGCATAGTATAATGGGTCAGTAGGAGATTTCATCACATTACTCAGGACAATGTGCAATTTAACCTTTATCAATTGTTGCTAGAATTTTTCATTTATTATTATCAGATTGCAGTTGACCACAAGCACCTGAAACCCTGAAAAGCAAACCCACAAGTGAGAACTGTTTTTATTTCCTCCTTCCTGTGCCCTTTACCAGAAAAAAATAATTCAGCTGCCACTCAATTTTATCACCCAAGCTCCATTCTTCTTGAAACTCAAGTTCAGACTACTGAGTGTTGGACAAAGGTTTCTCTCTTCCTTTACTAATCTAATAATCCCTTCATATCTTCAAATCCAGCACCTTCCTGTCCCTCTAATCACACAGACCCATTGTCTGAATTTTACCTATATAGGGCCTGAAAATATGAAACAAGTTCAACTCTAATATTCTTATATCTGTTTCTTGGGATAGGAATGTGGCTCAGGTAGTAGAGTGCTTGCCGAGAATGTATGAATCCCTGGGTGTGAACACCAGCCTCACATACACCAGGCATGGTGGCACATGCTTAAAATTCCAACAATCAGGAGTTGGAGGCAGAAGAATCCTAAATTCAAGGTCATTATGACAACATAACAAGTTCAGGAATAGCTTGAGCTACATAAACAGTTCTTCCTTCTCTAATTAACTTTCATATTTGCATCCTAAGTTTTCTAAAGGTGATACATATTCCCTGTTCATTTCCTCACCTCATATTTCCTCTTAAACCTATTACTTTGATGTTTATTCCACTCCCTAAGTATGTCTTATTAAGGCCCTCCCTATAGAAAAGTACAGTAGACCTACCTTTATTTCAGCTAATCACCTGGGGTTTAGTCCTGGTAGGAATCCAAGCTGCTTCTTTTCTTACCTTCATTGCTTATTCTGACTCTCAAAACCAACCACCCTAGCTTAGCAAATTGTTTCAAGAGTTAGCTACTACATACAGGATAACATTTGAACTCTACATGGCATAGATGGCCCTCCACTGCCTTTGTCTCTGCCCATTCTTCCAGGCTCATTTTTCTAGAGCTTTCCCACAGGCACTTTTCATCCTACATACAACAAAATGTCCATAGCTCCTCCAACACTCAACTCTTATGGCTCTACACCTCACAGAACATCTTCCTTGCCTTCTTTCTTTTCAACTCATTCTTGCTCCCTTTTTGAAATACAGTTTGGTTTGGTTTGTTTCAAGACAGGGATTCTTTGTATAGCCCAGGGTGTCCTGGCAATCACTCTATAGACTAGGCTGGCCTCAAACTCAGAGATCTGCCTGCCTCTGCCTCTGAAATGCTGGTATTAAACACATGTTCTACCAAGTCCAACTGGTAAAGTTTTATCTTCTTGAAATTTAGAGTTACTGACAGAATAACTACCCTCATAAAAAGTTGTCTATATGCCATTCTCTGAATATGTTTCATCACTTGATTAAAAGAGTTCTGCAGAGGTGATTAAAATTACTAGGTTAAAGACTGGATACATTAACACATAAACATAGTTTCAGTACTCAGGAGGCTGAGAAAGAAGATCACAAATTTGAGAGCAGTTTCAAACAACCAAAGTAAAATTATTTAAAATGGGAAGATTATTTCTGATCCATGTGGACTAAGGTTATGACAAGAACTCTTATAAAAAGGAAAAGTAAAGAATGACCGTGGAAAAACCAAAAAAATCAAAAATAAAAAGTTGGGCAGTGGTGGTGCATGCCTTTAATCCCAGCACTTGGGAGGCAGAGGCAGTCTGGTCTACAGAGTGAGTTCCAGGACAGCCAGGGCTACACAGAGAAACCCCATCTCAAAACCACCCCCTTCCCCCAAAAAATGAATAACAGTGGTGGTGCATGCCGTTAATCCCAGAAGGCAGAGACAGGTGGATCTCTGAGTTTGAGGTCAGCCTGGTCTACATAGGGAGTTCCAGGTTAGACAAGGATACAGAGTGAGCACTTGTCTAAGAAAAAATTAAAAATGAACTAATACACAATAAAATACCTTATACTAACAAAAAAGAAACTATCATTATATGAAAACAGTATAGATAATAATAGACAAAAAATAAGAAAATACATTCTTCAAAATTCCATGTATAACAAACTCAAAAGCAGACAGAAATAATATGCATCATTTAGGGATATAACTATAAAGAAGAAAAAGAAGTTGCTATAAAAAGTCAACTTAATACCTACCTGTTGAGATAAAGGTATAATTGGGAACAGGAGTGCCTGAGACTTCAGAGAAGCTGCCTACCTTCATCGTTATGTCAGTGGTGGTTATGGGGTACTTCACTTTATATAATTCAATAAATTGCACATTTATATTTTAGATATTTCTGTTCATATTTTACAATTAAGGTTAAGTCGCTAGATTAGTGAGGTCTTCTCTGACTACTCAAACAGCAATTCCTTCTCTGCCCTCCAACCCCCTTTGCTATAACTTCATTTTCTACACTACTTATTCCCACCTAACCAACTATATTTACTTCTTATTTGTATAGTCTTATCTCCACCCATAGAACAACACAAAGATTGTTTTGTTTACTTGCTTCATCCCACCAAATGAGAACATGAAAAATATTTCATACCTTTCTTTGTGTTTGTATAATCCTAAACAAAAGATGTAAAATATACTTTGTATTTTATTTGTTTTATAAAAATGGGATCTTTCTGGTTCACCTTCTGATGCCCTCTTCTGGCGCATCTAAAGAGAGCTACAGTGAATTACTCTGGAGCGAGCGGGCCGGCAGAGGTCCTGAGTTCAATTCCCAGCAGCCACACACGTGATTGCTCACAGCCATCTGTACAAGCTACAGTGTACTCATACACATAAAATAAATAAAAAACAAATAAAAAGAAAAAAGAAAAAGAAAAATCGAGAAGCTATTGCCTAAATAAATGGGAAGAAAAGTGGATATCTAAAAACAGCATTTTCTTTTTTCTTTTCACTGGACACAGTTATCATTTCTCTAAAATCCCTTGTTCTTTCCCAACACTGGTAAGAAGTTTAGATGGAACTAACCTATTCCTTAGCTCCAGGAATGGGCCTTAATTTGTTATAGCACTGGTTATAAAGTATGGTTTGTGACTAGCAAAGCCAGTCTAACCCTTATTTACAAATGCCTAGAACTCAGACTCATGGTGACCTACTAAATCAGAAACAGTGAAGAGAAGTAAGAACAAGCAACACGTGTTTTGACAAACCCTTGAAGTAGTTCTAATAGTTACTGTCTAGACAAAAAAGCTACCCAGATTTTAAAGCAGTGATCCTTTAGAACACAGGGGTGGTCTAACTGCATTCAAGGTCAAGCTTTGTGTTATGCTTACGTAACAGAATCTTTACCGGCTATGAATAAGGATGCCTGTAATTCTGGGACCCAAAAGCGGCAGCCATCTTTATCACTGGGAAAGCCAACTTGAGGAAAAAAACCAACAAAGGTTTTTTAATTCCAAAAGAACTGGAGAAAGACTATCAAAGCTTCATAGCATTGGTCATACCAAACCTGATGCGCTTACTCTTTGGCCTTTTCAGTTATGTAAGTTATTGATCTTTTGTTTTAGTGAATTTCTGTTGAATTTTTATTCAGATATCTACTTCATCAAGTTACACATCACTATACAAAAATGTTCTAGAAGATGCTGTGTAGTTAACAGCCTTTCCCTAAATTAGTTTTGCCAGATTTAACAAATACAAATATAAAATACCCAACTAAATTTGAATTTCAAATAAACAATACTTTTTAATATAATATGTCCCAAATATTTTATGAGACACAAAGTATACATTTTATCTGACAACTCTAAAGTTTCATTACTGAACCCTAGAAACCAAAAACCAGCTCAGAGCAGTCCCAGTTCAATATGTGACAGCTGCTCTTATAATTAGTGATAATTTGGAGAAAGGCTAACCTCCATGTTCTGAACTAATGTCCCACAAGTATAAATCACCCAGTGATACTACTTTTTAAATTAAGCGGATAGCTTTCTAAAAGCCAAAACATGGCTGCTAAATGAAACAAACATGAAAGTGTTGCTGTATAATGTATTCACAGATGCACACATGTTGGTCTCTGGGATTGAGTTCAGGTCCTTAGGCTGTGTAGCAAGTACCTTTACCTGTTAGCCATTTTTCTGGTTCATTTTTTTAAAAGTATATATGTTTATTAGTAGTAGTTTAGCTTCTTCACTCCTCACTAGGCTATTAATTCCATTATGATAGGAACTGAATCAATAATTTCTCAGTCAGCTGGGCGGTAGTGGCGCACGCCTTTAATCCCAGCACTTGGGAGGCAAAGGCAAGCAGATTTCTGAGTTCGAGGCCAGCCTGGTCTACAGAGTGAGTTCTAGGACAGCCACGGCTACACAGAGAAACCCTGTCTCGAAAAACCAAAAGAAAAAAAAAAGAAATTTTGCTTAATTTTTTTAATCAACTCACATACAGAAATATAAAGCTAAGAAACTAGAAAACAGTCAGTTTGAAGTGACATGCCATATAATTGGCAATAATAATATTCAGAATGCAACTACTACTTTATCACTGGCACAGCTCCTACTGTTTTCTCCACTCCCATCTATCTATATTCTCTGCCAGCAGCTATTTTAGATCACTGCTCAACACAGCTTGAGGGCCCCTCATCTATTAAAGTTTTTTCATTACATTTTGTGTGGATGCATGTATGTGATCTCATGTACAGATATAACACTTTGTAGAGTTGGTTCTCTCCTTCCACCAGATAGGTCCCAGAGATCAAATTTAACAGGTAGGCTTGGCAGTAAGCACCTTTACCTGCTGAGCCATTTTACTGGGGCTTTCACTCAAGTTTGAAAGTCAAAGTTCTTATAATGGCTCACAATGTCCTATACTATATAATGCTCTACCACTACCTATATCATTCATATTTTCTCTCTCCCTCTCCCCTCCCCTCTTTCTCTTTTTTGGTTTTTCAAGACTGGTTTCTCTGTGTAGCCCTGGCTGTCCCGGAATGCACTCTGTAGATCAGGCTGGCTTTGAATTTACAGAGAGCCACCTGCCTCTATCTCCAGAGCTCTAGAATCAAAGGTGTGCTCCATCACGGCCCAGCCATCATCGCTCTTTTTTTCTTAAGATACATTTTTATTGCTGTACACAGGGCTCATGCCTTTGATTTCAATACTCTGGAGACACAGGCAGGTGGATCTTTTGAGTTGAAGGCCATCCTGGTCTATGCAAAGTTCTAGGACTGCAAAGACTACATAGAGAGACTCTGTCTCAAAAAAAAAAAAAAAATTACCTTGTGTGTGTGTGTGTGTGTGTGTGTGTGTGCATGCATGTGTGTTGGTATATAGTGCCTGTGAAGCCAGAGGGATCAGTTTGCCCTAGAACTGGAGTTACCTGTATGGGTGCTGGGAAAAGAACTCCAGTCCTTTGAATCCTTAAATGCTAAGCCTTCTCTCCATCTCTTTTAAGAAATTGTGGGTGCATGCATGATGTGTGTGTGCACACCTCTGTCTGTGTGGCAGGTGTGGGTGTGGAAGAGAGCATCATCAGATGCTGGTCAAGCACTATCTTGTTCGGGACAGGGCCTGAGTTCTCTGCCACTGCTCTGCACACGCCAGGCAAGCTTCTAGGGATTCTATGTCTGCCTCATATCGTGCCATCGTGTCCAGACTTATAAGTGTTTGGGGGAATGTGAACTCAAGTCCTCACACTTGCACTGAAAATGTTTTCAACAGAGCTGGAGAGATGGCTCGGTGGTTAAGAGCATTGACTGCTCTTCTAAAGGTCCCGAGTTCAAATCCCAGCAACCACATGGTGGCTCACAACCATCTGTAATGAGATCTGATGCCCTCTTCTGGTGAATCTGAAGACAGTGGTGGCACATGCCTTTAATCCCAGCACTTGGGAGGTAGAGGCAGGCAGATTTCTGAGTTCAAGGTCAGCCTGGTCTACAGAGTGAGTTCCAGGACAGCCAGGGCTACACAGAGAAACCCCATCTTGAAAAACCAATAAATTAATGAATTAATTTAAAAAAGAAAAGAAAAGAAAAAGAAAATACTTTCAACATTGAGCCATCTCTTCAGCTTGTTTTCTTTTACTTTTTATACTTTCTCTTCACTCTACTCCTGCCTCACTGGCCTCCAATGTCATCCCTGAATATGTCACTGAGATAGATGGTCTTGACTCAAGGTAAGTCATCAGATATTGTATCTACCTGAAAAACTCTCCTGCTCTCATGTCTGCCATTTATGTACACACTCTCTTTCTCACTTGTTTTAGGTCAGGCCTCCCTG
Source organism: Mastomys coucha (assembly GCF_008632895.1). NCBI lineage: Eukaryota > Metazoa > Chordata > Mammalia > Rodentia > Muridae > Mastomys > Mastomys coucha. The sequence goes on along the minus strand of NW_022196900.1, from coordinate 73,781,452 downwards.
CCCAAACAGTTAACATTATCAGTTCCCCAACTCAGAGTCCACTTTTGTATTTATCTTGGTCTTATCACCATTACTGTGTGTTACAGTTATGAATTTGTTGATTCTCTTCCCTCACTTCAAAATGGGAAGACTTGCTTTGCTCACTGCTGCACTTAGAACAGTGTCTGACAGTCACAAAATTGTTAAAAGTATCAATGAATTAATACACAAAAGTAGGAACTAGGGAGATGACTCCGTGGGTAACATGTCAGCTACACAAACATGAGGACCCTGACTTTGGGTCACCAGCACTCCTGGCGTGGCAGGGCATGCCTACATTCCCCGTACTGGGAGGAAGAGACACGAGAAATTCTAGAGCTCACTGGCTAGCCAGTCTAGCTAATCGGTGAGTGCTGGATCCAGTGAAAGATAATGTGGAAAGCAATCCAGAAAGTGCTGCCTTCTGGCACTCGTATGAATGCACGCACACGTGCATGCACGGGCAATTAACTTTCACAATAACTCTAGCAAAGGACCAGACCACTTGCATCTTTCTTCTGTGTGTATGTTCATGTGTAAAGGTGCAGGAAAGCAGGCTAGGATTATAAGCATGTACCGCCATGCCCAGTTTTCTGGATGGCTTCTAGGAGACAGGTTTTTATGTCTGTCAATGAACTTCACCAATGGAGCTGTCACCCTAGACTCACCTCCATTTTTTTAAATGAGGAAAATCTAACACATGTAAATTACCCAGAGATGCAATACTAACAAGTAGAAGAGACGCAATATCAAGTCAGGCAATTTATTCCAAAGCCACCTCTCTTAAACATCCTATGATATAGATTATAGTTTCCAATTTACTGGAGATGGGGGAACACAACCAATTTTTAAGTATATCATACATGTTAGTTAAAAGATATAATCTATAGATTACTTTATAGTGGTGTCCTAATTTTTAAGGCTAGTCCTCAAATCATAACCCATTCCAAGTTAACTTCATTTACTTTAGACTTGAAAGTTTATGGGCCAGTGAGTTGGGTCAATGGGTAAAGGAACTTGCTGACCCTATGACAGTAGAGAGAACCAACTCCTACAAGTTGTCCTCTAGCCTCCATATGTACATGTATGCATATACACACATATACACTGAGATATACACACGCACTAAATTAAAATGTAAAGCATTTATAGTTATTCCATGTTCTCTCACATTTTTAGTTGCTATGCAAATAAACTTTATTCCAGGCCTAATATTCCTCAACTGAGAAAAGTATCAACCAGAGAGGTTACTTTCTTCTTGCAATAAATAACTGACAAAACAGGAAAAGGTCTATCTTACAGTTTGCTTTCTTCTTCTCCTTCTTCAAGACACAGGGTCTTACGACGAAGTTCAGGCTGGCCTCAAACTCCTGCCTCAAAGTTCAGCCTCCAAAGTACAGTGCTGGAATTAAAGGCATGTGCAAACACACCTGCTTTCATTTATGTCTTTTTAACTTGGTGATGCAGGGAGTTTATGGGCTAATTGTCTATGCTGTGTGTGTCGGTAAATCATTCAAACCGCAGCACTTGTGTAGAGGCCAGAGGACAACTTCATGAAGTCAGTGCTCTCCTTCCACCTCCCTGTGTATCCTGGGGACCAAAAGCAGGTTAGCAGGCCCTGCAGAGCAAGCACTTTATGCACTGAGCAATCTCACACAGCCCTTCCTCTCTGTTCATTAATCCACTTATTTGTGTGTTCTCAAGCAACAGCACAAGTGTGGAAGTTGGAGGCAACTCTCTCTACCATGTGGATCCCAGAAATCAAACTCAGGTCATCAAGCTTGGCAGCAAATGCCCTTACTCACGGACCTACCTCACTGTCCTTTTATGTAACTTTTAATATATACTATCTGGCCTTGTGAACGCCAAGTTAGAAAGTGAACATGGGTTTCCCATCACTAAATTTTAGCTGTAAAAGGGCAGAACAAGTAACTTCCTAATACTTTTTATGTACAAACACAAGAATAATCTTGAGGGGGACCATAAGAAGGAGAGCTGCAATTGAGATATATAAAGTGAATAAATAAATTAATGGAAAAAGTAAAGAATAATCTTGAAGAAAGCTGTGGTTCTGCAAATCATGGCCACTGCTGACTGTTCCCCTAGTGCCTGTCCTTCCTCCTTGTCTCCCTAACAGAGTCCCTCCACTTACAGTATGCCTCAGGGGAAACCAACACCAGTCCACTTTCAGAGACACAATTAGTGTAAGGGTAATCGATGGGGATTGGTTCAGGAACTAGCATATGACCTGACTCTGGGCAAAAAGACATGAAAGAAGTCTGGGAAAAGTTTCTGGAGTCTCCTCCCTGAAAACTGAGGCACAGAAGCAGATGTCTCTGTTCTTTTAGAAGCCATGTGTGAGTTTGTCTGGAATCACTGCGACCATTTTATTACTAGACTGATGACTAAGCCTGTCTCAAACTCTAAGTATGTGGTTGACAAAAACAGGAGTTCAACAAACCCGGAAGCCTGTTTGTTTGTTTAAGTCATTAAATCAGCTCTGCAACTTGTCCCTATTTTATGAAACTTATAACTATTTTATGAAACATATACAAATAACAGAAAAAATGCTTATTAATAAATAATACCACACTGAGTGTCCTTACTATAAAACTGAAAATTCAAAAAATCTAATACAGACTGACCATGGTGGTACATGCCTTTATGCTAGCTCTTAGAAGGCAGAAGCAGGCAAATCTTAGTGAGTTTGAGGACAGCCTAGCCTTTGCAGCAAGCTCTAGGCCAACTAGGACTGTACAGTAAAACCCTGTTTGAAAAAAAAAAATGTCAAATACACATTAAAAACAAACTCTAGCTGGGCAGTGCTGGGCAGTGGTGGAGAACGCCTTTAGTCCCAGCACTTGGGAGGTAGAAGTAGGCCGATTTCTGAGTTCAAGGCCAGCCTGGTCTACAGAGTGAGTTCCAGGACAGCCAGGGATATACAGTGAAACCCTGTCTGAAAAAAACAAAATAATAATAGTAATAATAATAATAATAATAATAATAATAAATTTTTGCTAGATGTGGTGGTCACAGACTTTGAATCTCAGCACTTAGGAGGCAGAGGCAAGTGGATCTCTATGAGTTTGAGGCCAGCCTGATCTACTTAGTTCAGGATAGTCAGGACTCCATAGAGAGAGCCAGTCTCCAAAAGCAAACAACCAACCACAAAAAAGACAACAGGTTTTTTCGAGACAGGGTTTCTCTGTGTATCCCTGGCTGTCCTGGGACTCACTCTGTAAACCAGGCTGGCCTTGAACTCAGAAATTCGCCTGCCTCTGCCTCCCAAGTGCTGGGATTAAAGGCATGCGCCACCACCGCCCAGCCAAATTAAGCTTTCTTAATACAACTCAAGATTACATAGCTATGTGCCCTGGCTACTCAGGGGTAGATAATGGTTGGTGGCAATAATTTTGGGTTTGTTTTCACTCTTTAATACCAAAGCAGAGAGTAGATCTCACACTGACATGGGACATGGACATCTACTGCCTCTCTTATTAAAACAGATGACCTTCTTACTTCATATAAACTTATAAATATGCACAATCAGGGGCTGGAAAGATGACCCAATGGTTAAAAGCACTGGCTTCTCTTCCAGAGGACCTGGGTCCAATTCCCACAACTACATGGCAGTTCTCTAACTCCCGCTCCAAGTGATCCTTCTCTGATCTCCAAGACCACTGTACACACGTACTACACAGACACATATGCAGACAAAACACCCATACAGATGAAAATAAATAAATCTTTAAATATGTACTTTATAAAGATAATTGTTTGCTAAAAGAAATGGTACAAGCAAGTAGGGCCAGAGCGAGCGAGCAAGGTGTTCCTGAGTTCAATTCCCAGGAGCCACATGATGGCTCACGGCCATCTGTATAGCTACAGTGTACTCATACACTTAATAAATAAATAAATAAATAAATCTTTTTTAAAAATGGTACAAAGAAAGCATAAGATGATACTAAGCCTACAATAATATGAAGCCGAGGAGATGGCTCAGTTGGTAAAGTGCTTGGCCTGAAAGCTTGAAGAACTGAGTTCTCGTCCCCAGAACCAGGTGTTAAAAAGCCAGGAGTTATCTTGCACAAGTCTAACTCTCATTCAGTGTACCGGGACAGGCATATCTCAGAGCTCACTGGCCAGTCAATATAAGCAATCAGTGAGTGCCAGGTTCAGTGAGAGACACTGTCTCCAAAAGATATGGTGGAGAGTAATCAAGGAAGACACTCAAGGTTTACTTCTGGCCTCCACATGCACACGTATCTGCATACTTGAATCTACATCTACACATACTCGAATACACATACACTCAAAAGAGGCAGAGCTAGAATTCATATCATCTATTTCTAGTTCCTGTGTTCTTTATACTCAGGCTCTATTTTTTTGTTTGTTTGGTTTGGTTTGGTTTTGGGGTTTTTTGTTTTGTTTTGTTTTGTTTCTTCAAGACAGGGTTTCTCTGTATAACCCTAGCTGTCCTGGAACTCACTCTGTAGACCAGGCTGGCCTCTACCTCAGAAATCCACCTGCCTCTGCCTCCCAAAGTGCTGGGATTAAAGGCGTACACCACCACTGCCCGGCTCAACTTCTTAAATCAAAAAATTATGTAATATCACAGACATATCTCTAATTCCTTTGTTAATTTTTTTCATTAATTTATTAAATTTTTGTAACAAAGTCCCATGCATCCCAGACTGGCCTCAATTGAGTTTGTAACTGAGGGTGCTGTTTAACTTCTGATCAATCCTCCAGTCTCTACCTCCTCAGTTCTAGAGGTATTCCCAACGTGTGCTAGATAGAATCTAGGACTTAAGGAATGCTAGTCAAGCACTCTACCCACTAAAGCCATATCCCCAACCCTGTTATTCTTTTTCTACCTATCATGTGAAATACAAAAACTATAAATATAGCCCAGCATCTTTACATTCTAAGAAAAAAAATAAAGTATTTAGTATCAAAACAGTAAGGAGAAATTTAAAAAGCATCATCAAATGGAAGAATCATCACACTTCTAATGAAACATAGTTAAACTATAATATATGATAGGAAAACAATGACTAATCATTTTCAATAAAATATTAAAAATTGGTCCACTTTTTACACCATTTATTCCACACTACAATATCATTTTTACAATAACATTGAGTTAAGTGAGGTAGATTACACTTGTAATTCCAGAATTTGGGAGGCGGAAAGAGAGATCACCTGTTCAAAGCCAGCCTGGGCTCAGGCATGGTGGCAAAGCCTCTGTCCCCACACTGTGGAGGCAGATGCAGGCAGATTATCTACAGGGAGGTCAAGAATAGCCACGGCTACACAAAGAAGCCCCTGTGTACTAGCTGGCTTTGTGTGTCAAGCTGACACAAGCTAGGGTCATTAGAAAGGAAGGAGCCTCAGCTGAGGAAATGCCTCATGAGGTCCAGCTATAAGGCGTTTTCTCAATTAGTCATCAATAGAGCAGGGCCCAGCCCATTGTAAGTGGTGCCATACCTTGGTTCTACTAAGAAAGCAGATGAGGCTGGGCAGTGGTGGCACACGTCTTTAATCCCAGCACTTGGGAGGCAGAGGCAGGTGGATTTCTGAGTTCGAGGCCAGCCTGGTCTATAGAGTGAGTTCCAGGGCTATACAGAGAAACCCTGTCTCGAAAAAAAAAAAAAAAAAAAAAAAAAAAAAAAAAAAAAAAAAAAAAAAAAAGAAAAGAAAAGAATCCTGAGATAAAAGACACTGAAGACTTTGGAAGGTAGGAACTGGGGACCGGAGCACTAAGCTTCACACACGCTAGGCAAGTGTTCTGCCTCTGAGCCGCAGCTCCAACATGAATCACTTTTCTAAATGTTACTATATCTGTATCTTGCCAAATAATTAAAAATATTAATTTTCAGGTCAGTGAGATGGCTTGGTGGTTATGGCACATGCCACTACATCTGACAACCTGGGTCAAACAACTCCTACAATTGATTCTTCTGACCCTGACGTGAGCATGAAAGCACACAAACACACACACAAGACACACACACACACACACACACACACAGAGACACACATCAATAAATAGATGTAAAAAAAAAAACAATTATCTACTGAGGAAATGTTGCTGCCTAAATTTCAAAACTTTATCTTGGTGAGACCCAAAATAGTCTAGAATATTAGGAGTTCTATTTAAAAAAAAAAAAAAGAATCATTTATTACATTTTTCTACCATCAGAACAACAACAATGTGTGGGGCTGAAGAGATCCCTCAGCAGTTAAGAGCAATGACTGCTTTTGTGGAAGACCTGGTTCGAATCCCAGCACCCACAGGATGGTCTGAAACCATCTGACTGCTGAGTTTCAGAAGATTTGATGCACTTTTCTGGCCTCTTTAGGCATTTGGTGCCTGCGTGTGGCACAGACATACATGCAGGCCAAAATCATACGCGTAAAACAGAAACTTTTTAAAATTTAATGGCAAAATTCAAGTGTTGAGTTAATGAAACATTATCACATAGACTTTTATTCTTTTTCTTCCTAAGAGGTCTAGATAAGTAACCCAAGACGGCCTTGAATTCTGGATCCTCCTGCCTCGGCTTTTCTGAATGCTGAGACTATAATGTATGTGCCACTAACCTCAGTCTTTATCTGAGTTCTTTAAATGTGAATGATTCTAGGATCAATCACGTACAGTTAAATTCTAGAGTAGATCTTATATCAAAGATGAGGGTCTCTGAGAGCCTAGTCAGCGACTGCTTGTCTAGGAACCTCAAACCTACCTCAGGAGTAAGGGTTATTGGCAACTTCAGTGCCATATTTTGTTTGTTTATTCTGTGTGTGCTACAATATTCATCCTTTCTCCTTTGTTTGTTTGTTTGTTTCTGTTTTTGAAACAGGGTCTTATTTTGCAGCCCTGACTGTCCTGGAATTCCTTATGTAAACCATGCTGATTTTCCCTTCTGTCTCCCAAATGCTGGGAGTAATGGCATGCATCAGCACACCCAGGTTAATTTCTCTCCCCACATTTATTTATTTATTTATTTATGTATTTGTGTATGTGTTCCCACATGTACATGTGGGTGAACATGTGTCAGAATGCACAGGTAGAAGTCAGAGATGACTTATGGAAGACTTCTCCCCCTACTATGTGGATTCTGGGGAACCACACTCAGGCTATGAGGCTGATACTGCTGGCAAGAACTTTCACATAATGAGCCATCTTGCCAGCCTAGCCCACAACCCTAACTCTTGATAGTACTTTTTCTCTTTTTTTGGAGACAGGTCTCACATCCCAGGCTTGTCTCAACTCACAGTGTGGCTGTGATCTTTTTGATTCTTCTGCTTCTATATAGAATTACAGACCTATATCACCACACCCAATTTACCTTGTGTTGGGGATCAAACCCAGAGTATCATATATACTAGACAAGCATTTGAACAACTGAATTATATTTCTACACCAATCTTAACATTTCAAAGGTAGCTTTACATTTCATATAAACAGTATCTCTATAGCTGCCAGAAAATACAGGAACATTAAAATATGAAACCCAGGCCACAAAGACGGCTCAGTGAATAAAGATGCTTGCTGCCAAACCTGACAACATGAGTTTGATCTCCAGGACTCACATGGTGAGAAAAAGAACCAACTCCTATAATTTGTCATCTGATTGCCACAGGCACACCATGACACTCCTACTCCCACACACAAATAGATGACAGATAGATAGACAGATAGATAAATAGATGAAATTAATTTTCCAAAAATATATTAAGCTCCTGTTTGGATTCAATTCAATTCTTTTTCTTCATTTTGCTTTTAGACAAGGACTCTCTATTATGTAGCTTTTGACTAGTGAGCCATCTCTTCAGCCCCTTCAAACATAATTCTTAGGACTAAAAATCTAACCAGACAGCAGTGGTATACATATCTTTCATCCTAGGGGTTCTCTGAGTTAAGACACCAGCCTAGTCTACAGAGTGAATTCCAGGACAGCCCAGGCTACACAGAGAAACCATGTCTTGAAAAAATGAACCAAAAAGAAAAAAGAAAAAAAGAAAATGATAAAACTAATGATAGTTATTGAAAAGATAAAGATAAGTTAGAGGGAAAGATCTTTGGAAGATAGTTTTTAAGGCAATAACAGGTTTAAAAACTTAGTAAATTTATAGTTCAGACTAAAGTCAACCTATAAATAATATACAAAAATATTAATAACATTCCAATTAAGGGCTCAAATAAATAAACTAAACTCCAAAGCTAGGCTATTGCAATAACCAAGGAGTGAGGTGACCAAGGATTTTAAGCAAAAAACATTTAAACATAGAAAGAAACAGGGACACTTAGTTACCTATAACATATATTGATTAAATTGCCTACTACTTCCAAAACCCTAAACAAGCTAAGAAACTTCCAACCAAACAGGAACACAATTCCATCAGACAAAATATTCATAAATAAATGCAGCAGCCAGTCTAAACATGATAAAGAAATTCCATCTAAGGAGTACTCCAAAAAAAGAAAGAAAGAAAAAGGAAAGGGAAGAATGTCTTCTAACAAAGGGTATCAGGGAATATGTATTCTGGGGGAAAACGCATCTGATGTATAACATTTTGACAAATGACCATTTACAAGTGATTTAAAAATAAAAAAACAAAAGTGTATACTAAAGTAACAAGAAGAAAAAAAAAAAGCTTCCATAGAAGTTATGATGAGAAAATTAGGAAGAAAAAGGCAGACAGATTTATATGCAAGAGTAACCAATGTGCAGCTTTTTTTTTTTTAAATAAGCAAAGAAGCCATTGAGATTTTTTTTTCTTCTGTGGCAGGGTTTTTCTGTGTAGGTTTAGCTATCAGGCTGGCCTAAAACTCAGATAGATATCTGATAGATATCTGAGAGGCCTGCCTCTGCTTCCAGAGTGCTGGTATTAAAGGCATGATCACCACCACCCAGCACCATTGGAAGATTTTTTTTTTTAAATGAGAAGATTGTATCATTGTGTCACTGTAAGGTAAATATTGTAACAATAAAAGTGTAGAGTGGAGACTAGAGAGATGATGGCTCAGCAGTTAGGAGACCTTTCTGCTTTTCCAGAAGACCAGGGAGCTCAATTCCCAGCACCCACATCATGGCTCATAACTGTGTATCCAGTTGGAGGAGATCCAATGCCTTCTTCTGCCTCTGAGGTCCCAGGCATGACATGTAATGCACAGATAAACACCAGGCAAAGCACCCACAAACAAAAACTATAGACTGCACGGAAGAGAAGTGGGAAAATAATAAGCTCTCCCTAGTCCAGGGAGAGAGAACTTTTTGTTGGGGTGGAAGGCTAGGAAAAAGATGGATACAAACATGCTGCTAATCAAATGGGGTTAAAACTGGGAAGAGTTGGTAAGAGGGACTGAATATGTTAAAAAAAAAATGTTGTATAAAACTATCAAAGAAAAAATGTTAGTATCATTGTATCTTGGTTTGACCAATAAAAAAAAGAAGAGAGCCAGGCGGTGGTGGCGCACACCTTTAGTCCCAGCACTTCGGAGGCAGAGGCAGGCAGATTTCTGAGTTCGAGGCCAGCCTGGTCTACAGAGTGAGTTCCAGGTCAGCCGGGGCTACACAGAGAAAACCTGTCTTGAAAAACCAAAAAAAGAAAAAAAAAAAAAAGATATGTCTTCTTTAGCTGTTTTTGTGTCTTCACTGGTAATCAAAAGAACTGCTCTGAGGTAATTATCATGGTTTCTGATAACTTAAATAAAATATAACCTGGCATTAAACAATTAAAATAATGAAAAAATGTAATGCACATGTAAAAATGTATACACACACATACACATACTCACTTTAGGCCAGGTATGCTGGCTCATTCCTTTAATCTTAGCACTTGGGAAGCAGAGCCAAGTAGATCTCTGTGAGTTCAAGGCCAACCTAGTCTACATATATATAATGAGTTCTACACCAGACAGGACCAATCTATTATCTCAAAAACAAACAAACAAAAAAAAAAGGAAGAAAGAAAATAAATTCAATTTATAGTCAGTATTTCAGCATATTTAAAAGCAGCTTCTTTTTGAAATATTATTAGGAACAACCATATTCTATAGTAAGGATATAAAATGCACTATAAATGTATTTCAGTGTTCTGAATATTTAGTATACAGAATTTCATTCAAGGATAAACATCTTAAATTCAAAAGTTTATTTCAGTAAAAAAGAAAGTTTGGGCCAGAATTTCCTAAATATTTATATTAAAACCCACATTTTGCATAATTATAATAGCTTTCAGAAAAATTATTTTGGGGCCAAACATAGTGGCACATGCCTGTAATCTTAACACTTCAGAGGATGAGACAGGAGGAATGCAAGTTCGAGAGGCCAGCTTAGACCATATAGCTACAGGCTAGCCTGAGCTATATTGTTTGATTCAGCCTCAAGAATAAACAAATAATATGTATATTCAGCTTGACTTGGCCAGTATTTTTCCACAAAATTAAAAAATTTTAATCATTGGTACTTTCTTTACTTACTACCCTCCTCCCTCTCAACTCCCCACCCAATAATTTCCCTTTGTATGTCTGGAAGGCAAGATACTCTATGATCCAGCATGACTCTAAGGCAACGTGAGTATAGAATTCTTACAAATACAGACAGATAGCATCACTCACCCTCTACAGGAGAGAGACCATTGATGCCCTGGGTTTCTGAACACATGAAGGACAAACGTATGTAACAGAGGCTATGCTTCACCATTGGGGGAGACAAAGGAGAAACACACAATAGACAGTGGCAAATCTTACAAACTTTATACACACTGGGAAGCTTTCCCTGGCTCACAACCACAACCTCAGAAGTAAGCCGAGACAGTACTAAGACAAAGGAAAAGAGAAAAACTCTTCGTGGTCATTAAGAGTTTTCAGAAAAGGGTCATTCAATACTGTTATTACTTCCTAAGGCATCTTTTAACACTATCACTAATTTTTAAAGAAGATAATTCACCACTCACAAGGATGCAGAAATAATTGCTACATACCTTCTACAAGGCATTTATACTCCATTATACTTGCATGGACTCCATTCCTTTCAAATGTTTCCAAAAATATATAATCTTATAAAAAGCAAGGTTCTCTAATGATAAATACTTTAATTCTGTAGGCTTAACTATAACACAGTTTAAAAGGCAACAAATTTATCCTCAATTAAAAACAAAGAATCACAAAGGCCCTCTGCTTATTCAAAATCATTACATAAAGCACCATCTATAAATGCAAAGAGGATTTGAATATCTGACAGCTATAATAACCATAAAATGAGGCACATTTTAAAGAACAAAAAACTTTTGTTTTTCTTCTTTTTTCCTTCACTGTGAGAAACACAAAATATCTCTAGTGGCCTCAAAGTCCTCAAATAAAAATATCTTTATATGTACACTTCACATAGAAACCTATCACATATATGTATATATCCCATTCACAGGAAAGAGAAAGATTATTTTTAAGGATCAAAATTATATCAATCCTAACCCCCAAATTAAGTTAAATCACCATAAATTTATTAACGAGAAGTAAAATACTACATGTAGACCTAAGAAACTATATGCATAGGAAGGAAAAAGCCTCAGACTAAGGACATGAATGAATAAGAACGCCCAATCCCTGAAAATCACTAACCGGCATTTGGTTTCTATGAGAGAAGCACGGAGTCTCAAAATGAATAATCACAAAGGCAACTCAGTTTCTAAAGTTAACCAAGGTAAAATAACAAGAACCATATCAGACAACTGCATTAAAGTATAAGCTTTAAGGAATCACCACAATGGGAAAGTCTTCAAATTGCCAGTGGAAATCTTGAATTATTTAAAAAAAGAAAAAAAGTGGAGGGCCGTCAAAAACCTGAATGACATGCAAAGGCCAAACCAAAACGGGTCTTTCCTCCCACTCTAGTCCCCCCACCCCCACCACCTCAGGACAATGGGATCAGGGTCCTAACTGCAAACTTTAAAGGTGTAAGCCAGGGCAGTTTCACTGCAGCTAGAACTGCAATCTACCCCTCATCCCGAACCTGGCGCACCCAAGAATACTTCTGGCCTGAAAACGTCACCGGGGTTTTGTTAGGCACAAATCAGACCCATTCAAAAATTTAAAAAAGAAAAAAGAAAAAAAGAAAAAGTTTACTCTCAAATACCTGGAGGATCCATTTCAATATAAAATATCAGTTCTGTCGAATAGGGCATCATCACCTCCCTCCAGTCTGCGTCATCGCGGTCCATATTCCACACCGTATTGTACATCGCGCTGTCACGGGCAGGTCGTCAGGAAATATATAAAAAGCATATATATCTTTTATCTGATATTTAAAAATCTAAATATATATTTGCAAAAGTTCCACACGGAAATGTACTTGGGGGGTTTCCAACGGCCAGTACAAGTCCAGCCAAACTAGTGGGATGAGGACAAGGTCCTCCCCTTCTCTCCTCCTAAAGCACCCAACAAAATGCCCCGAACTTTCAAGTTACGGGGTTTTTACCTCAGAGGGTGACAGGGAAGCTCAGAAAGCAAAGAGCGGTGGTGTTAAAAAGCAGCTTCCCGAAAATCCTCCCTACACAATCGCTCTCCAAAAGGGAAGAGCTCCCACCGCCTCCTAATCTTTCAGCGGAAGCCACTTTTGTGTCCTTAGGAGAGGAGAGAACGGAGAGGAAGGGGGGAAAAAAAAAAACGCGTTGGGAGAAAGCTAGGGAAGTGACAAAGGCTTGAAAAGGGGGTGCTGCGTTCAAGTTTCGGGGTCCCACTGGTCTGCAGAGAGCGATTCCCTCTGGGACTGGGACTCGGGCTCTGTTGGCGTCAGGCTGGGGACCCAAGCTTCCTCAGCTTCGGGATGGCGACCCCTTGGAGAGTCCAGTCAGCTCGACTGTGCCCGAGTGGTAAAGGCAACCCAGACCGCGCCGGCTCCCTTCACGCTCTGCCCTGGCTCCAACCACTAGAGTTTCATTTTAACTGCGCTGAGGGGACCTCCTCCCCGCCCCCCCCCGCCACCCCCGTTGAGACGCCACCCGACCGTGCGGGACAGGAGGAACAGCCCGTCGCTCGACTGTCCTTTCCACCCCTTTGCACCTTAAACGTGCAAAGATCGTCAAGCGCCTTGACAGAGACAGCCTGCCACCATCCTCTGCTTGGACTTTTGACTCTCCCGGTCAGCCCGTGAGACGCGACACTTTAATCAGACTTCGCCATTACCCCCTAGCCTCGCTCAGAATGGTACAGTCCGGGCGCTGGCCGCTCGCCAGGAGTCGGAGCCCGGCGCACGCGAGCTCCTCCAAGAGTGGGGGGCGGATGGCGATTGGCTGATCCCGGTTGCCGGAGCCCGATCCTGCGTCTTTTGTCTGCCCTGCTCCAGCTGAGGAGCGGAGACGGCTGCGCGCCCCAAGCGAGCCAATCAGAAGGTAGCCGGCGCCGGCCGGTAAGACGGCGATTGGTCGGACCTCAGTTACTAAGCGGGACAAAGGCAGAAGGGGGAAAGAAAAGAGAGGAGGAAGAAGAGGGGGTGTGGAGAAAGAAAGAAGGCGCAAACGGCGGTTACTGACAGGCTGGGCGAGCGCTCGGGGGGCTCAAGCTGCCCGGAGACTGGCGGGGCTTCCCGCTGTGACTCGGTCCTCCCGGACTAGTGACGAGGGGGAGGACGGGCTGGCGCGAGACTCTTCTGCCTGGAGACTAGCCGCGAGGGGGAGGGGAGCGACGGCGGCAGCGGGGCGTGCTGTCACTTGGCGGGGCGCACACTCCTCTGCTCCATTGGAAGTCTCTGGGCAGAGTTCCTCCTTACCCACCTCTTCACCTTGCTGCGTTCGCCCTCCTCTACCCCGGTGTTAAATCATCAGATACAGCGAAGGTCGCCAAACCCACTTGCAGGACTCTTTCTGTCCAGACAAGGTCCCCATCGCCCCCCACCCCCGCTACTCCCTGAGGGTACCTGAACCTTGAGTAGTATTCCTTGGGGAGTCATTTTGCCCGCTACTCTGCTTCGCACTGAAGGACTTTTGAACCCATAGTAACACTCAAGTAAATAGTGAGGCATCTCATCAAGCCCTCCAGTTCTAGTACTCAAACCAGAAAATAAAAAAATAAAATAAGAATAAAATAGAATTTTTTTTTTTTTTTGGAATCAGTGTCTGCGTGCTTTCTGAGGTGTTGGATTCGCTTGCTTAAAAGGCGCTATTCTGTTTCCCACTTCCTAACACACAGTGCCCTCCCTCCAAGCTTAAAGTTCTGAGGCTTGCCTCAGTATCTGAACATTTCCGTGCATTTCAGAAACAGCTAATTCACTTGCTGGGGAACCCTGAATAGCTAACCTGTGCCTAGAATTGCCATCCTGCCCTACAATACAGTCCGAGGAGGCCAAAGCTGCTGTTTCCTCTTTACACTGGAGTAACAAAGCCCATTGTGTTTGAGTTGACAACCTGATTTAAGCTCGAGCGCAAAACCTATCCTGAGTAGCTCTGTGTATTGACTGGCCTCTGGAAGGGTCCCCACTTTTTATCCCCTACCTCCTAAAGGGTTCTGCCTTTCTTAAAAGTGTTCTGAATTAAGCCAGTCACAGTGGCTCATTCCTTTACACCCAGCACTCTAGAGACAGGCATGCAGATCTGTTGAGCTCAGGGTCTGAGTTCGAGACCAGCCTAGTCTACAGAGCTAGTTCCAAGATAGCCAGGTCTACACAGAGAAACCCTATCTGGAAAAACAAAAGAGTCGGGGAGGGTGTGTGTGTGAAGGTGTACTTGAGTTGAGAGGGCCCAGGAAACAGTCAAAATCAAAATGTGTACAAACTGGATACAAAGTAGAGGGACAAAAATCCAGGAAATACAGACAAGCTAATGCATTAAGGAAACAAATTTGAAAAGCACACCAGAATTCTTTTAGAATCTTGGAGATGCTTTCTTTTGTCTCTTTAGTTGAAATGTATTTCAAAAGCTAAGCAGCTCTGGGGCAGGGCTCATTAATTTTAATCTCCTGAACTGCTCCTTCAGGTAGAAGATGTTGGAAGAACAACTCTAATTTGTGGCTGGCTTCCCAGCAGTCTCTACTTCACCATATCTGAGTGCCAAAAGTATTCACATTAGGTAACTCAAAAGGCTGAACAGCCAGCCAAGGGCAAGTTGGTATACACAGGTGTCCCTCCCTGTGTATTCCCAAAGAAAATGAAACTGAAGAGGCAAAAGTGTGGAAAAGATAATAATGGCTTTCATGTTTCCATAGCAACTTTTGCCTGGCCCGAGCTTGAGCGGCTAGTGATATTCAGAGTAATCACCCAGGCCTTACCACTACCTAAGGTTTAGCGGGATGGAGTGAAAAAGGAACACAGTAGAACTCTCATGATCAAAGTAGGTACATGGCATTAAAGCAATTGTGCTGGCATCATTTAAGAGAGGGGAACTTCAGCTAAGAAAATGTCTTTAAGCCAGGCCAGTGGTGGTCGTGCCTTTAATCCCAGCACTTGGGAGGCAAAGGCAGGCAGATCTCTGAGTTTGAGGCCAGGACAAAGTGAATTCCAGGACAACAAAGACCACACAGAGAAACTCTACCTCAGAAAAACAAAACAAAACGATAACAACAAAAGTTTTCATAAGATAGGCCTATAGGCAAGCCTGTAGGGAACCTTACTCATTTGTGATTGATGTAAAAGGGCACAGCCCATTGTTGGTGATGCCATCGCTGGATTAGTGATCCTGGTTCTATAAGAAAGCAGGCTAAGCAAGCCAGTAATCAGCACCCCTCCATGGCCTCTGCTTCAGCCCTGCAGGCTCCCCTCCTGCTTGAATTCTTCCCCTCACTGCTTTTGATGATGAACTGTTCTAAGGAATTGTGAGGGAAATAAACCCTTTCCTCCCCAAATTGCTTTTGATAATGGTGTTTCATCACAGCATAGTGACCCTAAGACAGTAATAATTCAATCTTACCACCAAAAAGTGTATGATCCAAATCTCCAATTTAAATAGACCTTTGAATTGGAGATTTCCAAGGGATGAGTGGCACGAGAGGCCATGATGATGTCCAGAAAGAGAACATTCCCTTTAGGATGGGTTTTAGTTAGTATCCTACCATGGTGGGAAGCACATGATGTTGGCTTTTCTTTCAGTTAAGAAACAGAATCAAGGTTCTGATTGCATGGCATTTAACTGCCTCTGGCTCTTTGGCAGAGGTTAAAAATGTTAGCTCTGGTGTTCTGGAACACTTCCATACTGGAGGATTATATTTGGCCTGAGTGTGGATTAAATTCAGCTTTAAGCGCTCAAACTTCTGGGTCACAACCTGCTACTTTGGGAGGTGTGTTCCTTCTTCTTCTTCTTCTTCTTCTTCTTCTTCTTCTTCTTCTTCTTCTTCTTCTTCTTCTTCTTCTTCTTCTCCTTCTTTTCCTCCTCCTCCTTCTTCCTCCTCCTCTTCCTCCTCCTCCTTCTCTCCTTTCTCTACTTTGAGTTAGCCTTAGGTAAATCACAAAATCTGCCTTCATTTATATATTTGAAATTAGAGATTGCCTTTGGATTTATGCAAACTACTTTATTTTTTTGAAGGTCTAAGAATTAAAAAAAAAAATGCCACTTAATAGTTAGAATAGTACCTTTCTGAATTTCAAATAGATAGCATGCACTTCCTTTCTAAAACCCTGGTATTGTTTTATTACAAAACTGTTCCAATATGCTCCATTCCCCTCTTCTCTATATTTCAGAAATGGATGAAAATTTTCTTCTGTGCTCTGAATATAGTGCATGATCTCAGAGTTCTCTGTGCCAGCAGACTCTGTCTGGAACTCAGCCAAAACTTCTTCATGATTAAAGGTACCATCTGAACACAAAAAAAATTTTTTTTAAAGCTTGGCAAAATGGAAACGTACCTTTTCCCTTGAGGTCATTAGCTTTGACATCAGGACTAACTTTAGCCTTTCAGGAAGAATTCCACTGGCCTCAATCCCCACCCCTACCCCCATCTCTGGCCCCCATCACCTTCCCTGACCACTTATCTCCTGAGACCTAGCCCATGCAGCTAAAGAAATTCACTTAATAAATGGAAACCAAAGAAAGCACTAGAAATTATCAGTTGCAGCTTCTAGGGCCTCCCTAAGCCACATGCTTTTGGATGGAAAAGTTTCCCTTAGATTGCAAAAAGAGCAGTGTTAGTAGATCTTCTAGAAAGTCATTTTACCTGGGAATTGGTAGACATCTCTTGAGATATCTGTGCCTAACATCCTGAAGAGCATCACTCTTACATGCCATTTGCCTTTTTTTTTTAAACTTCCCCTCATCTTTTTTTTAACACTTGAATAATCATGATAGAGTTAATCATATCAGCCTGAGGCCCTGAGAATGATGACAGTAGATGAATGAGTGGGCTTTAGAGAAGTGGCATTTGTCCAAATGTTGATGAAGTCCTGGGCTTAGGAGGCTTAGGCCCATCACACATGATGGAGATCTGCTCTGCCACACTCTCCCACCTTGGATTCTCCTTCAGCTTTCAGGGATATAAAAAGTACATCACTCTGTAGCCTGACATGTTCTTCTCTTTTAATATCTGCCCTTCTAGCAACACAAAGGCCACCTGGATGATATGCATGCCATTTCTACAAATGTCCCCTCCAACAAGGCAACAGATTTCAGCTTGGCTCTCACCAGGAGACAGAGCAAATGAGATCCAAATGACAGTCCAGGCTGTTTTGCTAGGGCAGGGCACAAACAGAGCAAGCAGCTGGTGAGCTGTTACCTCATGTCGTCTCCATAACTCTGGGAAAGAGGATTGTATCGTTAGTCTCATTTTACAGATGAGGAATTGAGACCCAAAGCAGTAAAGCAACTTGTTCAAAGTCATGCAATCTCTTAAAACTGGGCTGACACTAGAGGCCAGGTCTCCACCACAGGTCCATTGCCTTTTCTGCGACATTATAGTTTCATGTCTTTTTTTTTTTTTAATGTATGAGTGCTCTATCTGCACGTACACCTGCATGCCAGAAGAGGGCATCAGATCCCAGTATAGATGGATGTGAGCCACCATGTGGTTGCTGGGAATTGAACTCAGAACCTCTTAACTGGTGAGCCGGTCTCTCCAGCCCCTCGCCTCTTTATGTTCCGAGCAAATGTTTTTACCTGGATATACAAAATGAGTAAGAAAGAATCTCTTCTAAAGGCAATGGTGGCGCATGCCTTTAATCCCAGCACTTGGGAGGCAGAGGCAGGTGGATTTCTGAGTTCGAGGCCAGTCTGGTCTACAGAGTGAGTTCCAGGACAGCCAGGGCTATACAGAGAAACCCTGTCTCAGAAAAAAAAAAAAAGAATCTCTTAACAGTGAGCTCTCAAGGAGGTCCTACAAAGGAACAAATAATGATGGGCATGCAAAGTGAAATTGACACAGAAGCTGTGGGAGCCGCAAAGAAGGATGGTCTAGACACATGCGCAGGTAAGTAGTTGCTTCTCAGTAGCTGAGATTCCACGAACTTTTTACATTCGTGTGGATCTCTTTATATTTCTATCTCTCCAATACTTACAATTAACTTCAAGCCTAAAAAAGTTTCACCGAGGAGCTCGAAAGATGGCTCAGTAGTAAAGAGCATGGGCTATTCTTTCAGAAATTTCCAACAGCCTCATGAAGGCTCGCTATTATCTGTACCCCCAGTTCTAGGGGATTTGATGCCCTTTTCTGGCTTCGATAGACACCGGGTGTGCATATAGTACACAGACATACATACAGGCAAAGCATTCATACACATAAAATAAAATAATTAAAATAGATTTTAAGCTGGAGTGGTGGTGCATGCCTTCAGTCAGAGCACTCAGGAGACTGAGCAAGAGCAGGGGTTTTAGAATAGTCTGAACTGCATAGCAAGTTCCAGGGCAGCCACATAAATATATATACATGTACTCATGTGCGTATATACACATATGTTTACTATATATATATATATATATATATATATATGTATATTTATTATATATACATTTTTTAAAGTTTTCATTGAAAAAGCCCAAATTGCAGCTTGCCAGATCCTTTGTTTGTTTGTTTTGTCTATTTTATTTACACAGGGTAGGTTCACACATAGCCCCGTTGGTTTTCAGATGACATACAATCTAAAACCAGGACATAGGTCAGGTGTAGAATTATAAGTCTTTTAAGTTAGGATAGATGGCAGAGTGCCTTATTTCATTGACAAAATCGATAGATTGAGTGTTAAGTGTTATCTTATACTTTATAAATTGTAGAATGGTAATAGTTGTACTCAATTTATATCTGAGGGAAAAGAACCTTTTAATTGGACAAAAAGGGGTAAGTGTTGTGGGCTGCCCTGGTGCTGTTTGTAATTTGATGCTAATTCTGCTTCCTTAAGAGGGGCTGCCTGAGACTAGGAGTGAATCTCTTACTCAGGTGACTTCCTGTGAACCTTCTCCCCATATTAACTTGTAAAATAAAGGCTAGAGCCTGTGACTGGACAGTGGAAGGGAGGGTGGAGCTGAAACGTTTTAGGGAGAAGGGGGGAGAGGGAAGAGAGAGAGGAAGAGGAAGAGGTGAAAGGAAAACAGAGCAGAAGCATGTGGCCTGGTGACACCACAGGTTACAAAGGGTCTCATAGCGGGGCCATATCGTAGTGTAGTGGTAGATCTGCCCAATCTAGGCATGCATCTTGTATTCGTATAACTGAGTTGTGTTTTCATCACACGGCCTTATTTGGGTCGAAGACTTTCTGCAACAGCTTCCAACTTAGTATATAACCAAGATTGAGCTTGAACTTCCCGCCCTCAGTCCTGGTATGACAGGCATGTGTCACTGTAACTGGTAGTGTATAATGCTGCGGATTAAACCCAGGGCCTCATACATATGAGTCTGTAGTCCCTCAATTTCTTGAATCACATTTGAACAGCCTCTTCCTAATCTCCTTGCCTTCTTTAATTCAAACACCACACAGCTACGATGAATAATAGTAACAGCAATAATAACAATAACAAATAAACCCTGACAGGCAAGGCTCTGGGTTCATTCTAGAGCACCAGGAAGAAACAAAAACAAACCTATGTCGTTCCTTTACTTTAAACGCAGATGGTTTCTCTTGCCCTCTGGAAAAGGGTTTGTTCCCTTAGCCTGGCACTCGGGCCTTGGGTGCTCCAGCCCCTTCCCACATACTTCTTCCTATCGCCTAAGAACTGTCAATAACCGACCTACTGTAAAAATGAACTCCTCCAGAGGGGAGTACATTCTCAGCTACATAGGGAGGTCAGGCTGGACTACGTGAGACCATGTCTTTTTTTTTTTTTTTTTTTTTTTTTTTTTTTTTTTTTTTTTTTGAGACCATGTCTTAAAAATAAAATAAGAATTGACTTTAGTGAATCAGAATAGTAAAAATTTATCCTCCATGTGACACACTACAATATAAAATGGCAAACTCCTTTCTCTGCAGTTCTTAAAGACTGCTTGCATCAGCCCCTCTGAACAGTCTTGGGCTATATGTTAAAGCTTGTGTGGTTAGATATAGCTCTCCAAAGTTCCTGAAAATTCCCTGGGGCTAGAGTTGTTGAGAGCATCAATCACTCTTCCAGAGGCCCCAGATTTGATTCTTAGCACCCACATAGAGGCCCACAACTGACTGAAACTCTAGTTCCAGGGGATCCAGTGCCCTCTTCTGGCCTTTGTGAGCACCAGGCATGCATGTGGTATACAGACATACATGCAGGAAAAAAATCTATACACATAAAATAGTATTTTAAGTTTTCTTTAAAAAAAACAAACAAAGCAAAACAAAAACAGCTGTGCAGTGGTGGTGCACACCTTTAAACCCAGCACTCAGGGGGCAGAGGCAGGCAGATCTCTGAGTCTAAGGGTAAGCCTGGCCTACAAATCTTGTTCAAAAACAGCCGGGCAGTGGTGGCACACGCCTTTAATCCCAGCAGAGGCAGGCAGATATCTGAGTTTGAGGCCATCCTGGTCTACAGAATGAGTTCCAGGTCAGCCAAGGCTACAGAGAGAAACCCTGTCTCGGGGGGAAAAAAAAAAAAAAAAAAAGAATTTCTTGTGGGTGGAGGGCAGGTCCTTGAGTCATCCATGCCCAGCTAAGGGTGTGGCACATATTGAGTGGTCACCAAATGTTACATTTTCCAAGGAGGTTCTATAGCATTCTAAATCCAGATTACCCTAGTAATTCTTTCTGTAGCTCTTCAGCTGATTCCTGATTCCTGGTTTATTTGAAAGAAAAAAAAGAAAGAAAGAAAGAAAGAAAGAAAGAAAGAAAGAAAGAAAGAAAGAAAGAAAAAAAGAAAGAAAGAAAGAAAGAAAGAAAGAAAGCAGTTCTTTGGTTACAGGAACCCTGAGAGACAGACGGTGACCTTCTCCCGCTGGCTGCCTCCAGGGTCTTCACCCACAGACATTCAGTTCCACCACCCTTCTATTTTATCAGCTGTGAATTGTTTGAAAAATTCCAAGCAGTTTGTAGGAAATTCAGGAAAGCTCAGCAGCTAGGAAAGGAATGGGTTTTGTTTTACAGCCCAGCTCATTTCTGAAATGTAACTCCATATAGGGCTTTGAAGCATGCTCACTTCCTGAGGTCATCCTTTCAGTAGTTCTGAGCAGTTTGTCATTTGTGCTACTTTTCTAGAGTGCATCTAATTGTAATATAATGCCATGGGTCTCAAATGCAAAATACATTTAATATGTATCGTCGTTTGAGGATAAAGCCAGCCCAGTGTTCTTACTAGACAATCCCAGTTTGAGAGTGGAGATAACAGTTTTCTTTTTGAGCAGCAGGAAACTCTTAAGTGGTTTATGTAATACGTGTAAAAAACAACTGGCCTTCTGCAGCTTCCACATCAGTCTCTACAGGGGCATCATCCCAGAGACCTGGTGAAATGGCCTTCTGCAGCTTCCACATCAGTCTCTACAGGGGCATCATCCCAGAGACCTGGTGAACTGAGGTCGCTTCTAGGGCTAAAAGATCAGCATTTGAGGGGGTGGAGAGATGGCTCAGTGGTTTCCAGCACTTGTTGCTCTTGAAGATTCCTAGCACCTACAATCAGCCAGGGTATCTAGTTCCAGGGTGTCTAGTGCCCTCTTCTGACCAGGGATGTATGTAGTGAACCTACATACATGCAGTCAAAAATTCTTTTTTTAAAAAGATTTTATTTATTTATTTATTTATTTATTTATTTATTTATTTATTTATTGGTTTTTCGAGACAGGGTTTCTCTGTGTAGCCCTGGCTGTCCTGGAACTCACTCTGTAGACCAGGCTGGCTTCAAACTCAGAAATCCACCTGCCTCTGCCTCCCAAGTGCTGGGATTAAAGGCATGCGCCACCACTGCCAGGCACAAGCTTTTATTTTCAGCTTCAACTAAGCCTCTCCTCTGAGCCAGTCTTATGCTGAGCACTCTGGAAGACACTACTTGTCCTAAATAAGCCCACTATATCATAGGGCAGCGTTACAAGAAAAAGCAACAATTTCCACTACCTCTCTGCTTTCAAACTAACTCATTCTCCCTGGGGCCCTAACACCAGGACGAGACAGCAGCCTTTCTTGGCCCTTTCAGGTTTTGTGTTTTGTTGTTTTTCCCTCTCTATCCGCCTAGCTCTGGCTTCTGACTGCTGAGTCTTATCCTCATGATTCTGTTCTTGTGGAATTCACTGCAGGCTTTATTCCCCCAACCACAACTGAGACACATCTCTTGGATTAAGTCTTCTTTTCCAAGACAATAGAGGAATTGAGCCCAGAATCCTAGCTTGATATGGGGCTTTGTGGTTGCCCTGTCTGCAGTGTTTGCCTAGGACCCTGCAAATAAGAACCAGGCAGTATCCATCTCTCCCGGGAACTGCTTCATCTCTGAAATGCTTAACTCAATAACAGACCACTAAGACTTCTCTGTTTTGTTTGTTTGTTTATTTCTTCTCTTTTGCTGGCCAAGTCATATAGTGAAGAAAATGATTATACCCTAGTACCTCTTCAGCCAGTTCTTTCTAACAATCTGTATACGCCTTAAGCCCAGAAACTCTAAATATGACCTTACTTGAAAAAGAAGTCTCCAAATGTGTAAGTAAAAAATCTTACAATGAGATTATCATAGATTTAAGGCGGGATCTCGATCCAGTGACAAATGTCCTTATTAAGAAATGAAGAAGTAGGGCTAGCAAGATGGCTCAGAGAGTAAGAGCACTGATTGCTCTTCCAAGGGTCCTAAGTTCAAATCCCAGCAACTACATGGTGGCTCACAACTCCTGTAATGAGATCTGACACCCTCTTCTGGTGTATCTGAAGACAGCTGCAGTATACATATGTATAATAATAAATAAATCTTTGGACCTGAGCGAGCAGAGGTCCTAAATTCAATTCCCAATGACCACACGAAGGCTCACAACCTTCATGTGTAAATAAATAAATAGAAATGAAGAGGTAGATCTGAGACACAGCTGTACATGGAAAGCTGTTTGAAGACAACGGCAGGAATCAGAGGAACACCTCTACAAGGCAGAAAGCACCAAGACTTACATGCAACCCCCAGAATCTAGGAGAAGGCATGGATTGTCTCTCAGAGTCTCCAGAAAGTGCTAATCCTGCCTACATCTTGGCTTTGAACCTTTGGACTTCAGCCCTCCAATGTTATGAAAGAATAAGTTTCTATTGTTTTAAGCCAGCCAGTTACGGTAAGACACTATTGCAATCCTAGGAAAGTAATACCACAAAATACCAGGCCTTCTTCTTCCTCTATTTTTTTTTTTTTTAATGTTTCAAGACAAGTTCTTACTTTGGAGTTAAGTTGGCTGGCCCTCAGACTCTAAACTCCCTGTAATCTTCATATGTTAGTCTTCCAAGTGCTGGATTACAAGGACAAACCATCACAATCAGTTCCATATTTTTTTAAACATTTTCCCATTCAGTTCATTTGTTTATTTTTAAATGGTTTCATGCACTGGGAATGCTAGTGCACACCTTTAATCCCACTACTAGGGAATCAGAAGCAGGTGGATCTCTGTGAGATCTAATCAAGCTCTACACAGTGAGATCCGTGGGGTGAGAGGGGTGCACTTTTATAATTTTTTTATAAGAAAATAAGTGAGGATGTTTTCATTTATTTTCTTCTGTGTGTCTAAATGACTCATTCATTTCAAGGACCCTCCAGGCTACGTACATCAGGTAGCCCAAAGGGCATTGCTTATGGATTATGGTCTGACACTGGGTGAAGATCTGTTCTAGGCTGGTGAGTCAATTACCCCATTGTAGTGATGCCTTCAACAAGAAGTCTCCTTCCTCAACTTGCACAGAACTTTGCTCCTGGCCATAAGTGACTCCACCCAGGCCCAGTTAATTAGTGTTCCTTTCATAAATATTTGGAAATAGTACTCCCCCACCCAAATTAGACTTTTAAAGGATCGGACTTGTAAAAAGTATCAACCCCTGGAGTTGGCTGTGGATACTGTTTACCCTAACACTGAATTTCAAAGGAATCTACTCTTAAGGAAACCAAAGAAGGCAGGGCCTGGCAGAACTACCTACATTTTCAGACACAGAGATCAAAAGGTCAAGGACTTTAGAAAGTCTTTAGAAAGGCTACAGAGTGAATTCAGGGCCAGCGTTGTCCAGTAAAAGCCTGTCTCAAAACAGAAAAGTAAAAAGAAGGCTAGGAGGCAAGATCTTTAGGAGTTCAGGATCATTCTGGTCTACAAAAAGAGTTCCAGACCAGTCAGGATACATAGGATGAACCCATCTCAAAAGGGGGGAGGGGGAGGTCTGGGGATATGTAGAGGAATTTCACATCCAAAGACCTTCTAGGTCTGTGTGACCTGGCTGAAATGCAGGCGCGCCTTTAGTACACACCTTAAATCCCAAACATGGAAGGCAAAGATTAGTTTGTAGAAGAAAGCACCCAGGTTTGAAAGTGATATCTGATTGAGTAGTAGACAAAATGATGAATCAAAGAAAGATTTGACAGAATTAGTATATACCCAGCTCTCAGGAAAACAACAGAGAAAAGAGAAGCTACTTAGCAGAACAGAGATCGAGGGAGGAGAAAGGGCAGTTTTACTGGGACAGTTGTACAGAGACAGGTTACAGAGAGAGAGAGAGAGAGAGAGAGAGAGAGAGAACAAGCTAGACACAGGTGAAGACAGAAGGAGCCAGAAAATGAGGAGTCAGATGAGTAGTGCAGTGCAGATTGCTAGAAGCAGAACTAAGAGAAGCCAGATTGAATCAATCATCTTGGAGATGAGTTTGAGCCACAACAGCTGAGCTAAACCAGCTAACCAGTGATCAGAAAGAGTGATAAAGGGTGAGCTAATTCAGCGGCAAGTCTCAGAGGCTGTAGACATGGTAGGCCAAGATTAGGTTGTATGGAGGCTTCCAGGACTAGGCCTAGGCTAGCAGACAGAGGCAGTAAGCCTCTGAGATGACAATTACATCAGGCAAGTAAATAAAAGATACTTTTATAGGGATATAGTTGTATGATAGAGTGCTCTTTTTTTAAAGATTTATTTATTTATTATGTATATAACATTGTGCTTGCATGTATCCCTGAAGGCCAGAAGAGGGCATCAGATCTTATTACAGATGGTTGTGAGCCACCATATGGTTGCTGGGAGTTGAACTCAGGACCTCTGGAAGAGCAGACAGTGCTCTTAACTGCTAAGCCATCTCGCCAGATGCTTATCTAGCATGCATAAGGCCCTAGGTTCAACCCCAATGCTGAAAATGGAAGGAAGGAAGGAAGGAAGGAAGGAAGGAAGGAAGGAAGGAAGGAAGGAAATCATAGGAATGGAATAGAGTTAAAGGGCTGAATGAATACAAGGAGTAGCCAATTTCCTGAGTTGCTATGATTTGAATATGGCTGATTCTTCAAAGTTCTCCTGCTGGAACCCATCATTATTGGGACACTGTTCTCAATAGCCAAATTATGGAGTCAGCCTAGATACCTATGATCAATAGTCAACACACCCCCAGTTCCAGGGGCTGCAATGCTCTCTTTTGCCTTTTGCAGGTGCTGGCCAGACATGTAAAGTACAGACATACATTACAGCTAACACCCATGCACGTACAATAAGAATAAATCCAAAATTTTTAATTGTGAGACAGGGTATCATTACATATCCCCAGCTAGCCTCTGCCATCCTAGGGCTGGCCTTATATATCCAACGATTTATTTATTTATTTATTTATTTATTTATTTATTTATTTATTTGGGTTTTTCTGAGACAGGGTTTCTCTATATAGCCCTGGCAGTCTGGTTTTGAACTCAGAAATCTGCCTGCCTCTGCCTCCCAAGTGCTGGGATTAAAGGCATGCGCCACCACTGCCCGGCTTCCAATTATTTATTTTAAAAATTATTTTTTAAAAAATGGATGGATGTGCTATTGTATTGTGAAGTAATCCAGAATGGGAAAGAAAAATATGAGTCTTTCCCCCCTCTCTGATATGTAATCTAGAGTTTTACAAAAAGACATGAAAGTTAAAAGGGGGACCAACAGGAGAGAAAAGGAGAGAGAGTAATGAAGAGATGGATATGATCAAGTATAGTATATACCTGTATGAAAACATCATAATAAAACAAGCTCATGTGCTGGAAACTTGATCCACAATGTAATTGAGAGGTGGTGTCACCTTTAAGAGTAAGGTCCAGTGGAAGGGAATTGGGTCATGGAGCACGACTCCGAGAGACAGATTAAGGTCCACCTCCAGAGCATCCATTAGATCTTAAGAGACTGTGTATGAATTGATACATTGTGAGTCCAGCGTCCTTCATTTCCTCTCTTGCTCTCTCTCTTGTAGGCTTATTGCTCTCATTCACACCTCCACCACATGATGTCCTCTGTTGTGTCATATGCTCTAAAGGTCTTCGCAGACCAGTAATGCTGTCAGCTTTGGTCAGAGAAGCTTCTTTGTTAGTGGGCAGCAGTTATCACAGAGAGTCTGAACTGGTCAAAATTCTGAGACTAAATGACAATTGAGTGTTCAGTCCAAAATGGAACATCTGTATCACACCAAAGCTCAGGGAATATCACAGAAGTGGTTACAAAACAGACGGAAGAACCTGAGTGGGAAAGGGGTGGAGTGTTGCAGAATACTGTCTTCTGGTCATGACACAGCATTGCACTCTTGAACCGCTGGCAAGTTGTGACCACAAGAATAAGACATGCAGAAGGCTTGGCTGGTCAGCATTCTGACATGAAGGTGGGAGGTGAGGTGGGAGGGGCTCTGGAGACCCCACCCCTCTTTAAAGATTTATAGGCAGTTAACTGCTGTTTATAAGGAGTGACTCATGGGGCCTCACCCCCTCCTGGAGGATCTATAGGCAATTAGTGTTGCTGTAGTGGGAGAGACATTTTCTTCAGTGATGTGGCCACTGGTCACCTGTGCACCTGTAAATAACTCTTCATCCTGCACAAAACCCTGATGCACACACAGAGACTTGAGCAGAAAGGGAGCAAGTTGAGGAACTGGTGATCGTGTAAGAGGGTTAAGAGGATAATGAGAGGCAAATATGATCCAAGCACATCATATACATTCATGAAAATGACACAGTGAAACCCATTATTATGTATAATTAAAATATGCTAATTAAAAACTTTTAAAAATAGATCTTTATCAGATGTGACTGCCTGAGCTTGAACTTTTCAGCCTTCAAATCCACCGTAGCAAGGGAAATCTTTCTTATAAAGCACTCACCCTTGGGTATTTTATTATAGCAATATAACATTGTGACATCAGTTTAAGAGTCTCCTGACACTAGACTGAGTTCTGAAATTAACACTGGTTAGGGCTTGGGGAAGGGTATTTTTTTGTTTTTTGTTTTTTGTTTTTGTTTTTTTGTTTTCTGAGACAGGGTTTTTCTGTGTAGCCCTGGCTGTCCTGGAACTCACACTGTAGATCAGGCTGGCCTCAAACTCAAATCCACCTGCCTCTGCCTCCCAAGTGCTGGGATTAAAGGCATGCACCACCACTGCCCGGTACCATTTGTCAAAATTCTTGAAGGTTCTAAGTCAAATAAACACCATTAAATGTTAAAAAAAAGAAAAGCCACTTATATCAAATACATCTTCATGAAAACCCAGAAGATTAAATTCAAATTTAATATTCAAGGATCTTCAGAGTCTGACACATGCAAAACATGGAGGAGATAGAACGATGACCCCTTGTCTTCTTACCCTGGCTTCATCCTGTACTGTTTAAGTATCCAAGCTCTTTCCACTCACCCCTTCCCGACAGCTGTCCCTCGACCACCTTTGGTGTATCTAAAGGTGCTGACACTACGTTTTCTGTTCTTAGGAAAACACATCCAGGCTGGAGGTGGTGCATGTCCTTTAATCCCAGCACTTGGGAGGCAGAAGCAAGTGGACCACTATGAACTCAAGGCTAGCCTGGTCTACAGACTGAGTTCCAGGATAGCTAGGGCTACACAGAGAAACCCTGTCTGAAAAAAAATTGGAGAGAGAGAGAGGTAGAGGGAGAGACAGAGAGAGACAGAGAGAGACAAAGAAGTACAGAGAGAGAGAGAGAGAGAGAGAGAGAGAGAGAGAGAGAGAGAGAAAGACAAAGACATACAGATGCAGACAGAGATACAAAGAGAGAGATGAAGAGAGAGAGGGAAAGACACAGAGACAGATAGAAGGAGAGACAGAAATACAAAGAGAAAGATGGGGAGAGAGAGCAGGGGAGAGAAACACATCCAGGGGAAGAGCCCATGAAGTTCTTGGAAGCAAACAGAGGCCTTGTAAGCAGGAAACTCCAGATACTAGGGATGGTCCAGAAGTGAGAGGCAAGGATTTGGGATAAATAATTCATTCCCTTTGCCCCCATAGATTTCTCACCCTAAGGAGAGAAGTTGGCACAGAAAAGGACACAGGGTCCAAACCAGAACTGCTTCTTTTTCAGCTCTAATAGAAACTGTTTATATAAATATTTATATAAATTATGATCCAACTAGCTTCTGTTAGTCCCCTGCCGTTTTTATTGTCTGTTCCCTGGTGGGCTAGAGTGCTGTCTGGTACAAGCCCTAATGCCTACCAAATGTGCCAGAAGCGAAGAGGTAGATTTTTCTGTAAGTTCTACCATCTGTGGAAAATTATTTTAGATTACTCATTGTGACTTTACTCTCCCAACAACATATAGTATGTATACTCTATCCCTAATTAGAGATTTTGAGCTTAATAACCCAAATCCTAAAATATTACCTTATTTCTGAAAATATATTCAATATCATATCAGATATCATATGCGTTCTGCCTTTCATTTGGCTTGGCATTACTCCAAAATGAGAACAGTGTTCAAATATTAGGCAACAAAGAGTGCAAAATGTCTTCTATAATCTCATCAATCAGGTCTTGACCCTGTCTCCCTCCAAGGAAATTCTGGTCCTCTTCCTTGGAAAGCCTGTGTTGTTTTCTCTGGGGATGTTGGACATACCCTTGCTGTGAGTTCTGTCTATCACTCCTCCATCCAACTTCACATTCATAGATTGAGTAATAATAATCTGTTCTAGACCATCCAGTCAAATGCCACCATGAGCATGCTATCTGAGACAGACAGGAACTTCCTGTTGGACCTGCCTGACAGCTTGACTCTTCGGAGCCTGTGAGTGTGTCTAGTGATATATCATTGCGCTCACAAAACAACTGAGAATCACGGTGCGCGTCAGGGTTCCCAGCTGCTCTGCAACAAGAGGTAGGAAGACCCCCAGCCTAATAGACAACAAAGTGACACCCTCACCTCTTTAAGAGAGATAAAAGAGGCAAGTGGACCTCTGAGTTCGAGGCCAGTCTATCTACAGAGCTGTCCCAGGCCAACCATGGCTACACAGAGAAACCGTCTCCAAAAAACAAAACGACAACAACAAAATGGCTCGGATGAAACGTAAACAAGTAGCATATTACCAAGCTTGGAGCTCTGAATGAGTGAATTTCTGGCAATGAGGGATTTGACTTTCCTCTGGACCTTAAGCCTCTGATTCGGTACCCTAGATTGGCTGTGACATCAAGTACAGAGTTAGAACACTAAGGACGCTGAGGAGCCTGGATGAGTTCCTCATTAACATTTTGATTGTTTTTGATATCCTGGGGCTCATAAGTGGGAACTCCACTTATGAACAGGGGATCTTCTGGGCCTAAGGGTAACTCAGTCATAGACAGCACACTTACCATGCCTGAGGCTGTGGGTTCAGTCCCCAAAACTAATAATACTAACAACAACAACAACGATGTAGATGTTTTCATAGCCTGTGTTTATGTTCTATGTGATATTTCCTGTCATCAACTTTTATGAAGATTAAGCAAAATTGTTGAAGTTATAAAGGGACACCCTTCAATCTTGAGTCTTTCATAGGAGCCACTACCACTGTTATCACGATATGACTTTAGTTGTGACTAAAACCCAGCTTAAGACAAATAAAGGTTTGCATCAAGAACAGAGGGCAGAGGTGCTATAACCATGTGTGATAACTAATCTTGGCTGTCGACACATCTGGGAAGAGAGAGCCTCGTTTGAAGAATTTCCCAGTTAAATTAGTCTGTGTATATGGCTGTGCGCATTTTCTTGACTGTTAATTGCTGTAGGAGGACCCAGCCCACCATGGGTAGTATCATCCCTAGGCAAGGAGGCATAGGTTATATAAGAAAGGTAGCTGAAGTTTTTGAGCAAGCCAGTAAGCAGCATTCCTCCATGGTTTTTGCTTGAACTTCTGCCCTAATTTCCCTCCTTGATAGTCTGTAACATGTGAATGAAAATAAAACCCTTTCCTCTCCAAGTTGCTCTTGGTCTGGGTGTTTATCACAGTGCAGAAAAGTAACTGGAACAGTGTTAGCAAGAATCTGACTTCTTCTCAGCTCCCTTCCCATCAGATGCTTCCCCAAGGATGGATCCAGAAGATCAGGCTTATATTCCATCCCAAAACCAATCTCATCCAGCAGAATGTAAGTTTTGTCATATGGTAACAGGGAAATTCTGGGGGACAGGCTTGTCCCATTGGGTCACGTGGTCACCCTGGAACTAATCACTGAGTCTAGTTAAAGAGAATGTTTTCTTTGGTTTGGTTTTGGTTTTGGTTTTCTGAGATAGGATTTCTCTGTATAGCTCCAACTGTCCTGTAACTCACTTTGTAAACCAGGCTGGTCTTGAACTCAGAGATCTACCTGCCTCTGCCTCCCGTTAAAGGCATGTGTCACCAGTAGCTTTCTTTCTTTAGAATTCAACCATTTCCTTTTTCTTTAAATTCATTTATTTTAATGATGGTGGTGGTGGTGGTGATGGTGGTGGTGGTGGTGGTGGTGGTGGTGATAATGATGTGGGAGCTGGTGAGGTAACTCAGCTGGTAAAGACACTTGCTATGAAGCCTGACAACCTGAGTTCAATCTCAGAACTCTCATGGCAGAAGGCCAGAAACAACTCCAGTTGTCTGCTATAATGTCTGAAACAGCACCACAGCATGTAATCATATACAGTAAATGTGTATAGTAATTTTTTAGAGGAGCTGTAAGGGCCTGGAGAAATGGCATGGCACCTTAGAGAGCACTTGCTGCTAATATAAAAGACCAAGGTTCAAATCCCAGAACTCATATAGTGACTCACAACTATCCTTAAATACAGTGTGTGTGTGTGTGTGTGTGTGTGTGTGTGTGTGTCTTCTAACCTCTGCAGGCACCAGGCATACATACATACATGCAGGCAAAACATTCATACACATAAAATAAAAATAAAATCAAATAGAATCTATGGTGTAGAGAACCCAAAAACAATAAAGTTTATCAATGGATCTTTAAGGTGATTTCAAAATTCATTTCTTTCAGTTAATAAAGGCTTCCTGGGTTATCTTCTAGAATCTGAATTTTCAAACCTGTGCTTACCCTAAGTTCATTACCCTAAGTCACATTCCACTCTTGGAATAACATCAACAATAAAAAACAAAAGCAAGGGCAGGCAGTGGTGGCGCACGCCTTTAATTTCAGTACTTGGGAGGCAGAGGCAGGCGAATTTCTGAGTTCGAGGCCAGCCTGGTGTACAGAATGAGTTCCAGGACAGCCAGGGCTACACAGAGAAACCCTGTCTCGAAAAACCAAAAAAAAAAAAAAAAAAAAAAAAAAAAAAAAAAAAACAAAGAAAACCGTTGCCTTGGCCTTTCCATGAGTGATAGTTTCTCCTTATACATTTTAAACTTTGAATGTTTCATCAAACTAAAGCTTTAAGTTGGAGGACCCTGAGTGGAAGCAGAGAAAATGGAAATATTTGGCTCTTTCCTGCCTTTTTATTGTTATTGTTATTTTATTATTTATTTATTTTTTGGTTTTTCGAGACAGGGTTTCTCTGTATAGCCCTGGCTGTCCTGGAACTCACTCTGTAGACCAGGCTGGCCTCGAACTCAGAAATTCGCCTGCTTCTGCCTCCCAAGTGCTGGGATTAACCTGCCTTTATTTTTTTATGGCTTCTATACCAGGATGAAGATAGAACATTCAGGTACCCTGTCCCTGTATTTTTTAAACACTTTTCAGTTTGGCCTTGATCCCTACCAATGCGCCTACCTCTCCTGAAAACCACCAAGGTCTATGATCACAGACATTTTCCACCCCTCCTCTCTTTCCAAGCTGTGTAGGACACTCAAGTGTGTGGTCCACACTTAAGCTTAAGTGTGGTCCTCTGCATGGGAGATGCCTGGGTTCTTTCGACATATGCATTTTTCCATTAAAAACCTCAGGAAAATGGACTTGGTGGTAACGTGCTTATAATCTCAGTAGTCGAGGAGTCACACTTTTGAAGCAATGTGGAGAGCTATGTAGCAAGACTCCTTCCTGTCTTTAAAATAATGACATTGACAGCCTCTTAGAAGCTGGCAATCTTCTGGCTGTCACCTCGCTTCCCAGGATTCCTCCTCTACCAGACAAAGGTGAGCGCCTTTCCTGGCTGTGGCCTCCTCTTGTGAGAGCTAAGTATAGCTAAAACTCCAGGCCCGGCCCCTTCTCTTTTTCATTGATGTGCTTCAACCTTGAATGCTATTGCTGGAATCCCTCTTTAGCTAGGGGTCCTGCTTACTCACAACCTCCTCCAGTGTTTTTGTCGGTTTGTTTGCTGTTGTTTTTTAAAGGTGAGGTCTCAGGCCTCCTAGCCTACCCTGGAACTTGGTATGTAGCCAAAGAGGACATTGAGTTCCTGATCATCCTCCTCCCACCTCTGAAGTACTGGGATAAAGGTGTGTGCCCCATACCTAATGTTGATTTTAGTATGTGTGTATGTATGCATATTTGTGGATGTACTTGTCCATGTAGGTACACATGTCAGTGGAGGCCAGACATTGGCATCTGATTGCTCTCTACCTTGTTTTTTGAGACAGTATCTCTACCTGAACATGGAGCTCACCAGTTCAGCTAGGCTGTCCAGCCAGTGAGCTCTAGGACCACACCTGTCTCTAGCC
The DNA here is from genome assembly GCF_008632895.1 of Mastomys coucha. Lineage (NCBI taxonomy): Eukaryota > Metazoa > Chordata > Mammalia > Rodentia > Muridae > Mastomys > Mastomys coucha. The sequence continues at coordinate 73,748,083 of NW_022196900.1, read as the reverse complement.
ACCTCCTTCCAGCACTGGGGTTATAGACTGTGCTACTGTATTTGGCCTTCACGTGGGTACTGGTGTCTTCATGTTTACCAATTATCCATCACTGTTCTCCAAGATTGGTTTTAATGCAGTGCTGGAGATAGAACCCATGGCTGCCTGCATAGTAATAAACGGTCTATCAATTAAGCTACAGCACCAGCCCCTGTGTTCTTTTAGTTTCTAGTCTCATGCTTCTTCCCAGAACTTAAAGATCTACTATTAGATCCACCACTAGGGGCTAGAGAGATAGCTCATGGGTTAAGTGTTTATTGCCCCATCAGAGGACCGTAGTTCAGATTCTAACATTTCCTAAATGCCTGTAACTCCAGATTCAAGGGATCTGATGTCTTCTGCTGGACTCTGCAGGCATCTGCATACACATAAATAAAACAATAAAATTAAATATTTGAAAAGGCCCACGGTTAGATATTTCTCCTGTCTCATCCTCACACATAAAGTTATAAATCACCAGAATCCTTGATGGGCATCTACAGTCACTCTGTTAAATGATTTTACCTGTCCTTTTCTTAACATTTTTAAGAGCTGGTGTCTCACTGTGTTGACCAGCCTGGTCCTGAACTCCTGAGGTCAAGAGAACGAATGGCCTCAGCTTCCTAAGAAGTTGGGACTGGGGACACATGGCAAGGACTGTGTTTTCTTTATTGGTTTTCTGACCAGTCTTCCCTTATTTCCAACACTCCTGGCAGCTGGAGTTCCTCCCAAAACTTTATCCTAGAACAGACACATCTTATACTCTGTGGTTATTATACACAGGATCTGTCAATTGGAGAATGACCTCTAATTACTGGACCTTCTGCCTTCCATGGGAATTTATCTAGGCTCAATTCATATGCAGGCGTATTTTCCCCACTCCCTGACAGAGCAGTTTATCTAAATAGCCCTGTAGTTGCCTGATAGAGCATCTAGTACTTAGCCAACTAACCCTGAGACCTTGAAACCTCCCCTCACCACACTAAGAAGCTCCTCCATCCTGCTTCCAATCTGCTACTCAACACTCTCAGCAGCTCAGTGGAGCGCTCTGAGTGAGGAATCTCTTTCCTCATACTCTGAGTGACTTTTCCCCCAAATACCATCAACTTTCAGGTCCTCCCAAGTTGTTAGGTTAACTGAATGGCCTTTCCTCTCACCTGCCCCAGCGATTAGATCAATGACTTCTGTCTGGGGCTACTGTATGTTTTTGTCATGCTGAACACATTCAAAAATATATTGTATGAGCCAGGCAGTGGTGATGCACTAGAAAGGCAGAGACAGGAGGATCTCTGAGTTCGAAGCCAGCCTGGTTTATGGAGTGAGTTCCAGGACAGCCAGGGCTACACAGAGAAACCCTGTCTTGAAAAATGAAGAAGTAAATAGAAATTTTTTTTTAAAGGAGCTGTAAGGACCCAGAGATGGCTTGGCACTTTAGAGAGCACTTGCTGCTAATACAGAGGACCCAGGTTCAAATCCTAGAACCCACATAGTGACTCACAACTATCCTTAAATACAGTGTGTATGTGTGAAGAGGTCGAGGAGGAGGAGGAGGAGAAGGAGGAGGAGGAGGAGGAGGAGGACGAGGAGGAGGAGGAGGAGGAGGAGGAGGAGGAGAAGGAGAAGGAGGAGAAGGAGGAGGAGGAGGAAGAGGAGGAGGAGGAGGAGGAAGTGGAAGAAGAGATAACCAAGATAACTACTCCCATTAGGGACTGATGAGAGGGCTTAGTGGTTGCCCTTCCAGATGACCTAAGTTCCATCTCTAGCACCCACATGACAGCTGACAGTCTGTAACTTCAGTCTCAGGGAGATCCAACGCCCTCTTCTGGCCTCTGTAGGCACTGCACAAACATGCATTCAGGCAAAATACTAATATACATAAAATAAAAATTTAAACCTTTTTGTTTGTATTTTTTATTTTTAATTTTATTAAACTAATAGACTTATTTTGAAATATACAACTCAGTATTGACATTTTTTTAAGTCACCAAAATAATTTATAATAGTTAAATGCCTCTTAAATATACATGATATTGCTGGGCAGTGGTGGCTCATGCCTTTAATCCCAGCACTTGGGAGGCAAAGGAAGGCGGATTTCTGAGTTCAAGGACAGCCTGGTCTACAGAGTGAGTTTCAGGACAGCCAGGGCTACACAGAAACCCTCAAAAAACAAAAACAAACAAACAAACAAACTATATGTATATATATATATACTATATACACACACACACACATGATATCTTCTGAAGCTAAAAGTAATAAGCACCCAAGCAGTTTTTAAAATCTACTTGGAACATTAAACATGATAGAAGTACAAAAAGCCTTTTTAAAGTGTAGTTTTACTGCTTGCTAAAGATTGCCACTTAGCATCTGTCAGTGTGCTCCTAAATGTGGCTTTTGATCACCAGGTCTTCACACGGGTGTCCTGACTGCCAGATCTGCCAAGAGTTCACAGCTTTGCTCTCTTGAATCACTGACAATGAGAAACTAACATTTTTGTGTTTTATAATAACCCTTAATTTAATATTAAAAAACTAATATGATTTTTTTGTTGTTGATTTTGAGACAGGGTATCTCAGTGTTTCCCTGGCTGGCCTCAATCTAGGAAATCCACCTGCCTCTGCTTCCTGAGTACTGGGATTAAAGGCATGCGCCACCACTGTCTGGCTAGAATAGGATATTTTTAAAACATAAAACTTGGGTTTTGGTAAAAATCTTTTTTTCCCCCTGAGATAGCTGTCCTGGAACTCACTCTGTAGACCAGGCTGGTCTGAATTCAGAAATCTGCCTGCCTCTGCCTCCCAAGTGCTAGGATTAAAGGTGTGTGCCACCACTGCTCATCCCATTCCATTCCTTTCTTTTTTGTTGTTTTTTGTTTGTTTGTTCGTTTTGTTTTGTTTTTCAAGACAGGGTTTCTCTGTATAGCCCTGGCTGTCCTGGAGCTCACTTTGTAGACCAGGCTGGCCTCAAACTCAGAAATCCGCCTGCCTCTGCCTCCCAAGTTCTGGGATTAAGGGATGTACTACTATACCTGGTGACAATATGCTTTCTCTCTAAAGGTATTAAGGAGCACATGGACCAAATATGATCTTCAACAATCTTCTGATGATCCCAGATAAGCTGGAAAGATGGCTCAGACCTTAACAATATGTACAAACAGCTCAAAAGGTGCATAACTCCAGTTCCAGAGGCTCTACACACTCCTCTGGCCTCTACAGGCATCTGTACTCATGTGCACATAGTTCAACACATAATTAACACAAAATAAGGGTTTTTTTAAAAAAACTTTTAGATGGAATGCATAGCCTATATATCCTTGGGCCATTTCTCTGTAATTACTCAGATTGTTTAACAACTTTTTTTGTTATTCCACCATGAACAAATGCTTCCCTACCTGTAGGAATCAACTGTCTGATGATTCTCAAGGCAACAGTAAGTCCTTCTGTGCTTGGTCATCTTGCAGCTCCACTACTTTGCATTTTCTGTGGCAGATGCTCCAAAGAGCTTGCCCCATCTCCAGTAGCGATCACATGCAGCAAATGATGTTGGCTTCCAGGATCAATAATTCCTTCCATCCTGGTGAGTCTGGAAAGTGCCTCTTTTAGGTGAATATAACTATCACTGCTGTCCAGCTACTGCAGAACTTCCTCTTTCCCACTGTGTTAGTTTTGCGAGATCTGGGATATTTATATTTCTCCATCCCCTGTTATTTGCATAGAACTACACATGGGAGTTGAGAAGGAGGGAGGAATGAGGGAAGGTTGTGTTAACCTTCAGCTCTTTTCTCACAGAGAATATATTAAGACCACTACACAATTATTTTACCCCATGTCTGTCCTTCCATGTAGACTACAAACCCCTCATTTACCACAGTGTGTGACATTTTATTAGCCTCCTCATTAATGCTCATTGAGGGGGCTACTAGGATAGCTATATATACAAAGAACAGTAAAGACATAGAAAAGGGTATTTTCTGTAGTCATTTGAGTGAAAAGAAGAAACTTATTGGAGATTGGTTCTAATGCTTTGATTCAATCGGGAATCTGCGTGTCCAAATGCTAAAGGTCCTCATCCCCAATTGGTTTTTGATTGATCAATAACAATCCTTTCATATAGTAGCCCAGAAGGAGGCTGTCCAGATCAGATAGAAGACTCTCTCTCTGTGCTGTGCTGAGATTTTTATTTTATTTTATTTTATCTTATTTTATTTGAGACAGGGTCTCTCTATGTAGCCATGCCTATCCTGGAACTCTTTATGTAGACCAGGCTAGCTCCAAACTCATAGAGATATGCCTGCCTGTGCCCCTGGAGTACTAGGATCAAAGGTGTGCACCACCGTGCCCAACTATAAAATTCTATTACTGAAAAGAAAGAGAGAATGGTTATAGCCGTGAATCCCAGCTTAGGAAGTACTCTGAACAAAACCCTTCCACATAAAAAGAGAACAGCCTATTTGAAGAACAAAATATGTGCACGTTTGCCTAAAATGTAGAGTGTAAGCAGCTGAATGCGCGAGGAAGTGGGGAAAGTAGGCAGAGTCCTGGTCATCAGTCTCTGTGTCATGTTTCACCTCCCTTTACCCACTCACATCCTTCCACCTTTGCCTCAGCCAGAGAGCAGGACCAGAGAGGCCTCGGGCACTTATAATATATCTGTCCCCCTCTGCCTAGAATGCCCCTTTCCCCACGACTTAGAACTACCTTCCTGTCCTTTGAGTCTTAGTTCAAATTCCATGTCTTCAAAGTCAATCATCTTCCTTTGCACTGCTAGCCAGAGTGCTGTCTGTGCTCCACATCAACTTTTACTGTGGGATTCTTTGTTTTGGTTTTTGTATTTTGAGACTGGGTGACTCCGTGTAGCCCTGGCTATCCTGGAACTCACTCTGTAGACCAGGCTTGACCTCCAACTCAGAGATGCACCTGCCTTTGTCCCCTGAGTGCTGGGATTAAAAGCTTGTATCTCACCACCACCACCACCCCCAACACACCACTGCTTGGGCCAGGATCCTCTTTTTTTTTTTTAATTAAGATTATTCTTATTTATGTATTCTCCTACATGTATGTGTGTGTGTGTGTATCACATCCCTGCTTGGTGCTCTCAAAATCCAGAAGACAATAGATCTCCCTGGAACTGTAGTTACAGACAGTTGTGAGCCATCTGCCACATAAAATCTGGGAACTGAATCCAGGTCCTCTGCAAGAGGAGCAAGTGCTTTTAACCACTGAGCCATTTCCCTTACCTGGTGGTATCCTATTTTAATTTGTGTATTATGTGTTTATGGTATGTGCATCTATAACTGTTACTTATGTACAGATGTGTGTGCATAGTTTACGTCTGTGGAGGCCAAAGGTCAATGCCAAGTGTCTCCTACTTTTTCTATCTTTTTGTTGTTGTTGTTTGTTTTTTTGAGACAGGGTTTCTCTGTATAGCACTGGCTGTCTTGGAACTCACTCTGTGGACCAGGCTGGCCTTGAACTCAGAAATCCGCCTGTCTCTGCCTCCCAAGTGCTGCGATTAAAGGCATGCGCCGACAATGTCTATTTTTTTAATGAAAAAAAAAATTAACTTTATTAGTGTGTGTGTGTGTGTGTGTGTTTGCCTACATCTATGTGTGTGCAGCAATTGCATGCCTTTGGAATCCATAAGATGGTGTCAGGTACTCTGCAACTGAAGTTATGAAAGACTGTGGGCCACCATGTGGGTGCTGGGAATCAAAACTTTGGCCCTCTGCATGAGCAACAACCACTGAGCCATTTCTAAAACTGCCTTCTCCCAAATCCATCTTTTTTTGAGGCAAGATTTCTCACTGAACCTGGAGTTCATCAGTTCAACCAGACTGGCTGGCCAATGAGTTCCAGGCATCCTTTTTTTTTTTTTTTTGGTTTTTCAAGACAGGGTTTCTCTGTATAGCCCTGACTGTCCTGGAACTCACTCTGTAGACCAGGCTGGCCTCGAACTCAGAAATCTGCCTGCTTCTGCCTCCTAAGTGTTGGGATTAAAGGTGTGCGCCACCACTTCCCCGGGGGATCCATCTTTTTTAAGTATTACCTGCTAGCCCTCCACCCTTCCAGAGCCATGGCTACAGACTTCGTGTAAGTGCCAGGAATCTGAACTCAGAACCTCATGTCTACACTGCAGGAACATGCTGCGTGAGCCATCATCCAGCCCCTGGTACCATATTTTAATTTTTATAAGTACTTACCACTATCTAAAACATAAACATGCACTTAAACAGATCTTTTAATTTGTTTAACTTTTTAAAATTTGTTTGTATATGCATGTGTGTGAGACTAAGTATCACAGAGGCCTGTGGAGGTCAGAGGGCAGTTTGTAGGGACGGGTTCTCTCCTTCTACCATATAGGCCCCAGAGATACAGCTCAGGTCATCAGGCTTCGAGGCAAGTGGTTTTACTCAATGATTATCTCAAACAGTGTTTGCATGTTTCTTTAAGACTGAATTTCATGTAGCCCAAACTGGCCTGGAACTTAGTATATAGTTAAGATGGTCTTGAACTCCTGATCCTCCTGCCCCCACCTCTTAGAGGGTTAAGAGTACATGTGGATACCACCACGATCAGCTTTTTTTGTTTTTGTTTTTGTTTGTTTTCTGAGACAGGGTTTCTCTGCATAGCCCTGGCTGTCCTGGAACTCACTCTGTAGACCAGGCTGGCCTCGAACTCAGAAATCTGCCTGCCTCTGCTTACCAAGTGCTGGGATTAAAGGCGTGCACCACCACTGCCTGGCTATGATCGGCTTTTTTTTTTTTTATCTTATTTATTTTGGGGGTTGTTTTGAGAGCTCAAGCTCACATACTCCTGCCTTAGCTTTCTGAGCATTGTAACACTTCACCAGGTTCATTTTAAACCACTCTGAAAGAAAGCAGGATATACACTCTTCCAAATTATATCTGTTCTGTTTCATGGTAAAAATGCTGTGTTTTTGGTGGATGGTGATGACTCATACATTTAGTTCCAGCACTCAAGAGGCAGAGGCAGGTGGATCTCTGAGTCTAGTCTAGTCTAGTGTACAGAGCTAGTTTCAGGACAGCTATGGCTACACAGAGAAAACCTGTCTTAAAAAAAAAATGCATGTGATGTCCTTCCTAATACTTAGGAAGCTGAGGTAAGGAGATCAGGACTTCAAGGCTGGCTTGGCTGCAGAACAAGCCTTGGGGAAGCTTGCGCAGTATATCAAGACCCTGCCTCAAAAACAACAAAGCAAGGGCAGAGCTACATATAGCTGAGGAGCACAGCTTGATATCTGTGGTCAGTGTCCTCTCCACACCTCACTCTTGAGCCATCCTTTTCGCCCTTTAACTTTGATACACAATTTTTTAAAAAAGATTTATTTATTTTATTTATATGAATACACTGTAGCTGTCTTCAGACACACCAGAAGAGAGGCCATGTGGTTGCTGGGAATTGAACTCAGGACCTCTGGAAGAGCAGTCAGTGCTCTTAACTGCTGAGCCATCTCTCCAGCCCCCTGATACACAATTTTTATCAAAGCTTGAGTTTAGGGTTTAAACAGCTCCCATTGTTTTCCCATTTTGCTTTCATTTCACCCCTTTCTTTTGTGGAGCATGCATGCTACGGTGCATGTGTTCAGGCTAAGAAAAGCCTTGAGTTGGTTATCCTCTTCCATCATGTCCTTCCATCATGTGGATCTATAGGATCTAACTCAGGTCCACCGGGCTCAGCAGCTCGTGCCTCTACTGAGCCGTCTCACCAGCCCCCTCAGTCCTTTTTGTTTTCTTTAAATGATTACAGAAACAAAACAATTGTAAAGAAAAGAAACTATTTTAATGGTTGGATTCTAAAGAAAGGAAGCCAAGAATTTTTTTGTTGTGTTGTGTTGTGATTTTTGAGACAGGGCTTCTTTGTATAGCCCTGGGTGCCCTGGAACTTACTCAGTAGACCAGGCTGGCCTTGAACTCAAATGTGTCTGCTTTTGTCTCTAGAGTTCTGGGATTAAAGATGTGTACCACCAAGCCCGGCTAAGATATTTTTAAGTTTTACTTATTTTTATTTTCAATAAATATTTTGCTTTCATTTAAGCAGTTATTTCTTTATTCATGTATGTGTGTGTGTGTGTGTGTGTGTGTGTGTGTGTGTGAGAGAGAGAGAGAGAGAGAGAGAGAAAGAGAGAAAAAGAAAGGGAGAAAGAGAGAAAGAGAAAGAAGAAAAGAGAGAGAGAGAAGAGAGGGCCCTGTCAATAGATCCCCTGTAGTTATGGGTGGTTCTGAAGCACCATGTGGGTGTTGGGAGTCGAACTCTGGTCTTCTACAAAAGCCACTATGCAGCCTTTTCAGTCCCTTTTTGTTTTGTTTTGAGACAAAGTCCCATTCTGTAGCCCAAGACGGCTTGAAACTCACTGACTTCAAACTTCTGGCAATCCTTCTGCCTCTGTCTCCAGACTGCTGAGATTATAAACCATCATGCTTGCTGTCTTTTTAAATTTCTATTTAAAAAAAAAAAAGCAATAGGAAGGATTCATTGCTTGCTCTATTTCAGTGTGAAGATTTTCTCTGTGGAAAACGGAATCATATTTGACATTTCTGACCGTGAAGAATCACACCCTGCCTCCTGGAATCAAGAGCACTCTCCAGAAAAGACATCTGTGCTGAGGCAGCAGTTACCCCATGTGCTTGTCACCAGAACAGCAACAGGGTCTGCCTGGGTGTCTCTGAGCTGTCACTGGCCCTGAACTGAATGGGGCATTTATCACACTGTTATAGAGAGATCAGCTGACCATCATGCACAGGCCCCAAGAGCCTATCAATCAGCTCCTGTTGGTTTGTGAGCCCTTGTCCAAACACACAAACACTGACTCTGGTACTGCAGTCACATTATCAGTCGTCACCAGCCTCTGGTAGAGTGGTAAGGCATGAGCTTGCCGTCCTCTGCTGTCCCTCATCTCCCCTTGGACAAAGTGTCAGTTAATTAGCTAATGTGAGTAAAAATGTTTGAAGCGGATTAAAAAAAAAAAGCTCAGCTAGGCTATTATACTGGGCCCCCTTCCTGAAACTCTTTCCATCCCTAAATCAGCCCACAAGATGCCCCCTTCAGTCTCTCAATCAGAAGGCTACACAAGGGACCAGTGAGGTGGCCCAGCAAGTAAACCAAGCTTGACCACCTCAAGGACCCACATGGTTGATAGAGAAGGCAGTTGTCCTCTGTCCTCCACGTGGTGCCGTGACACATGTGTGCTAATCCGCAAACACAGACAATAAATAATATCATAAAGAATAGATGAAAGCAACTTAATAGCCTCGAAGACTCAGCGTTCCCCCAAATTATCACATTGTGGATGACTTTGATTTCTTCTTGGAGGTAAACAGACCATTTACAATGTCAACGATTGTGTGGGAATCATCTCCTTTCTGCTGCATGTTCACAGACATTCCCAGCACTAGCACTCAGTCCACCAGCTCTCCAAGTTCTGGAAGCTGTAAGAAATCTCTGTTAAGAAAGCTGATCCCCAAAGGGAGTCCTAATGGTTAAAATGCCCCTAAACCACACAAACCTACAAAAAATTCCCTGCAGTTTGTCCAATGTCAAAACAGGAAGGTGTCCAAGACAAATACACGTCCCTGCCATCTACCGCCCCTCTCTCATACAGTATATCCATGGGATGCAATTGAAGATAGCTGGCCTCTATCTTAAAGCCCAGTTTCATTGGGCCACATTTGGGCAATTCTCTATGCTCCCTGAGGGTCTTTAGGGAGGAGCTGCAGCATCCTTTCCCCCTGCATCCTGTTATCCTCTCCATTTGGATTCCTAAGGCTTCCTCAGCAGTCACTCAGCCCTTACAGGTTCCTGGATTGTCCCACTCCAATCCTCCCCCTCCCCCAACCCAGCTGCAGCCTGAGGGATCACTGGAAGACATAATTATGACTCTGTTGCTTCCTGCCTAAAGTGTTTGATGGCACAGAGCAAATCCAAACTGCCTTGCTTCACAGTCCAGCCCATGCTGACCATCTCAGGCTTTTCCCCTTTCCTCCACTGTGACTTGTGCTTATGAGTGTCTGGCTCACACCATTTCCTTCCTCCAGAATCCGTGTAGCCTTTCCTTGGATCTCAGTGCTTAAGAGCAGTGGCTCCTCTTCCTAAGGACCTAAGTTCAATTTTTTTAAAAAATAAGTCTTTCCTCAAAGGTCTGCCTAGATGGGACCTCTTCTACGAAGCTCATCCCTGAGCTCCAGGACCTGTTGGTTGTTGTTCCCTTGGGCCTACTCTGCTTTTTATGGTAACTATTATGGCACAGATTTTTTGTTCTTCCATAGACAACAGGCATCTCAAGAACATTCTAGCTACTGGCTGTGGTGGCACACAACTTTAAGCTTAGCACTCAGGAGGCAGAGGCAGGTGGAGGTTGTGAGTTTGAGGCCAGAATAGCTTACAGAGTGAGTTCCAGGACAGCCAGGGATGTTACCCAGAGAAGCCCTGTCTCAAACATGATAGCACCATATTCAAGGAAGCAGAAGCAGCCGGGCAGTGGTGGTACACGCCTTTAATCCCAGCACTTGGGAGGCAGAGGCAGGCGGATTTCTGAGTTCGAGGCCAGCCTGGTCTACAGAGTGAGTTCCAGGACAGCCAGGGATACACAGAGAAACCCTGTCTCAAAAAAAAAAAAAAAAAAAAAAAAAAAAAAAAAAAAAAAAAAAGGAAGCAGGTAAATTCCATGCCATCTTGGATCCTGTCTTCAGGAACATATTTTTTACTAGCCTTTGGTCTGTAAGTCCACTTCCAAAAAAGTAGAAAACAGTTAAAAATATAAACAAAATATGTGCACACAGATTTTCATCATTGCAGTAATTTTTTTCCATGCATCTCTCTGTGTGTGTATGTGTGCACACTTTATAGAAATATTTCTTTCATTATACCCTGTGGGTTCTGAAGCTTGAACACAAGTATTCAGGCAAATGTCATTACCTGATGAGCCACCTCTGCAGCTACCATTGTAACCATTCTGTTAACTTAAGTTTTATTTGTTTTTTATGTCTTGTCATTTGGTTTTGATGTTTGGTGGTGGCTTGTTAGGTTTTTGTTTGCTTGTTTTTTCTTTCTTTCTTTTTTTTTTTTTTTTT
>NW_022196900.1:73710850-73736925 GCF_008632895.1 Mastomys coucha | reverse complement strand
TTTTTGTTTAAATCACTCCCTCTCACTCCGGTGTAATTTACTGCAGCTGTCTTCAGACGCACCAGAAGTGGGTGACCAATCTCATTACAGGTGGTTGTGAGCCACCATGTGGTTGCTGGGATCTGAACTCAGGACCTTCGGAAGAGCAGTCAGTGCTCTTACCCGCTGAGCCATCTCACCAGCCCTGTTTGCTTGTTTTAAGACAGGTCTTTTGTATAGCCAGGCTTGTTTTAAGACAGGTCTTTTGTATAGCCTAGGCTGGCCTGGAACTCACTATGTATACAGTAGGCTAGCCTCCAATTCATGTGGCTCTGCTTGCCTCTGCTTCCTCAGTTCTGGATTTAAAAGTGTACTGCCATGTCCTCCTGTGTATGAGAGTTTTGCCTACATGTATGTAAGTGGACCACACCCCACATGCATGAATGCCTGCAGAGACCAGAAAAGAGGGAGAGCTTCCGATTCTCTGGATGTTGCATATGTTTTTGTTCTGATTTGTTTTGTTTTGTTTTGGTCCAGGGATCAAACTTGCAACCTCACCAGCCTGAACTTGTTTTTCTGAGATGAGATATAACTATGTTTTCTAAGCTGGCCTTGAATTCCTTCACTTATAGGAAAATCCTGCTTCAGCTACGTAAAAATTGGAACTATAATCATGTATCTCCACAGTTGGCCTTTCATTATAGACTCTTTCTGTCTGTCTGTCTTTCTTATTTGTTTATTTGTTTTTATTATTGTTGGGTTTCTTTTTTAAACAATCTAACTGAATATCGCAGTCTGGCCTGGAACTTGCTATGTAGACCAGGCTGGCTTCAAGTTCACAGAGACCTGCCTGTATCTGCCTCCTAAGCACTCAGGAAGCCCGGATTAAAAGCCAGTGACACCAAACCCCACAAACTTTTTTAGAAAGTACTTTAAATTTTGTAACTTCTATTTGTATTATATGCATATAGATGTTCCGCCTACATGTATGTCTGTGCATCACCTGTATGTAGTGCCTGTAGAGACCAGAAGAAGAGGTTGGATCCCCCAACACTGGAGTTCCATATGGTTGTTAGCTACAATGTGGAGACTGGGAATTGAACCCAAGTACTCTGCAAGAGCAGCCAGTGCTCTTAACTGCTGAGCCATCTCTCCAACCTCCAAGATTTGTTCTTTATTTTATGTGTGTACATGTTTTCCTGCATGTAAGAATGTGCACTGTATGTGTGCTTGGTATCACAAAGACCAAAGAGGGGTACTAGATCACCTAGAACTGAAATTAAAAGACAGTGGCAAGCTACCATTTAGGTGCTAGGAACTGGGTCTGGGTCCTCTGTGGGAACAGCAAGTCCTAACTCCTGAGCTCCCCCCCCCTTTCTCTCTTTCCCTCCCTCCCTCCCTCCCTCATGTATGTATGTATTATGTATGTATGTATGTATGTATGTATGTATATATGTATGTATGTATGTATTTTGTTTTTTCGTGACAGCGTTTCTCTATTTAGCCTTGGCTGTCCTGGAACTCACTCTGTAGACTAAACTAGCCTTGAACACACAGAGATCTGTCTGCCTTTGCCTCCTGAGTACTGGATTGAAGGCATGCCCACCATTGCCTGGCCTTCCCCCCTCTCTTTAAGATATAAGAGCTTACTATCTTACATGTCCTAGGCTAACTTGGAACTCAAAGTCTTCTGCCTCATCCGTCCAGTTGTTGTGGTTGTAAACATGCAGCACTATGCCTGGATCTTCACTACAGCGTTTGTATAGCAAAGCAAATATTACATGCTTACAGGTAAGAATTTGATAAAAGTTAATAATTACATAGAGTAGAAGTCATTAGGACTTTTTAAAAAACGATTTTTAAATTGTATTAGACAGGCCTGGTAAGATGGCTCAGCGGTTAGGAGCACTGACTGCTCTTCTGAAGGTCCTGAGTTCAAATCCCAGAAACCACATGGTGGCTCAGAACCATCTGTAACAAGATCTGATGCCCTCTTCTGGAGTGTATGAAGACAGCTACGGTATACTTACACAAAACAAACAAACAAACAAATAAATAAATAAATAAATCTTTAAAAAATGTAAAAAAAAATTGTATTTGACAGCTTTTATGATCTTGTTCAATAAGAAAAAAGACACAAAATTATGTTTTATATATGTGTGCATATGTGTATTATATACTATATAATTCCAGAAATGAAAAGAGATTGTTTGTTATTGTTGTTCTTATTATTATTTATTATTTTTGAGACAGGGTATATCTATTATGTAGTTCTAGCTGTCCTGAAATTTTCCATTTAGATCGGACTCAAACTCAGTGATCCGCCTGTCTCTGCTTCCCAAGTGCTGAGATTAAAGGAATTCACCACCACACTCAGACATTATTATTTTCTATTTTTCAACACCTAACTAGCATTAATTAGAATCTTTATGTATATATGTCTATATTCAGGTATGTATGTGCGTGTGAGTGTGTGCATGTGCGTGCATGTGTGTGTGAGTGTTTCTGGAGCTTGTCTTTGGGCATCATCTTCGATAACTCCATCTTATTTTTTTGAAGCCTAGTCTCTCACTGAACCTGAAGCTCACTGATTTGACTACACTGGCTGGCCTGAAAACTCACAGGCACATTTTGCTCTTCTCTTCTCCAGCATATCACCATGCCCATCTTTATGTGGGTCCAAACCCAGGTTTACACTTGCAGAACAACAGTGAGCCAACTGAGCCAACTGAACCATCTTTCCCAGAGCAAAGTTTAATTTTATTTTTTTTAGGTGCATGGCTATTTTGCCTATATGTTAGTCTGTGCATGATTTGCTTGCATGTCTGTGTCCTCAGAAGCCAGAGGAGGGGATGGAACTAGAAATAAATATGGTTGTGAGCTGTCATGTGGGTGCTGGGATTCAAACCCAATCCCCCTGGAAAAGCAGCTAGTATTATTACCCCATGAGTCAGCTCTTCAGCCCAAACCCGAAAATTTTAGTTGTCCTTATTAGCTAGTAAGAATATGGAGAATCCTTTACTGTAGAAGTCTGTCATGAGCCATGAGGACCCAGAGAAAATGTTTAATGAGTGACAACTGAAAGGTTAGCAGTCCTTCTTTCCTTCCTTCCTCCTTCCCTCCCTCCCTTCCTTCTTCCTTCCCTCCCTCCTTTCCTTCTTTCCTCCCTTCCTCCCTTCCTTCCTTCCTTCCTCCCTCCCTCCCTCCCTTCCTTCCTCCCTCCCTCCCTTCCTTCCTTCCTTCCTCCCTCCCTCCCTCCCTCCCTCCCTTCCTTCCTTTCTTCCTCTCTCCCTCCCTCCCTTCCTCCCTTCCTTCCTCCCTTCCTTCTTTTCTTCCTTCCTTTCTTCTTTCCTTCCTTCCTTCTTCCCTTTCTTCTTTCCTTCCTTCCTTCTTCCCTTCCTTCTTCCCTTCCTTCCTTCTTCCCTTCCTTCTTTCCTCCCTTCCTTCTTCCCTTCCTTCCTTCCTTCTTTCCTCCCTTCCTTCTTCCCTTCCTTCTTCCCTTCCTTCCTTCCTCCCTTCCTTCTTTCCTTCCTTCCTCCCTTCCTCCCTTCCTTCTTTCCTTCCTTCCTTCCTTCCTCCCTTCCTTCTTTCCTTCCTTCCTCCCTTCCTTCTTTCCTTCCTTTCTTCCTTCTTCCCTTCCTTCTTTCCTTCCTTTCTTCCTTCCTACCTTCCTTCTTTCCTTCCTCCCTTCCTTCTTTCCTTCCTTTCTTCCTTCCTACCTTCCTTCTTTCCTTCCTTCCTTCCTTCTTTCCTTCCTTTCTTCCTTCCTTCCTTCCTTCCTTCCGTCTCCCTCGTTCCTCTCCTTCCTTTCACTTTTGTCTTTCCTTGATAGTCTCCTGCTTCAGCCTTCTGAATAAGTAGAACTACAGACATATTCCAGTGTACTAGACTTAGATTAGCTGTGTGTGTGTCACACATACATATGAAAGCCAGAGGTCAATTTCAGGTGTTCTACAGAAGAGATCAACCATCCTCTTCCATTTATTTATTTATTTATTTATTTATTTATTTATTTATTTATTTATAAGACCTGGTCTTTTTTAATCCAGCTTCTGACACAGGCAAAAAAGAAAAAAATAGAGACAGGGTCTCACTATGTAACTCTGGCTGTCCTGGAACTCACTCTGTAGACCAGGTTGGCCTCAAACTCAGAAATCTGCCTGCCTCTGCCTCCCAAGTGCTGGGATCTACCTACTTTCTTGAGGCAGGAGTATCTCTCATTAGGAGTTGGGGCTTGGAAGCTGGGGCTTGGTCCCAGACTTAGGAACACTGGTTGCTCATTCAGAGGACCAGGATTCAATTCCCAGCACCCACATAGTGGCTCACATCCATCTATATCTCCTATTCCAGGGGATCTAAACATCTCATTTGGTCTCTGCAAGTGGTGCACAGACCTATAAGCAGGCAAGTTACACATGCTCATAAAAGAAATCATTTAATTTTTTAATTTTAATTTTTTGAGACACTATTATGTAGCCCTGGATATCCTTGAATTCACTATGTACACCCACCAGGTTTAAACTCACAAGGATCTGTCTCCCTCTCCCTCCTGAGTGCTATGATTAAAGGTATGTGCCATATTGCTCAGCCTGATTACATGTTTGTTTTGTTTTTATTTTCTGGTTTTTCTTTTTTAAAAAATATTTATTTATTTATTTATTTAATGTATATATGAGTACTCTGTAGCTGTCTTCAGACACACCAGAAGAGGGCATCGGGTCCCATTACAGATGGTTGTGAGCTACCATGTGGTTTCTGGGGATTGAACTCAGGACCTCTGGAAGGGCAATCAGTGCTCTTAACTGCTGAGACATCTCTCCAGCTCTCTAAAAACTTTTTAGTTTTTCAAGACAGGGTTTCTCTGCATAACAACCCTGGCTGTCCTGGACTCACTTTGTAGACCAGGCTGGCATTGAACTCACAGAGATCTGACACCTCTCCCTCCCAAGTGCTGGGATTAAAGCCATGCACTACCTTGCCTGGCTGATAATTTTTTTTCCAGACAGGGTTTCTCTGTGTAGCCCTGGCTGTTCTAGAACTCACTCTGTAGACCAGGCTGGCCTCGAACTCAGAAATCTGCCTGCCTCTGCCTCCCTATTGCTTGGATTACAGGTTGCAACATTATACTCAGCTTTACTGTGGGTACTGGGGATTGAACCTCAGGTACTCATGCTTGAGCCGTCAGCACTCCTCCTAAGGTAGCCCCTAACCCCAAACAGCACTTTATGTCTTAAAACACTTCTTCCCAGAGCTGGGAAAACAAATAACACAAGTATGGGGACTTCAGTTCAAAACCCTCAGAACCTTACTAAACAGCCAAGTATGGTTGGTTGTATGCTCGCTCACCTGAAACCCCAACACTGTGGGGACGAGGGGAGCAGAGGGAGCTGTATCACTGGGTCTCAGTCTAACTCCAGGCTCACTGAACCTTGTACCGAGGTAACAGGTGCAGAATGATGGACAAGGACAACCAGTGTCCTCCTCTGACTTCTGATGCACAGAGGCATGCACGGCCGTTCCTTTGTTTTTACAGAGTTTTTTCACTATCTTTGGCTTGGAACTAGCTCAGGCTGGCCTTGAACAGAGATCCAACTGCCTCTGCCCCCAAGTGTTGGGATAAAGGTGTATGCTACCAAGCCCAGAGTGCTAGTCTTTCTTAGACAGACTCTGTCACTTCATCACATGCTGCCTTTTTAAAAACATGCATTTGTTTGTTTATTAGTGGGAGAGAGGTTGCTCAAGGTATACATACGGAGGTCAGAGGTACACTTAACATGAGTCAGTTCTTCCTGGGATCAGACCCCAAGTGTCCCTACCTGCTAAGTCATCTTGTTGTCACCCCCCCCACACACACACACACACTTTTTAAAGTAACATAAAACCTAGGAAATGGCTGGGCAGTGGTGGCGCAGGCCTTTAATCCTAACACTTGGGAGGCAGAGACAGGCAGATTTCTGAGTTCGAGGCCAGCCTGGTGTACAGAGTGAGTTCCAGGACAGCCAGGGCTACACAGAGAAACCCTGTCTCAAAAAAACAAAAACAAAGAAGCAAGCAAGCAAACAAACAAACCAACCCTAGGAAATGAACATAATCTTGTGCTGAACTCTGATAAGGAGATGAACAAGTACCGGCTTTCAACTGTCCCTGCTGTAGCCATGCAACCAAATTCTGAGGTGACCGATGCTGAAAACTGTGGCCTGTGGCCTGTCTGAAGGAAGCCGAGCCGGCCCTTGTGGAGGTCTGTAGACACATTCTGCCTGCATGCCCCTTGGATGACTTAGTTTTCTCTGCAGGCAGTGACTGTTTGCCAGTTATCGTTGGCCGGGAGTTCAGAATGAGACCGTGCTTCTAGGTTATACAAATGGCATCACCTCCAGGAAGCTTTCTCTGTTTCCTTCTCTGGTCTTCACTAACCTTCCTGACTACATTGCTCCACATTGGAACTTTGGTCCTAGTACGTTCCCAGTCCTCTTAGAGCAAATGTCAGTTGCTTCTGTGAGAGTCCATTACGCACAACTTTATCCACATACTTACTTACTTAAGTCCAAGCCTCAGTTTTTCTCAGCTATGAAAAAGGTGTGGCACGGAGTATCATCACATTGGGTTCCTCTCTCGACAACCCAATCTTTGAGCTAACATGACATGACCACAGTCAAAGAAACAGCCTGGCACTCAAACACCATACGGGGAGACACACCTATCTGGCCCTGCCCCATGGTGACATCAGCCTCACCACAGAGAGTTCATCCCCTTTTCAGATTACAGTCAGCCCAAGCCAGGGAACAGCTCATCAGCAATAGGTAACCTTACTCCATCCTATCTCTGGATACAGTAATTGCCAGGTAAGATTAAAAGACCCTGATTATTAAGGACTTGTCTACTGGTATGGCCACTGACATGTTCAAAACTCAATTCAGCATCTAAATAAATATGCTACTCTTCCTTCTTCTTTTTTTTTTTTTTTCTAGACAGGTTTTCTCTGTGTAGCCTTGGCTGTCCTGGAACTCACTCTGTAGACCAGGCTGAACTCAGAAATCCACCTGCCTCTGCCTCCCAAGTGCTGGGATTAAAGGCGTGTGCCACCACCGCCTGGCTCTTCCTTCTTCTTATGTCTGAAAATAGCCCCATTGAAGACCCAAGCTGGAAATAACCACAACATTCTCATGCTTCCCACTAGAGTTTGGGGTCTTCGAGGTTCCCCAAAGGTCCATGTGTTGAAGGCTTGGTCCCCAGCCTCTGGCACTACTGGGAATGAAGGAACGTCACTGAAGGCATGCTCTTAAAGGAGGTATTAGGACCTCAGTCCCCAGTCCCGTTCTCACACTCACTTCTGGCAGCCTTTAGGTCTTCCAGGATACACTGAGTGACCATAGATACAAAGCAGCAGGACCAAGCCCCATGCACTGAAAACTTTAAAGCCCCAGGTATTTTGTCACAGCAACAGAAAGCTGACTAGCATACCTTCTCACTCATGTCTTCCACTCAATCCATCACTAAGAGCTACCGCTCGATCTCTCTCAGAGCTATCCATTCCTTTTCATTCAGAGGCCACCACTGTTGTTCTTTCTGCCAGTCCCCTTCCCTGTGACACTACCACACCATCCTCCATTATAGCTCTCCCTGACTTCACACGGTCTCTGGGAATCCTACTTTTACTGAAAAACCCTCAGGGGTTGTCAGAATAAAAACTAGCCTTGGTAATTTCAAGATGCCATCTTACCATCCCTGCTCTGCTGTCTAACTTCATCTCTCACACCATACCTCATGTGTCGCTATGTCCACTTTCTCTACCATACTGTTCCCTGTCACTGATGTCCTTCTTTTCCTCTCCAGTTTCCCAGTCTAGCATCTAATCATATGTTCAGACTTAGCTGGGATTTCTACCCTGCCAGGGTTTTGGCTCTACCAATCCCCCAAAGGAGGCTAAGGGTTCTCAGAACACTTTGGAAGAATGGTTCTAAATACTGTTTTTAAACTCCCTTCTCCCTTACAACAGACCTTGTCTCTACTTATTCCTATTACTATTTTATGATAAGAAAAATGTGATTTGTCAAAGTTGAAGAAATATCCAAGGCTAAACAGTAAATGGCTCGAGCAGACCTGAAAGCCAAGTTGGTTTATATGTTTGTTACTGAAGAGAACTGTATTGTTTTAAATGTTT
Organism: Mastomys coucha; assembly: GCF_008632895.1. Classification (NCBI taxonomy): domain Eukaryota; kingdom Metazoa; phylum Chordata; class Mammalia; order Rodentia; family Muridae; genus Mastomys; species Mastomys coucha. Next base: position 73,728,785 of record NW_022196900.1, on the reverse strand, counting down.
TCTTTTTGTGTATGAATGTTTTACTTGTGGGTATGTCTGTCCTCCAGACATTGAAGGACAGAAGAGGGTACTGGATCCCCTGGAACTGGAATTCCAGATGATTGTGAGCTGCTATGTGGGTGCTGGGAATTGAACCTGACTCCTCTGTAAAAACAGCCAGTGCTCTTAACTGCTCTCTCCAACTCTGTCTTTCTTTCCTTGTCTCTTATTTGCTTGCAAAGGAGTTTCACTAGGTCGCCCAGGCTAACCCTTGAACTCCTGGGCTCAAATAATCCATCCTTAGCCTCTGACTCCAGAGTAGCTGTGAGTAGGGTAAATAACACTGCTCACCTGATGTGTCCTTGGCTACAAAGCTCACTCTGGCACCCCTTGGTGAGCATGTGTGTTCCATGCTTAGACATATAAGCACTCTTTACCACAAGCTGCCACACAGTTCTGGCAGTCCTGAAACTGGAGCTCCATGCAGTCCCTTCTTCCTGATCCTAGCAGGTCCCCTGTGAGAGATGAGGAAGTCCTTGGGACAGGGATGGGTCGAATTAGTTCTCTGCAGCCAAACTTGTGTTTGGGGCAGCCCCTCAGTGGTCTGAAGATTCCAGAATCCTCCATCCCACCAACTTTGTTCACTAATCTGAAACCTTCAAATTTTCCCTACCAAAAACCTGCCACAGACCTCTAGACCAGTGGCCTGCCTGCTCATTATCACTCCTATTGGGCTCTGAGTCCGAAGGGTTTGCTAGACATTAGTTTTCTTCTCCCAGCCCAGTGCCCCATGTTAATTATCCCGCCAAGGAATTCCCATCTTCTACACTCAAAAGCCTGGCTGGAGCCTAGGGATTCCTAACCAGGAGGGAATTCCTATCTCAGGTCCCAACGCCCTTAGGTCAGGGCCGGCAAGGAGACGCGCTTCCAGGGAGCCGCACTTCCAGCCAGACACTGGCGCCTGTGTGCCTCCTTCACGGAAAGAATGCCTTTACTAAATCCGGAACGGATCTGCATCACTGCAGCAAGGGAAGGGCTGAAGGATCTCACAAAGCTCCAAAGCTGAGCTGGGGGTGCGGTTATCCCGCCCCAACCCCAGAACTGCCTGAGCTGCCGAAAGGCGCTGAGATGTGCACACTGGGCTTGAAATCTGGGTTGTGGTGGTTGCTAGTCACCTCTGCCTGTGTTAGAGAGAGAGAGAGAGAGAGAGAGAGAGAGACAGACAGACAGACAGACAGACAGACAGACAGACAGACAGAGACACAGTGACACAGAGACAGAGAGACACAGAGACAGAGAGACACAGAGACAAAGAGACAGAGAGACAAAGAGACAGAGAGACAAAGAGACAGAGAGACAGAGACAGACAGAGACAGACAGAGACAGAGAGACAGAGACAGAGAGAGACAGAGAGAGACAGAGAGAGACAGAGAGAGAGAGAGACAGAGAGACAAAGAGAGACAGAGACAGAGACAGAGAGACAGAGACAGAGAGAGACAGAGAGAGAGAGAGACAGAGAGACAAAGAGAGACAGAGACAGAGACAGAGAGACAGAGAGAGAGGAGAGAGAGAGAGAGAGAGAGAGAGCAGTCGCTAGTCCAGCACACCCCACATCCTACACCCACAATTAAGAATCTTCTAGTGGGTGGAGCACAGCTTTAATTCCAAGCATTTGGGAGGCAGAGGCAGGCAAATTTCTGAGTTTCAGGCCAGCCTGGTCTATAGAAGTGAGTTTAGGACAGCTAGAGCTACACAGAGAAACCCTGTTTCCAAAAAAAGAAAAAAGAGTCAGACAGACAGACAGAAAGACAGACAAGAAAACTGAGCACTAAATGTGGGGTCTCCTCCTAGTAACTATCTCTAGAGCCCTGGGGCTGGGAATGCATTTTAGTGGCTACCACTGTGCTCACAGAAGGTGCAGACTCGAAGAATCAGCCTTGTCTCTCCTCAGGCCTGTCTCAGAATTCCACTCTACTAATGCTGTTTCTTAGAAAAGCCTTTCCCATGCTGCATCAGCTAAACTTTTGCCAGTTCTTTAAGCCCATCCTAAAAGACGCCTCTGCTCTGGGCCTGGTGGCACACACCCGTAATCCTAACACTTGGGAGAGTGAGGTAGGAGGATTTGCATTCAAGACCAACCTGGCAAGTTCCAGGAATGACTACATAGTGAGACCTTGCCTCCAAGGGAGGGGAAAAAAAGACCTGAATCAAGACCAGAATCCACTCCTGTGAGAAGTACCTGCTAGGTGATAGGAAGAGATAGTGGCTGTTGTGTGGCCTTTGTCACGTCATATCCCCTCAGTAGATCTTGGATTCCTTTCTCACTCTTAGACGGATCTGGGTGAGATGACCCTCAGGGCTACCTCCAGCCCCAGCCCTATAAAACTAGTGACTTCTTGGATCTCTCAACCTCTACAACAGGATACTATCCCATTTATCCCATTGGTAAAGTCCCTACTGCCCCAGGCTACTGAAAACCAGACTCTCTCAGAAAGCCTGGAAGCCTCGTTTACAGCCTCTTTTCAACACGTACACACTGTCTTATGAACAGGGAAGAACCAACTCAGGGTCACCTGGTTACTACTCCAGTCTCCAGCCCTCTCCAGTAGACAGTTCACTCCTCCTCTCCCAACCTCAGTACCCATCACGGAAGCTCTTCAACCTTTCAAGCTGGCCACTTGGACCACTGTTCCCTAAGACTCCCATCCATGGGCTCTCATTACCTACTGCAGCCGCACAGAATTAATGCTAATCTGAAACCTCAGATTCAGAAGAATGTCTTGCCATTCCAGTTCTGTTACACCCCAGGCAGGTAATCTTAGACATGCTATTTGCCCTCCCTGGGCTTCAGTCCATTAATCTATTAACAGAGCAATGAGGACGTGAGTGGGGAGGGGCATCTTCCTGTAAAGTGCACACTTAGCATAGTCAAGAGGTCCTGGGTTCAGTCTGTAGAACAAAACTAAACACCACCGTGACAGTTATGGACATTTTATAAGATTTATGAAAATACACATCAGTGCAAGAACGTCAAATTGTAAGCATTATTTCTGTTTGCTATTTGCCTTCGTTCTTTTAAGAAACTATTTAGGGCTGGCGGGATGGCTCAGCGGGTGGGAGCTCTGACTGCTCTTCCGAAGGTCCTGGGTTCGGATCCCGGCAGCCACATGGTGGCTCATGGACACCTGTGGTGAGGTCTGACGCCCTCTTCTCGTGCGTCTGAGGACAGCTACAGTGTACTTATGAGTAATAATAAATAAATAACTATTTAATGGGTTCTTTGGAAGCTAGGTACAGAGATATTTAAGGCAGAATTTCTCCAAACATAACCAGGACTAAATAATTTTAAATGCAGCCAGGTGTAGTGGCTCACACCTTTGATCCCAACACTCAGGAAGCAGAGGCAGACAGATCTCTGTAAGTTCAAGGTCAGCCTGGTCTACATAGGGAGTTCACTACATAGTGAAGTCATTTTTATAAATGTTGTCCTAAAGACCCAATTATAGACTTCAATTAGAATTCAAGGCCCAGAAAGGTGGCATGCTTTACCAAAGGTCACACAGCAGGTCTAAATATGTAGAATGGCAGATAAGCAAGGGCAGGGTATGTGTAGAGGTCAGAGTAGATACACTGAGCTAAATCCACAGACAGGCGAGTGAATATGAAGACCTTCAGCTGATATTGCCCAGTTTCCCTTGCCCATTAAGGCTTAGCATCTGCCTGTCTTTGGAACTGCTCCTCCTGGGTTCTTGAGTTTGCAGTAGCTTCCCAGAAACAACAGTAAATATGTCTATTGTTAACTAGTAACCAGCCCCAGAGCTCTGCAAGGGTCCCATACAACTTCTCCCTCAAGATTAACAATGTGGCGATACATGCCTTTAACCCAGCATTTGAGAGGCAGAAGCAGGTGGATGTCTGTGAGTGTTAGCTTACAGGTGGTTCTGCGAGGCTCCTCTCCATCATCTTCCACCATTACCAGCCATCTCCAGATGTGGGCAGTATGTGTACCTGGCTGGTCTCTCTCCCCTTTTCTGTCCTTCTTTGCCCTCATGGCTCTGCTCTGTCTACCTCTACCTCATCTCCAGCCCCTCACTCCCATCCCTTTCCCCAAATAAACCTCCTTTATAGCAGATGTTACATAGTGTGATTTCTTAGGGGACACCTTCCCATGGGCCTGCTAGATACCCCCTCACCTCATTTTGTTTCATAATAGTGATTCTGAGGCCATCCTGGTCTACACAGCGAGTTCCAGGCTGATTGGGGCTACATGGTGAGAGTTTGTGTCAGAAACCAAACAAACACATAAAAGTCTCCTTGTTTTACATCAATTTATTTTATTATTTTTGTGATTCTGAGAGTCAACCGTTGAACCACGAGAGCTGTATATATTCCAAGCCTCAGGGTGGCTGGCTCCTATTGATGTCCAGCTCTTCCAAGAACCACCTCAGATACCCTCAACAAGATTCTCTCTCAGACCTTGTTATGGGACTCTGAACCCCTTTGTACCCCTAGGGTAAAGTCTGCACCTGAGAGAGACCCTAAGAAAAGCCTGAAGTATGTTTTGTTTAGTATCTTTTCAAAGAAAATAGTCTAACATGGGTTGTTGACCTGCAATGTCGTCAGGGGTCTTACTCACCTTAGGAATTTTTTTTTTATGTTTTCTTTTTATTTTGATGGATTTATTTTGTTTTCAGACAAGGGTCTCACTATGTAGCCCTGGCAGGCTTGGAACTTGCTACATAGACCGGAGGAGTGTGCCACCATACCAGGCTTGTTTTGAGATAGGGTCTCATAAAGCCCAAGCTTGTCTCAAATTCACTATGGAGCTGAGTCTAGCGGTGAGTGCCTAATTCCCTGCACCAATCTAACCTTCAGAAATGTCCTTTGCTAAGGTTAACGCCAATCATAGGAAAGCTGAAAATACTAGGGATGGTCTGGTGTGTTAAGCGCCTTGATATCCCCACACCTTTTTTCAACTTTTTTCCTTGTTTGAGATGAGTGCCTTGCTATGTGGCTCAGGCTGGTGTTAGACTCACGAATTCAAGCGTTTTTCCTGTCAAGCCTCCTGTGTCCTGTGACTCTGGCTATGTGTCACCACACCCAAGCATGATTCTTTCTTTAGGCTGTACCATTGTTTTTACAGTTCCACTCTGTCTCCACCTGCAACTCTCTTCCCCTGTCTTCATGGACAAAGTCTGTCTCTGTCCAGTTTATTGCAGGGTTATTTCAGTCTAACTTCATACACCCAGGGATGCCTGCCTCTCCATCTGAGCACATACACAAGTTGCTTCTTGCATCTGCAGCAGAAAATGTGACTTAGGCATCCACCTGACTGTGGGATTTCACTGACACCTTAAACAACTTCTTCTCTTCCTCTTCTTCCTCCTCCTCCTCTCCTCCTCCTCCTCCTCCTCCTCCTCCTCCTTCTCCTTCTCCTCCTCCTTCTTCTTCTTCTCCTTCTCCTCCTCCTCCTCCTCCTCTTCCTCCTCCTCCTCTTCCTCCTCCTTCTTCTTGCCAAAATAAGATTTTATTTTGAAAGACAGGAAGGAAGAAGTAAAAGTGTGCAGGTATAGATTCCAAACCAGCAATTGTCTTTATCAGACAAAGATGAATATTCTTCGGTAAACTCTGATCTGATGTTAGCTCCCTGGAGAGGAGATCTTAAACTTCTAATTTAAGCGTATAAGCGTATTCTAACGTGTGTGTGTGTGTGTGTGTGTGTGTGTGTGTGTGTGTGAGAGAGAGAGAGAGAGAGAGAGAGAGAGAGAGAGAGAGAGAGAGAGAGAGGGGAGAGAAAGATCTGGGGTTCAGTAGATTATCCAGCCTCTAACATTTTATAATAAAACTCTGTGGACTTTATGAATCCAGAATTTCACGACCTTTTCTGTGTTTAATGAATGTTGTAGCTGATGTGGTAACAACAACCAGTGGCCACTTGGCTTTGGGTTTTGTGTTTATTTTCTACAAGTTGCAAGTCTCAACTCTGGGCCATCTTCTGTGGGTTCCACTAAAAGCAAAAGGAGGAGACAGCTGGGAGAACAGAGTGATTTCCATTTGTCCTGGGACTACAGGGCAACCCAGGACTAAACCCCAGCACTGGGTCTGCCTGAGCTCTATTTAAGCTCCAGAACCTGAGGGCAGCAGGCAAAGTCATCTTCCTTTCCAGTACTTCCTTCCTCCTTGCCTCAAAGTCCAGTGGAAGAGAGCTTAGTGGGAGACTGGTGCTGCCGAATGGGTAACTGGAGAGGGAGGGTTAAGCACAGGGCAAGGAGCCAGGGGAGAGAACACTGATTCCCTAGGGAGTTCTGCAGCCTTCCCCAGAGATGAGGAAGGAACAGAGGCCGGAAGTGGGGGTGTGGGTAAGAGCACTGGTAAGGGTGGGGTGACCAGTATTGCATTGTGGGCCTGGAGCTGGTTTTCCGGTGATTGACCATTAGTGACAAGGGAACTCCAGCCTCCTGCCCCAGGGACTGTCTGGTTCAGCGGGACCCTATCCTTTGACTGTTTGTCCTCCAGCCTGACTTAGACTCCCAGAAAAACTGATTTCCAAAAGCCCCTTCCTGTGGGGGAACCTCTGGCCAAGAAAGAAAGAAACCAGACTGTGAAAGCATCACACTTAGGCTTAGGGTAAAACAGGGGAGCCCCCGGTCCAGATCTCAGAATGTTCCCTGAAGAGGATGACGTGCCCCAGACCACCTCCCAGGAGCGATTTGGATCCCCTCCTCCAGCCCTTCCGGCAGCACAGTTCTCTGCACAGCACAGGGCTGAAGCTGCCAAACCCGATTTTCCGGTGGCTGCCCAAGGCTGGCTAGAGCAGGAAGCTCTCCTCCTGGCATGGACCCCTCAGGCTACCGTTCTCCTCCCCCTCACCTGATTCCCTGCCTGGGCTGTGCCTTGTGCACCTGTGCCAGCTGTCCCAGTGTGCCACCACTTCCTCCTCCACCTGCTTACCATGTCCCCTGGGCTGCCTCCCCCGGCACCATAAGGTGTGGGCCAGTGCTAACCCCTTTAGGATTCCTCTTCTCAATCTCCAGATGGAGAACAGTGGCCTTCCCACAGAGCAGACTTGGGAGGGGTCTAAAAGTGGAAGTGACTAGCAGAGGGCCCATGGTGTGCTGGGTGGGTTGGTGTGGGGTTGGGAGCACAGCTAGGGAGTGAGAAGGAAGCACTGCTTCTGGAAATCTCTAGGTGGAATAGCTGGAGTGAAGTGGGTGGGTGGGGGGTGTGCTCCCTCTAGATTCCTTATCTTATCTAACCTTTGGGAGATGCAAGAGGAGAGAGAGAGAGAGAGAGAAAGAGAGAGAGAGAAAGAGAGAGAGAGAGAGAGAGAGAGAGAGAGAGAGAGAGAGAGAGAGAGAGAGAGAGAGAGAGAGAGACAGAGAGAGACAGAGACGTCATCCTTGAAGCTGCCAGGTTCCCAGTGTTCTGTCTCCCATTGAGGAAGACATCTCATTTTGTCTTCACCTGTCTTATCTCCAACATGGACACCTCCCTTAAACACAGCAAGCACTGACTACAGACTGAGAAGCACAGGCACCCGAGGAGTGGCAGACCAGCCAGGTCTAACCCAGGCACCAGCTCTGGTTGCCCCACAGCTCAAGCCCCCTCCTCCAGTTTGGGGATCAGCCCTCCTTAGCCTCCAAAGAACTCTGGTTGGGTGAGAGCCAGTGAATTGCACCCAATCATGCAGCAGACCACTTAAACCAAAGGAGTGGGTACTCTCTGGCTGTTGCTATCTCTGAGAGCCTGGAGGGGGAGGAGAATTGGGAACCTGGAGGAGGAGGGGTAATGGAGGAGAAGTCATTGCAGATGGAGCTAAAAATAGCTAGAAGAGATGATGTCATCGAATTCCCTCAGCTTATCAACCCCCTCATACACATACATAGAAACACACACACACACATACACATATACACACACTCTCTCTCTCAAAGACACAGATACACAGAGACATAAACAAAGGTGTGTGTCCACACACTACATACAATGATATTGGGGAGGGAGGCATCTGGGCCTCAGAGATGAAAGGCGGGGAAGTCTGGTGAGTTTGTCTATGTGTGTCTGAGTTTGCGTGAATATGATTGCATGTGTCTATGTCTGTATACTTGTGAACTTGTGTGTAGGTGTATGTGTGTTAATGTCTGTGTAGGGGCATGTTTCCTGCAAAGGGGTGGCTGGGTATCTATTGGATTCTTGTTAGTGCTGATCTCTGTTTATACATCCATGTGCCTGGACACTTACATTTATTTCTTATGTTGTATACCTGTGAGTTACTTATATTTACATGTCTATATTTATTTGTGGACTATGTCATGTGTTTGTATGTACAGAACCCCTTGTGGTCCTTGGACATCAGTCCAGCCACCTTCTAGCTGATATTAATGTCCAGTACTTGTTTCCATCTCAAGGAGCCCAGCACACTCGAGAACCAATGTAACTGTGAATTGTCTGCCCTAGCCCTCCCCTCAGGATCCCACACTCTGGCAAGCTTAGAGTAGATGTACTTAACTCAGTTTTCCTCTCACAGGAGGCAAACGATGTTAGCCAGACTTCATAAACCTTGGAGGAGAGGCCAAAGGTCTTAGGGATTATCCTCACCCTTCCACCCCCAACTCTCACACTAGCCCATGAACAAATCAACGTATTAGAGACAAAGATCCTCACAATGTTCCTACCACTAGACACAACCTCATGGAAACCTATTTAAACCCGATGACACATGGGCATGCATTCAGAAATCCAAATGGAAAATCCCCAGGCCCGACAGAGTACAACACCCTCCCCTTCTCCTGAGCTCAAACTCAGTCTTGCCCCACCCCCAAGTGCCCCAGCTCAGCTGGCAGTCCTGGAAAAGGCTGACCTCAGAGGATGGCTGGGGGGTGCTGAAGGTGACATGTCGTCCTCGTATACTAACCGTTCTGAACACCCCTTTTCCTGCAGGCTGCCCCCTCCCCCTCCTGACCTTCATTCTCAGCCAAGCGAATGCTATTATAGTTTGCCTCTGCCCTCACCAGCACTCCTGGACTCTCACGGCTGACAGCTGAAGCACATTCAGTCATAAAGGCACACTAGCCACATGTGCTATATGTTCCCATTCTGTCCCAGCTAGCAGCCACACCTACACACTGACCAGCACCAGCAGACCTCATTCTAGAGCATTCGTGGGGTTCTGTCTTTCATCCTGTCTCTTATCTCTGCCTTCTTCGTCTTTCCAAGACGCCTTGTGCCCATGGGAGTGTCAGGCAGGAGAGCCCCTTATCACAGGGCAGATCAAAATGCTGAGGACAAAGATGGGTTTGTCTGGCTGACCTTGTCCGGTTCCTCTACTTCACTGTGGTCCACAGTGATCTTTGCTGTAGTCTCTTAAGTTTGTCCCTAAGCGGATCCACCCCCAACCCTACCCTCATATCCTGCATAGTTGGAAAACTTCAGAATGGAGTAAGACAGCTTAAGCAGAATGGCTGTATTTGTTGTCCACCACTACCAGCCCTCTGGAGCAGCAGGTCAAAGTGCAGGCCAAGCTTCTGGGCATTTCTAGAGGACCAGAAAGCCCCCAGGTTGACAGAGGTGTCTGAGAACTGGAGACAAAAAAAGAAGGAAGAGTATTTAAAAAAAAAAAAAGACATATGTGGAGGCTGGGAGAGAACGTAGTAAAGTGTTAGTAGTCTTTTAAGGACCCGAGGTTAATCCAGAACCCGGATGAGAAAGCTGGGCACAGTGGTACACGCTGATCAATTTCAGCACTGTGGAGGCAGAGACACATGGACCCCTCCTGTCTGTTAGTCAGCCTGACCTACTTAACAAAGTTTAGGCTAGTGTCTCCAAAAAAATGTCCTTTGGCCTACACGTACATGCACACATGCATATATGTACATGCACACGAATTAAAATAGACATTTGTGAAAACCCTACTGGCCCTTGGACTCATCCATCCCCACCCCCACCCCAGGCCCTCCATCTAGGTCCCAGTCCTGACAGTGTTCCCTAAAGCTCTCCTGTCTGATGACTTGTGCCTTTAAAACCCCCGCTGTGCCCTCAGGGTGGATTTTCACAGGTTGTCCTTAGAGTGCATAAGCTGGACAGAATGCTTCTAGTCAGCAAACCCCACACAGATTCTCTACCTCCATACTTCCCCACTAACCTTGAGGGGACAAGATCCACACATTGGTGGTAGTGTCCATGTCACTGATGTTTGTGGCCACAGAGGCAGGATCATCAGTGGCAGTTAGGCCTCGGGGTTTCTCCCGGTATGTTCGGCGGCTACACTTGAACATCTTGGGACACCGGCGCCTGGGCCCACCCATACCTGGCCTTCGGTAGGGAGAACTCATGCCCCGAGGCCGAGGGGCGCGAACAAGCTGAGAAGGCCCCATGACTGCAGAGAGCTCCTGAAAGGTTCTACAGGCCAAGCAACTGAATCTCTATGACATAAGAAGCCTGCCTAAGGGTGGTGCTCTTTGTTACAGGTTTGTCCCATCCCCCACCCAGCCATAGCTCTGACTTCCTCACAATCTCTTCAAGAAGCCTAGCCCAAGAGTCCAGCAACCACTGAGTAGTCCCTTGGTGAAAGGAACTTTGGCAGGTGGAAACAAATCACTTGTTTTGTTTAAATTCATCCACATTAACAATACAAAGAATGTTTACTGAGCACCTACTGTGTGCCAGTTACTAAGCTTAGTACTTCACAAATATGATTTCATTGAATCCCACCACAGACCTATGCAGAGATTGTAATGTTAATCTTATTTATATAAGTCAATTCTCAGTCTTCCCAGTAGTTGGGAGTTTACAAAGTCACCCCTAAACACTGAGTTAACAAATACTAAATAAAGCAGGGTGTACTACCACAGGCCTTTAATCCCAGCACTTGGGAGGCAGAGGCAGGTAGATTTCTGAGTTCGAGGCCATCCTAGTCTACAAAGCAAGTTCCAAGACAGCCAAGGCTACACAGAGAAACCCTGTCTCAATAAAACAAAACAAAAAAAGGGGGGGGGGGATCGGTGCCAAGGGAAAACTGGGTATTTAACACAAACATTTCCTCTAAAGTATATTACAGCTTTCTTGTGTGAATTAGCTAAATATTCAGCACAGCCAGGACTATTTAGGCCATCATCATCATCACCACCACCACCAACAACAACAACAAAAACAAAACAAAGCAAAATAAAACAAAAAAAACCCTTAAATTTTTGAATGCAAAATATTGGTTGTAAGCCGGGCATGGTGGCACAAGCCTTTAATCCCAGCACTTGGGAGGCAGAGGCAGGTGGATTTCTGAGTTCGAGGCCAGCCTGGTCTACAGAGTGAGTTCCAGGACAGCCAGGGCTATACAGAGAAACCCTGTCTTGAAACTACCTCCCCCCCGTCCCCCCCCCCAAAAATTCGTTGCAATCAGACTACTGGGAAAGTACTGGTTTATAAGAGCTAAAACATGTTTGTGAGGGCAGAAAGTCCTACTCCACAGACCTCAGCTGAAAGTGTATGTTAGGCATTCAGAATCTTTACTTCTGTGTACATCCTCTGTGAGGAATTGCAAAGGTGACACCAGACTTGGTCTTGTGGTTACAGATGAATGTAGCAACTAGGTGAATCCAGGGATATGGAATCTGAACAACGAAGGGTGACAGTGTAAAGAAGCTACCTTGGTGAGTGTAGTCACAGAATTAGAGGCAGTAGAGGGTCCAAAGCCCAGAGTGTTCATGTTCATCTTTTGCTGTTCTAGGCTCATGTATTTGTTTACTCAGGATATTTGTTAACGACCAGGGACATGGAAGAATGTGAACTCCCAGGGTTCTTCCTGAGATGAGAGAGAGAGCCCCGTGGATAAAGGGGAAGAGGCTCTAACCCTGGCTTCCCTGGTCCTGTAGGAAGCAGACAGGAACATCAGTATCTATCCTGCCCTCAGAGAAGCTGAGGGACTTTTGGATTTGGCTGTTTATCCACACCTTAGCCCCTCCATCTGTCATCCTTGCTGCAACTTGGGGCCTCACCATGCCCTACTTTGACCTCCGTAACTTTTAGCCACTATTCCTATGAGCTTCTGTCCTTATTCAGGCTCTGGGCCAAAGTCTCCTCCCAGGTTCTTCATGGATGTCACCTGCCTGCCTCCTTAGTGTCTGAGGTAGACTGACAGGCTGAGTTCTGACTCTACCAGTCACGAGTTATGTGACCCTAACAAGTCCTTCAGCTTTCTGGGCTTCTGTTTTTTTCCCCCATATTCAAAATATAGATTAGAAAGAAAGTCTGAAATGGTGGCAACATACACCTATAATCTCACCTAAAACCCACCCAGAGGTGGGAGCCAGCAGCTTCAGGAGTTCGAGCTTCAAGAGTTCGAGGTCATCTTTAGCTTCATAGAGTCAGTAGATGGCCTGCTTGGGACCACCACCAACAAAATAACCCAACACAACCAAATAAACAGACAAAAACAAGTAGACAAGCAGACAAGTATATTTTATAGTTTTGTTGTGTAGAAAAACAAAACAAAGAGGCTGGAGAGATGGCTCAGCGGGTAAGAGCACTAACTGCTCTTCCGAAGGTCCTGAGTTTGGGTCCCAGCAAACATATGGTGGCTCACAACCATCCATAATGAGATCTGACGCCCTCTTCTGGTGCGTCTGAAGATAGCTTCAGTGAATGATGCCGGTGCGAGCGGGGCCTGAGCTCACAGCCATTTGTACAACAGCTACAGTGTACTTATGCACATGAAAGAAAAAAAGAAAGAAAGAGAGAGGGAGAGAGAGAGAGACAGAGAGACAGAGAGAAAAGGAGGGAGGGAGGGAAGGAAGGAGGGGGAAGGGAGGGGGAGAGGGAGGGAGAGAGAGAGAGAGAGAGAGAGAGAGAGAGAGAGAGAGAGAGAGAGAGAGAGAGAAAGAAAAACAAAACAAAAAACCCAAAGTATGTTGGGGATGCTTTAGAGTATAGTCTGGAATGGCTCTAGCCAGCCTGGAACTCAGAGATCAACACACCTTTGCCTCCTGAGTGTTGGGATAATGGGCATTGATCACCAAGCTCAGCCCATTTGTTTCAGTTTTTTGTTTTGTTTTGTTTTGTTTTTTAAGATTTATTTATCTGAAGACACTGTAGTTGTCTTCAGATGCACCAGAAGAGGGCGTCAGATCTCATTAGGGGTGGTTGTGAGCCACCATGTCATTGCTGGGATTTGAACTCATGAACTCATTTGAACTCAGTGGTCTTACCCGCTGAGCCATCTCACCAGCCCATTGTTTCAGTCTTAAGATGGGATCTCACTACCTTTTGACCAGAAGGGTTTTAAACTTGTAGGATCAAATGATCCTCTTGCCTCAGCCTCCAGAGTAGCTACTAATACAGGCGTGTCCCACTGGCTTATTACCTGCAATAGTATTTGCTTTCTCTGTCTCTACAGCTGCTTCCTTCCAATCAAAATCAACAAACTAAAAAATGCACTTCCGGATTGGAGAGATGGCTCAGCAGTTAAGAATGCTCACTGCTCTTGCAGGAGACACCCAGCACTATCATTGGCTGGATCCCAATCATCTGTGACTCCAGCTCTGTGATACTTTCCTTTGACCTCTGTAGGCATCTGCCTACATGTGAATACACACACACACACACACACACACACACACACACAAATAAAAACCCACTTCCTTGGGTGTAGTGGCACAAGCCAGAAATCCCCCCAGTTTGTGAGGTGGAGGTAGAAAGAGATCATTGCAAGTTCAAGGACAGCTGAGGCTGCATAGTGAGTCCTTCACAAGCCAGGGTTACTTAGCGACATTGTTTCTCAAGAAAACAAAAGTAGTCATAAAAATCAATCCACTTCCTCAAGTCAGGGAATGTAGCTCAAGTGGCAGAGCACTTGTCTCTGGTGCGCAAAGCCTTGGGTGCTGTCCCTAGCAGCATTCACACATACCATGCTCTCTCCCATCATCATCCCTGCCCTAAATCCATCCCATAATCATTCAGGCTTGTAGTGCTCTCTGTTCTGACCTCTTAGTGCTCCTTGCTATGAGTCAACTACTCTCTTACACAGACCAGGAAACGAAGACTGAAAAACAAATCTTGGCCAAGTAGCGGGTTGGAATGGTGCATGCCTGGAACTCTAGCATTAGGGAGGTTGAGACAGAATGAGCAAGAATTTGAGTTAGGTGGGTGTGGTGTTTTATACCTGCAATCCTAGCACTCGACACAGTCCTGCTTCCGTTGTCCAAGTCCTGGTCTGGACTACAGAGTGAGACCTCTTCTCAAGAGAAATGAAGCCAGATTGGTGCCTCACACCTATGATTCCAGCACTCTGGAGGCAGAATCAGGCAGGTTTATAAGTTCAAGGCCAGCCAGGAGCTCCAGGACAGCCAGGTCTATATAGACCCTCTCACAAAAAATGGAAAAATAAGTAAGTAGGGGTTGGAAAGATGGCTCAAACGTTAAGAGCACTTGCTGCTCTTCCAGAGGACTCAGTTTGATTCCCAACACTCATGTAGGGATTCCTGTCTGTAACTCCAGTTCGAGGGGATCTCTTTTAGCCTCTGGACAGAGTACACAGATACACATGCAACAAAACATTCATACATATTAAATAAAATTTAAACTTAAAAATAAATAAAATAGCCAGGCACAGCGACACACATCTTTAATCCCAGCATTTGGGAGTCAGAGGCAGGCAGATCTCTATAGGTTTGAGCCAGCCTGGTGTACATAGTTCCAGGACAACCAGAGGTACATAGTGAGACCCTGTCTTGAAAAAACAAAAACAGTTGGGCAGTGGTGGCATATGCCTTTAATCCCAGCACTTGGGAGGCAGAGGCAGGCAGATTTCTGAGTTTGAGGCCAGCCTGGTCTACAGAGTGAGTTCCAGGACATCCAGGGCTACACAGAGAAACCCTGTCTTGAAACTCCCCACCACCACCACCAAAAAATAGAAAAAATTCCTAGGGCTCACACAGCTAAGAAATGACAGAACCAGAATTTGAGCCTCGGGTCTGAATGACTGGGAAACAAGGACTTGTGAAGAACCTCTTAGCCAGCACAGAGTGGGAAAACAAAGAGGGAGCCCCAGAAAGGAAGTGTTACAGAATCTTGGGGTGATAGTGTCTCCTTTGTTGGCCCACAGTGCCACCTGCTGGCAGAATGACCAGGGCCATACACTGGATTCCAGAACTTGGAGAAGGGAAAAGAAGTGGAAAAGGTGAGAGGCAAAGGGTGAAATGAGGGGCTGGAGAGATGACATAGTGGTTGAGGGTGCAAAGGACCCTGGTTTGATTTACAGCACCCACATGGTAGCTCACAGCCTCCTTAAATTTCAGTTCCAGGACTCCAGGGGATCTGATATGTTGCTCTGAACTCCATAAGAACCAGGCTCACACATTAGAGATATGCAGGCAAAAGAATATAAAGAAGAAGGAAGAAGAGGAAGAGGAGGAGGAGGAAGAAGAAGAAGGATGAGGACTTCGAGGTCTTGTGGGTTTTGTGAAAAAATAACCATTTCCTGTTCTGAGGTGAGAACAGAGGACCATGATCATTTCCTTGAAAGTGTATGTGTGCATGTTCTCATAAGTGTGTGCACATGAATGTACATTTGTTTGTGTGTGTATATGTGTGTGTGCATGAGGGTGTGTGCTCACGAAGTGTGTGCATATACTTTTGTGGGTAATATACTTTTGAGTTTTCTGTGTGCATATACTTTTGAGTTTTGTGTGTAAACATATGGGTGGCAGCTTGAGCAGATGTGGGTGTCAGTGAACACACAGATTCAAGGTAAGAATCATATCACACTATTGTGAGCAGGACACCCCGAAGTTCTGGGAAACTACTTGTCCAACTCCTGACACTGCTGCCCCATACAGCCCTTTTCAGGAGAGGCAGAGCCTATGGTGACATTTCCAGATGGAGATTTGGTTTATTGCTTTTAGTGTTGGGGACTTATCTCCAGGCAGTAGGGGGCAGCAGGGGCAAAGAAGGTTAATCAGCCTTGGGTGGGGCCAGCAGGCGGGCCAGCGGGCAGGAGGTTTTTAAAGCACCTGCCCCACCTGTAGGTGAGCAGTTTTGTGCGAGGACTAGCCGATCCTTCAGCGTTCTGCCAGCACACTGAGTGGCAGTTTCCTGGAGCTGTTCTGTTCCTTTGGGAGTGCAGCAGATCCCGTTCAGAACCTATTGCCAAGAGCCCTGAGCAGGTGATGGCATAGGCCAGGGATTAACCTATGAATGGATACCAGACTGGAAACAGGTTTGGGGTGCTAGAAAAATATGTCGGGTGGGTACTGAAGAATCTGAGATTGGTTGAGAAAGAGGACTAGGAAAGACAGGTGTCAGGGAAGGACATTGAGTGGTCTGGAGTGTGGAATCAGGCTTGTAATACCTGCGTGGAAATCTGGGGATATTAAGATCTGAGAACTAGTATAGGTGGGCATACTTGTCAGCATAAGAACTGGAAAAAGTTCTGAGGTATTAGAGTCCAGATGCAGGGGAAATTTGGTGAGAAATAACAAGACGTTGGACTCCAAAAAGCAAAGCCAGCCCAGGGCAAGTGGGAGGTAAGGCCCTAATTTGTACATGTCTGTTCTCCAGGACCCAGCATGCAGTGCTTCAAATTCATTAAGGTCATGATGTTCCTCTTCAATCTACTCATCTTTGTAAGTATGGAGGCTGTGGGTTTCTTGGGGTCCCTTAAAAAAGCGGGTCCCAGTCTGAACAGAGCCTAGGCTGGAGAATGGGAAGCCATGTACCCAGACTCTTCCCTGTAGAATTTCCTATATGAGAAGGAAGCAGAGGACCTTTCCAAATGCTGAGTCCTGAGCCCACTAACAACCTGGCTCCCACACAGGAGTTTGGGTGAAGATGGGGAAGGTTAGGGATGGAAAAGTTTAAGTTTCTCACCTCCCTTTCAGGAAGGATCATTCTGGGGCAAGGTAGGCTAGCAGGAATGATTGCTCCCCCACCTCTCTCTTTTTTTTTTTTTTAAATAAAATAAGCATTCATGGTTCAAAGAGGAAAGGGGATCTGCTTAAGTTTATAGTGCAAAAGGCAATTCAGTGACCATCGTGCACTGAAAAGCTGAGAATCCATACCTCTTAGAGTTGACTCAATAAGTATGCATTGACTGGGCTGGCATTTAAGGGGCTGAGACTGTTGTTCAGCGGTAGAGCATTGGCTTAGCATACATGAGTCCACAAACAAAAAGGTAAACATATTCATTGACTAAGAACTCGATCTATGTGCTAGGGTAGAGCCAGGCCATTCACTGCCCTTGAGAATCTCTGGTCCAGTAAACCAGATAGGCTGATAATTGTCAAAGAGGCTGATAATTGCTATATACACTGATAATTGCAAAGTGGTACTTTTAGATTTACCATCAAGGCTAAGGAAGGCTCTGGAGGGGTTTGAATCCAGCCTAGTAGGAAAATGCTTCCTGGAGGAAGTAGATGAAGTTGGACATTTGCATTGGGTGGGGGAGCTGTAAAGTACATAAGAAGGCCCAGAGGTAATGAAATTTGATATTGTTTAGAAAACCAGGAACAGATTTTATAGGGATTGTTTGAGAAGCTGAGCCAAGAGGCCCAAACCCTGGAGATAGTGACAGAGATAAGAAGAAAGGGACACAGTAAACAAAGGTGGTGGAGGAGCGGTAAAACAAAGACGTCATAGAAATGGTTTGAGCAATGTACGGGAAGAGAAGGGGTCACCTGCTACACTCATGTGTACCCAATGGAGGTGCATGGGTATATGAAAGTCTGGTGCCTGTGAGCAGCCAGTGAAGTCATAGGGGTGGGGTGGGACTCTGGCAACAGCAAGGGAAAGTCTGCCTTCCACACCTGCTATAGCCCTGTGAATGTTATAGAACCCCTGCCCTCAAAGAAAGTTGGTTCTTGGAAACTGGAAGTACTAGAAATGAACAGAAAAAATAGCCATCAAGCCGGGCAGTGGTGGCACACACCTTTAATCCCAGCACTTGGGAGGCAGAGGCAGGCAGATTTCT
>NW_022196900.1:73690597-73710505 GCF_008632895.1 Mastomys coucha | reverse complement strand
AAAAAAAAAAGAAGGGGTGTTTAAACACAGTGGTCAGGGGCTGATGTCACCAGAGAATAATGAGTGAGAGGGGAGAGAATAAAGATATGACGTGTGTGCCAGTTTAGAGAAACTGGGCAAAGGGTAGGTAGTCTCTTTGACGCCAGTGTGGTCGGTACCTTCTGCTTCCTTTGGCTGCCAAAAACTAGGTTTCATTCAGTTAACTGAAGGAAACGCTAGGATTTCAATAGTTGGGAGAGCCAAGGCTCTGGCCTGATAGAGTTAAAGGCAAATCCAGTTTGATTTCTGTCCTCTGCTGCCCAGGCCTTGCCAGACTGGGCAGAACAAGGCAGGAAAGCCAGGCTCCTTGAAATTTGACCCTGGAGGCTAGCAGCCTGGCTCCTTTGTCATTAAGCAAACATCCTGGGATATAGCCACAATATATATATATATATATATGTAAAAAGATACATATGTATATACATATACATATAAAAAGATACATATGTACATATATGTATCTTTTTATGCCCATGCCAGACTGGCTTCTTTAGTTCAGTGGGAGCTAGGGGCAACTCAGTGTCAGGTTGATTGTCTCCCAAAGACCTTGGGGTCAGCAAAGGTTTGCTAGGAGTTGTGGTACCAGAGCCCCCATCAGAACTCCCTCAAACCTTCCGGATCACCATAGGTTGAGTCCATGTCTTAAAGAGAAGCTGTAGTTGTGTTCTACCTGTTTCTACATGTCAGACAATGGTCTGGGTGAAAAAGGGAGTCTGACAGCTGATTCCACCCTGAAGGGGAATCAAATAGGGCCTCTGGGTGAATGAACCTCTCAACCTCTGCCCTGTTTCAAGGCTGCAAGCAGGTGTACAAGCCTCACCCTGCTGTTGCTATAGTGACTATTGAGCCTGCTCAACACTACCATTGGCTGCTTCTATGTATAGGACAAACAGTCATTCTAGGCACTCACAGCCAAGAGTGAGAAACTGGATCCATTTTCATCCCTACCTATGTGGCAGGGCCCTGAGAAAAGGAAAGTGTGCCTCCTCCCAGTCTGGGATATTTCTAGAACCCCTGATGTCATGTTTATCGTCCCAGGTGAGCAGACTGGTGGATTTGTTATAAGTGTCCCAGCTTCATCTTTCTGGCACCTGTTAATGTTTCCCTCCATGCATAGTAGGTTGTTAGATTCCAAAGTCAAGAAAAGGTAAAGTTTCCTGATTTGATGGTGTAAAAGGGAACCGTTTGCTAGGAATGTTTCAAAGTCTGACTTCTGTCCTCAGCTCTGTGGTGCAGCCCTGTTGGCTGTGGGAATCTGGGTGTCCGTCGATGGGCCATCTTTCCTGAAGGTCTTTGGATCACTATCATCGAGTGCCATGCAGTTTGTCAACGTGGGCTACTTCCTCATCGCTGCCGGTGTTGTGCTCTTTATTCTTGGTTTCCTGGGCTGCTACGGTGCTCACTCTGAGAACAAGTGTGCGCTCATGCTGGTGTGTTGGACACAGCTCCCAGGCCCACAACCAAGGGTTCCCCCTTCATCCCTGACACCTCTGGGATTCCAAAACCCTCCTCTAGATTGTGGGAGCCTCACTGTGGGGACCCCCTGCCTCTTATATGAGTGTGTAGGGCAAGGGAGGTGTGTCTCCCTAAAATGTGTTTTCTTGTTTCCATTCAGTTCTTTTCCATCCTCCTCCTCATCTTCATCGCTGAGATTGCAGGTGCTGTTGTTGCTTTGGTGTACACCACAATGGTGAGGCACTGGGATGGGGAAAGGGAGAAAAACTGAGCAAAGCCCTGACAGTTGGTGGTGGCCTGTGAATAGCTACTTCCCCTGTCTGTCTCTTAACACCGGCCTGACCCATCCAGGCTGAACAACTATTGACAAGGCTGGTGGTGCCTGCTATCGAAAAAGACTACGGTTACCAGTCTGATTTCACACAAGTGTGGAACTCTACAATGGAAGGGGTAAGGTGGGCTGGAGAATTTGGGAACAGAGAGGGAAAAAAGCAAGGTACCATTAATCACCAACCCTCTTTTGTCTGCAGCTGCATTGCTGTGGCTTCAACAACTACACAGATTTTAACGCCTCCCGTTTCGTCAAAGAGAATAAGGTCTTCCCCCCATACTGTTGTGCCAACCCTGGCAACCATACACTTGAAGAACAATGCACGGAGGACAAGGCCAAAAGTATGAAAGTACAGGTATGTGCTGGCATGGAATTATCTTGTTTGTTTGAGACAGGGTTTCTCTGTGTAGCCCTGGCTGTCCTGGAACTTGATATGTAGACCAGGCTGGGCTTGAACTAACAGAGATGGACCTGCCTCTGCCTCCCGAGTGCTGGGATTAAAGGCGTGTGCCACCACCATCACCACCACCCAAAACCAGGGTGATTACTTTAATGACTTTACAGTAAGTACTAAATGGGTTGGAGGTAGGGCATTGCCAGCTATAAATACTTTCTCCTCTCTCCAAGGGTTGTTTCAAAGAGATTCTGCATAAAGTCAGAGCCAATGCAGTTACTGTGGGTGGTGTGGCAATTGGAGTTGCAGCCCTAGAGGTAAGTCAATATGAAGACTGGAACTGGGGTATCGATCCATTTCCGCCAGACTTGTACAGATTAGCCCATCTCTGAGGCTTCTCTAGAGGAAAAATTCTAGTGTTTTCATTTCTGGAGTTGAGGGGCCTATGGATGCCAAGCATATGTTCTACCATTGAGAAAACAGAGCTTTGTGTAGGCTGTTCAGGGCAGGCAAAAATATCAATCCTTGAGGATCTCAATCATGTCCTTTCATGTCTCCCTATTCCTCCCCATCAGCTGGCTGCCATGGTTGTATCCATGTATCTATACTGCAATCTGAAATAAGACTGCTTCTTCCTCCTGACTTGCTGCTGTCACATGGATACCAGGAAGAGGCACTTGGCACAGCTAAGCAGCAGCAATGGGTGGAGATGAAATGTCATTTGAGCTGGAATGGATTTGCCTTTGCTGCTCTGGACTTTGGGCTAATTAGAGACCACCTCTTGGGCTGTGTCTGCCTCTTTCTTCCACTGGTGAGGTGAGGGGGGACATCAGTCCCAGTCGTAGAGGCAGCTACGTCTACCCATCTCCTGAGACTCTTGATGACCCTCGAACTCCACTGGTGGATGAAGGCACTTACAGCCTGGGCATTTTCTAACACTGTAAAGTCATAGAAGGGATGTATAGAAGGCATTTTGGAACCTATAAACCAATGAAAACATTCCTAATTGGCCTGTGCATGCCTGGAGAGATGGGTCCTGATTGCCTGACTTCTGTGAAGCTGGAGACTCAGTGGGGTGGAAGGGAAGGGAAGGAGGTATTTGGTCCCAGGCCTGGGAGGGAGAGTAAAAAGTGTCCAAGAGTACACTGAGGAAGTGGGAATTGTGGTGAAGGGCACTGGACTGGAAAGGTATGAAAATAACAAGCTTGTGCCGAGTCAAGGAAGGGAGAACAGAGTTGTTGTCAGGGCTGTGTGGGTGAAGTCACTGGTGGAAGCCCTTCAGGAACCTAGATAAGTAGGTCTATGCTATGTGTCCTACTTTGGGGAATCTCAAAATCATTTATTCTTTGGTGTTGGCCTATCAATTGCTCTAAAGATCTGTATACTTTGGGGGGGGGTATACATTTTATTGGGGGACAACAGAGGAGGGGATCTCTCAGTAATGGGAGTATTCACAAGCTTTTCAGCAATTCCAGACTTGTGTCCTAAGGGTCCTGAGGGTAGCTGGATACATCGGGTATGTTCCCATCATCTTCAACAGGAACTGGACAGCTGAAGGGCTGATCATGGCATAGTTAGTGCAGGGGCTGAGAGCATAATTATAGAACAATGGCCACCATTGGCACTGGCTCCTTCACCCAAGCATTCTTTTTTCCTTTGTTTCTAAAAAAAAAAAAAAAAAAAAAAAGCGGGGGTCTTTCAGTGTGGTCCTGGTCATTCTAGATACTGTTGTATAGGCCAGGGAGGCCTCAAACTCAGAGATCTGCCTCCTTAATGCTGGAATTAAAGTTGTGCACCATTATACCTGGCCAAGTTCTCACATTTTGTTGTTTTTGCTTGGAGATGGACAGATCTCATGTAGCCCAGACTGGCTTTGGACTTTCTATATAGCTGAGAATGGCATTGAATTCCTGCCTCAGTCTCCTAAGTGCTGGGTTTGCAGATATGTATCCATATCTGTATTGGGGATCACACCCGACTTTGTGTGTGCTAGGCAAGCACACCATCATACATCTCTAATCTTTACTTAGTCCTTAACTGCCGGAGTCTCCAGCAGACTGGCTCTTGTAACTGGGTGGACCTTGCTTGACACAGTGAACCTGAACAGAATGTCCCTGAAAAAAAAATCTAAATGTCTTAAAAAGAATGCAGGACTTTGGTGGCACACACCTTTAACTGCAGCACCTGGGAGGCAGAAGCAGGCTGAGGCCAGGCTGGTCAAAATACTGAGTTCCAAGACAGCCAAGTCCACACAGGGAAACCCTGTCTCAGAAGAAAGAAAAAAACCCCAAAAAACAAAAATTGAATGCCTCTGAACTTCAAGGAAAATGCTGTTGCTGCAGGACAGTGGCTGCCACCAAGCCAAGCCATTGGACTATCTCTTCCCTTCTCCCTTCCCTTTGACACCCCCACGTCCCCCCATCTGTTTCTACGGGCTTTTCCAGAGCAGCCCACAACTATCACCCACCCACTTGTTGGGCCCAAAAAAGAAGAGAGATTTGGCCAGAGCCCCACAGCTTCAGTGAAGCCTGACTAAGAATCTACTAGGATTCTAGGTAGAGAACTAGTTGGCCTTCACCCTTTGCCAGCATACTGTATATCACACACAAACTCTATTCCTCCCATAGGTGGCTGTGTGGAAGCAGGAGGTGGAAGGGGATTTGTCTGTCTAGGGAGGGCTGCTGCTTCATCATGGTCTAATTGTTTCTCCTGTGCCTACTTTGCCACCTGAAACACCAGCTCTAGCTCCAGCTCTAGCAAACACTGAAGGGGTCAGGGTGGCGACCAATGTCAAAGCCATATTGCACTGATACTACTGCTGAGCTCTGGGCACCAGTAAGGGGCACCAGGACAGGAAAAATAAAGGGCAGGAATTCCAGTAAGTTCCTGACTCTTTGGCAAGAGTTATACCCTTTCTTACAGTCTGATCTACTTGTGTCCTGATATTAATCCTTCAGAGCTTTAAAGGTCATGTTCCCCTGCCTTGGGCTATCTGACTCCCAAAGGACTATACTGTCTGGTTTTTTGCTGATTAACTCAGACTTCCCTAGGCTCCTTTGAGTTAAAAGGAGCCTAGTCTCTTGAGAATCTGATGAAAACCAAGGACATTGTATACAAAAAACATTCCTATACGGAATTCTGCACACAACCAATCCAGGCCACAGAAACCCTTGCTCCTGTATCTGCCTGCCCAGTATCTTCTCTCACAATCATCTCCCACACTCACTCCTGTGGCTGCCACTGTTTCTGGCCCAGTCACTTCCTGTCTCCACTATGGTTACCTCCAGAGCATTTCCCTCATCTACCCCACTAGTCCTTTTTGGTCTTTCCTCACTACTCCGTTTCTGGGGACAGAAGCTGGGTTCAGACAAATAAGGATAGAACTAGCCAGATGGTAAGACAGTGAAGAAAGGGTGTGAGATGGCGGTGGCTTGGAGCTGAGGACCAAGTAGGAAAAGCATATAAAGTCAGCTGGTACCAGGGTGGAACCCTTCTAAAACAAAAGACTTGAAGCTTGAGACTTGGGCATCCCCTGGTGGCCAAATGGCTTCACACAGAAGATAAACTATGGCAGACAGTAAAAACAAAAAAACAAAAAAATCCCCAAACACCTCACCATTTATCCAGTGATTCTTTCTCCTTCACCACCATGCCATCCATACTCCCCACAAAACTACTACAAAATACACTCCCAGAGGTTTTTTTCTTTTTTAATCAATGACCATCTTTATCCAGCTTTGGAAATCTGGACAAAGAGAAGGCTAAGAGGAGGCCTGGTCCAGTGTCTAAAGGTCTCTGAGTGAGTCTGTCAAGCACATGGACCCCACATGGGCCTGTCCATCAGTTGGGCATAGCAATTTTCCTGAGTATGAGCCAGTCCTACCCTCAGGGCAGCATCCTGGTCCAGAGAGGAATAAAGGCCCCAGGTTGGGCCTATTCCCAAGGCCCTCAGGACAGTCAATAAATAGGTTCTGAGCCCGGCCTGGGAGGACAGGGTGTAAAAAGAGTGGATCAGCTACCCAGGGATCCCAAAGAGGTTCTGGGAACTCTCCTGCTCTTCTTCGACAAGGAAGTAAATAAATAGACCTTAAACTCAGGAATAGGGGTGTTGGAGCAGGGGATCCTTCCCCTTAGAGTTAGTAATTAAATCCCATGTTAAAAACAAACCAGCCCTAATCCCTACCAGCATCTACAAAATCCTACAGGATAGGGCAATGGGCTGGCCTGTCTGGGGGTACACAGTACCCAGCCCTGCAGGGTCCTGGAGGAGGCTTCATGTTTGTTCAGCAGCCCCTGGGGCTCCTTCTTCCTTTGGGGGTGGCTCCAGGAAAATAGGGGTGACTGATGGTGGCTTCTTCACTCTGAAACATAATGGATGAATGGTACAGAGGAGAGGACATGCTTCAGTCCCAGGAGGGAGGCCATTTCCTAGGGCAGAACAGGGTGACTCACGAGTAAGGGGAGGCTGGGACCCCCACCACCAAAAAGTGGTTCTTCTTCCGAAATAATCTCCACAGGCCCCGGTGGTTGCCACGAACATCCAGGTCCCAAATATGGAGGCACTAGCAGGGATAAAGTAGGAGAAAGAGCTGGTCAGGAAGCCGTGGAGTGATCCTCTGAAGGCGTGCAGTACCTCACTCTTCAAGAGGAAGCATTATCTGGCATATGGATTTGAGCAAGGGCTTAAAAGAAAGGTTCTCTTCTTTGTTTTCTGAGACAGGGTTTCTCAGTGTAGTCATGGGCTGTACTGGAACTCACTCTGTAGACCAAGGCTGCCCTGAATCAGAGATCTGCCTGCCTCTGCCTCCCAAGCGCTGGGATTAAAGGCCTGCACTACACCTGGCCAGGAAGTAGTGATTCTTGAGTGCATGAGAAGGTTCTGAGGTTGAAAATTCTACAATAAAGACTCTTGCTAGCCAGGGCCGTGCATGCTGACGAGGGTCTACTGAGGGAGGTGCAGCCTGAGGCACCTTGGCAAGCTGAGTCCAGGTGGTGAAGTCATCATCTTTCTCCATTCGGATAAATACCACATAAGTGTGGCCCTCCGTGTCTGGCAAGAAGGAGTCTTCACAAGGGTCCTTGCTGTGGTCCAAAACCTCGGCCTCACTGCATTGGGGGTAGAGAAGTTAAGATCAAACAGGGTACACTTCCTAGGTGGACACAGGACCCTGGGCTTGAGTTAATGCTCTGCTGCCACCTTCTTGAAGTTCTTAATAATGTCTGTACTAGAGAACTCTGGCTTTCATTTTCTATAGTGCCCATAAATTGTGGCACCAAGAAAGCTAAAACTAGTATTTGATTCCTTACTCCCTGCCAGGCATCCCAACTGCCCTAGGCCATACCTGAGCAGCCTGTGAATTTCCACTTCATAAGCTTCTTTCTTCAGACTGAAGGGGAGGGAGAAACAAATGAAGACGAGAGGCCCTCAGGTCCATGGAAAGGAATGAGCAGGGAAAAGGGTCACAGGGGAAAAGGTACAGCAGGGCTGAGGCAAATACTCATGGCTCCAGACAGGAAAGAACTAGCAAGGACTGGCCACCAAACCTTAGAAACCCGCCCCCTTAGCCTGCTGCCAATCTCTACCTGTCTACATTCCTGAGCTGGACACCTGGAACTGTGTTGAACTTGTGCTTCTTGAAGTAGGCCTCCTGAAACAGGAATGAGGAAAGAAGGCAAGGCTTTCTTAGTCTGTCCCACACTTGCTCACTGACCTACTAAAGATCTACAAGACTCAGGGTCCTTTGATTTAGCAAGCTCTTACTACCTTTAATTTGGTCTGGTCAAATTAAAGCTCAAGCTACTGACCCATGAACTAGTCCTGTTCCCACTGGTTTTCTCCAGATCTGCTACAGAGACTTAGAAGTAAAGCAGCATGGAGGCAGGAGGATCAGAAGTTCAAGACCAGTCTCAGGCTGAGCTACAAGAGACCCTGCCTAAAAAAACCCAAGGGGTGTGTGTATGTGTGTGCATGTGTGGAGACACACCCATGAGAGAAGAGGGAGCAGGAAGGGGAGGGGGAGAAAGAGACACCCTTCTGTTGGATGTAGCCAATAGCAAAGATGGGTTAGAAGGAAGGAAAGAGCTGATTCAGGTTCTATGAATGGCCTGAGGAAGCATTTGTCCTTCCTTGGTAAATAAAACTTTTATTAGCTTCTCTGGCTTTTAGGAGGTTCTAAATTAAATATATCCCTTTCAGCTGTAATGTTTCAAATGCACTCTTTCTGTTTTCTTGAGACAGGGTTTCTCTGTGTAGCCCTTACTGTCCTGAAACTCACTCTCTAGACCAGGCTAGCTTCAAACTCATAGAGATCCACCTGCCTCTGCCTCTCAAATATTGCGTTAAAGGCATGCCACCACCACCATCTGGCTTGATCCTCTTACAGAGGTTCCTCAAGTTTGGTTCTCAGCACCCAGATGTTGATTGACAACCACCTGTAACTCCAGTTCCAGGAGACTCAGTGCCCTCTTCTAGATTCCTTAGCCATCAGACAAACATGAAGCATGTACACACATGCAGGCAAAACACTCATGTATAAAACAGATCATTTAAATACATATTCAGGGGATGGAGAGACGACTCAGTGGTTAAGACCACTTGATATTTTTGCAGAAGATCAGAGTTCCAGTACCCAGCACCTACTTAGTGGCTCACAATCATGTAACTCCAGTTCCAGGGACACTTGATGCTCTCTTCTGACTTCCTCAGGCACCAGGGACACACACATAATGCACATACATACACACAAGAAAAACAGTCATAGACATAAAATAAAAAAAATAAATCTAATTTTCTGTTTGTTTGTTTTTCAAGACTGGAAGTCCAGGCTGGCGTTGAACTCAGAGATCTGCCTACCTCTGCCTTCCAAGTGCTGGGAATAAAGGTCTTTTAATCTTTACTACCACCACCCCTAAATTTTTTTTTGTTTTGTTTTAATTCAGATCAAACCTTATAATGAGAGAAGTAATTCTTTCTGAGTTTTTGTTGTTACTCTTTTGTTTGTTAGTCTGTATCCTCAAACTCACAGTAATCCTCCTGGCTCAGCCTCCCAAGGACTGGGATTAGGCCCAGCTTGGCTTTGCTGTTGCTGGTTTTGTTTTCTGAGACAGGGCCTCAGTCTAATGCTCTTCCTGCCTCAGCTTCTCAAGTGCCGGAATCACAAGGTTGTGATCTGTTAGGCCCTTGGCAGGCAGCATTTTTAATCCTCATCTTACAGATAGAGAAACTGGCAGAAACAGAACAATAACTTCCCTAAACTGACGTGGCTAGTAAGTGCCAAGGCTGGGCTCTGGAGGCCAGGTCCTTGACAACTAAACAATACAGCATCCTACTTTCTAACTCCCCACTCACATGAAAGTAGCCGTTCATGTTGAGGCCGACAATGCCAAAGTGGTAGGATCGGGAAACATCCGGGATGATGCACTCTCGGCCCTGGCGCTGTTCTGGCATCCGCATCCACATGTCCCAATCCCATAGCTGTGGTCATAGAACACTATGAAGGCTACAAGTTTGGAATTAATAGGGATTCCAGCCCATTCATCCTATCTTGCTGGGTACCTTTTCTGGTGTGGGCCACTTGGGTTCAAGCTCCTCCTTGTACAAAGATTTCCTGAGCACCCATCCTAACCCAGGCATGGTCTCCACACGGTACAGTAGTGCTGGATCCTCAGCTGTGTGTTCATACCCCTAAGGACAGGGGCAACATAGGAGGCATTAGCTCCAGGCCTTGCCAGACTCCCATGCTGACTGAGTAAGCCCTGGACACCCAGCCTACCTGGTCATTCCAGGCGGAGATGCAGTACAGGCTGTCATCTTCCTCCAGCAGGTGGATGGACTGGCTCAAGAAACTGAGAAAGCCAGAGTTCAAGAGTTCAGAGAGGCAACCCTAGATATACGATGATGTTGGAAGTGCAAGGCTGGTAGTCCCACCATCTCCATTCACCCTTTGCACCTTCTATACAAGCCCAGCGCCTGCCCTCCTAGCCATGGAAGCTCTCCCCCAACTTCTTAGATCATTCAAAGTTCTCCAAGGCACCTCACAACATCCTTCCCGAGACCCAGTCAAGTACATTAGTCCCGTGTGGCCTATAAGCATTTCAACTGTGGGCTACCCCCGTCACCTGAAAAAATCCACAGCAATGTCCAGGTCCTCTTCCAGAACCACGGCAAACTTGGCCTCCTACAGAGATGGGAGGGAACATCATGGTTCCAAGGAGGTTGCTCTCATCCCATGGATTTGTTCAGGCACTACCCTCCCTATCCTTCAGATCAGAAGTGCAAGGCCGGGTGAGGGAAGAGTTTTCATAATATAATTTCTCTCCAGAGACCCAAGGATTGTATCGGTGGTACTCACCGGAAACAAGTTGAAAGTGGCAGTGAGGCTGGCCTTGTAGTGCTGGGTGGGGAATTGGGCATGTAAGATCTGAGGCAGGGGGTAGGACCAGGTGTCTGCCCCTTCTACCCTTGCCAAGGAATACCTGAGACACACGGGCGTTCTTGATGCTGATAGGAGTGTGCTGGATGCCTCTCAGACCAAACAGTGCCACCACATCCATTGGCTCCTGGGGGCACGGTCACCAGTCACTGTGTGTATTATCGTTCCTACCTCTGCAGGCCCCAACATGTCAAGCTTCTCATATTTCACAGCCCTCGCTGATCACTGCTTTTTAGCACCCATAGCCTGGTGTCCTGCTCTGCCTGAGGCCCCCAGCCCCACTCACCTCATAGTAGCCATCAATGAAGACTGTTATCATCTGTGGAGATACCCCCTGGGCTGAGAGCAGAGAGCGCAGCATCCTGAGGGAGGAGCCCAGGAAAGCAGGTTAGGGCTCTTTCTCCTCTCCACTCACAACTCCC
Organism: Mastomys coucha; assembly: GCF_008632895.1. Lineage (NCBI taxonomy): Eukaryota > Metazoa > Chordata > Mammalia > Rodentia > Muridae > Mastomys > Mastomys coucha. Next base: position 73,699,432 of record NW_022196900.1, on the reverse strand, counting down.
GTGTTTATAAACTCGCCCATATGTTCTGTGTTTACCCATGTAGATCAGGCCTAGCATCTGCTGCCTTTTTGCCTTCTTTAAGAGTTCCTTGTACAAGAAATCGAGCTAAAGCACCACCCACTTCCTGAGCACCCCTGTTCAGTGCTGAGTTCGGCCCACTTCCAGTCTCACCTGTACAGGTAATTGGGCCGGTTCCCTGCAATGACAGCCACAGGCACATTGAGGACCTTATTGTCTGGAAGCTGGGTGAGAGACAGCTTTTAGCTTCCCTTATTCCCCCTTCCAACTAGGACCTCCATTTAGGGAAGAATTCACAGTGCAGTGAAGGGTCTCAGAGCAAGCAGTGAAGGGCTAAGGGTCTTCCTTGTTCTTGTCTTTCCACACACAGTCCACCCAGCCCTGGTAACACAGCCTGTCCCACCCCCAACCTGTCTTCAGAGTTTAGTGAACACACATCCTCAGCCCCTACCAGATCAAGACAGAGCAAACCTAAGCTGTGGACTGTTCCTAAGGCCTTTGATTAAGCTGGAAAGGAGTCCAAACCTTACTGCTCCAGCCCCACTTACTGGGTCAGGGCTGAACTCAATAGGTGTCGGGTCTTTGCAGCTGCATACACTCCCATAGCCCTCGACTTTGCTGCAGAAGCGCCTGCGGCGGCGGTTCAACTCAGTATCTGCCCAGTGACACTCAGCCTCTAAGGGAGGAAGTTAACAGGATGCAGGAATCTTACCAGCTATGTTGGGGAAGCCCCAAGCACACAGTAAAGAAAAACAGCCACAGCCTCATTGAAGACCCAAATGTCCATCCTCTGCTCAAACATTGCCTGAGCCCAGCCTCCATTAGTCCCACCTTCAGCTGAGCTCAGTGGCACATCTGTCTTCAGCAGGACTGGGTCACCCCATGAGGAGAGGGCAGGAGATTTAGAATGTTTCTCGCCAAGTACAGGACCTGGCCAAAGGCAGGAATGAGTGACAATGAAGGCCCAGCCTCGAGAATGGGGCTTCCTCCCAACTCCCTGCCTCCTTTCACTGATTCTAGTTTACTCCCTTCCCACACCACCCTCCCTCCTATCTTTCTTCTCCCTTGATACTACAGGGTGGACAGCCTTGGTCCCCACACCTCCTTTTCGTCCCACGAAGGCCCAGGTGTCTCTCCAGCCAAGGGCAGGGCCTGCCTGGCTTCCCAGGCTCCTCAGCAGAGCCTTTGCTGTGTCCTTGAGGTGGAAGGAGCCCTCATCCTGGAGGACCAAAACAGTCATGACTCGTGTGGGCCCAGGAGACCTGGCCTCACTCAGTACTGGCTACGTTTCAAGCACTACATATAAAAACCTTTTACGTAAGTTGACTCGCTGACTCCAACAATAGTCTTTGGTTACTCTTTCACAGACAACAAAGTATGAAAGGCTTAAGAGTCTGAGACTCATTCCAAGTCACTTAGATACTAAAATTAAATCCCTTACCCTTGTGACCAGCACCCTTGTCCTACTACCTCTCCACACTCTTCGAAACCCTTTTTCCTTGTCCAACTCCAACTGGCATCCTTGCTGTCCCCTAAGCTTGCCAGGTACTTCCCCACTTCAGGGCCTTTTGTGTTGATTGTTCCAGAAGTTTCTTCCTAGGATAATTCTTCTTCCAGACATCTGCCTAGCTTACTTCTCTCTTCCTCCAGTCTTCAGCTTATCTCCTATTTCTCAAAAGAGGTATTCCCTCCCTAAAATGCAGCCACATCATTCCCCTCTTTATTTTCTTCTTCACCTGTCGTTTCCTGACACTACTGGCTGAGCTGACTGGTATTGCTATCACTGAGATGTGAGCTCCAGGGAGGCAGGAAATCTTGTCTTGTATCGTCAGCATCCAATGCAGTACCTGGCATCGAGCAGATGCTCAGCAACTGCTGAACTGATTACAAACAAAACAAAAACAAAAAACCTAGGCTCAGACTGGAAGTTGAACCACCTTTCTCTAGAATTTCTTTCCATTCCCTGAGCAAAGTCAGAGTTAGGTGGCATGGAGAATAGAGCTAGGGAGACTCACTGACCTTAACTGTGCAGATCAACACACGGCCGGGTGCCACCATGTTGAGGAACAGTACCATGGCCTCATCCTCATGAGGAGAGTATGTGTCAAACACACGCTTTGCCATTACATGGCCCTGTCAGGAGCAAACCTCTTATGAGACAGGGTCACCAGCAAGGCGAGCCTAGCTTCAGCCTCTGGGTCTCCCATCCTTAAGCTCACCGTGGCCTGGTTGAGGACGATGACATGGATGCCTCGGCCCTGCTCCCGGGCCTCATCTTCTAGCACCTACACAGCGGCAGAAACAAAATCCAGCTGTTCACCCTGGTGCTCGAGGAGACTCAATCTTAGAAGCATGAACCACACCAGCCTGGTGTATCATCACTGTCTGTTTTGTTTGCTTTTGGTTTTTTCTAGACAGGGTTTCTCTGTGTAGCCCTAGCTGTCCTGGAACTCGTTCTGTAGACCGGACTGGCCTTGAAGTCAGAAATCCGCCTGCCTCTGCCTCCCAAGTGCTGGGATTAAAGGCATGGGCCACCACTGCCCGGCTTATTGTCACTGTCTATAGCTCTAACGCAGACTGAAGGATGACTCTCCCAGAAAGGCCCCAGCTATCCTCATCACAAAAGATTTCATCGCTTTACAATCCACCTTTTAACACTTTCCTGGCACAAGAGCCCTGAACTGTCTCTGCTTAACTCTGCAAATCTCCTAATCCTCTACCAGTGAGCCTCTCTAGGAAGGGCAAGTCCCATTACCTTAGGACCCCAGTGCCTGGCCCAAGGCTGAAGCTGAAGGGATTAGGAAGTGGTTACATAAGTAAATAAGGGAGTTAGCTGCCCGCTAATGCCTCTGATCACTGCCAAGCCTTCGCCACACAGATATTTCATATACCGTTTCCTTAATCCTAACAAGCCGAAGCCAATAGGCAGAAGGCTGCAGTTCCCACCGTGTTCTAAGTGGATGGAAGACGCTGGTCTACTCACTGTGGTGCCATCCACCGCCACATACACTTTGCTTCTACTGGAGTATACTTCTACATCCAGCACACGTCGGGGACTGCTGCTTCTGCGGCGAGGGGACTCCAAACGTCCTAGGGCCTCATCTAGAGAGGGAATTGTAACAGGCATGGATAATGACTCACTAGCAGAGTCATACCCTGTGGGATCTGTATGCCATTCCTGCCAGGAGATCCCAGGTCCCCCCTTACCCCACCCTCAGCCGGCCCCCACCATAGTCTTGCTCTGGTTCTGGGTCTTCACTAGCTTCGCTGATTGCTCTCCGAGTGTCTAGGATCAACTTGATGTTGACAATGACAGTCACCAGCAGGAAAAGCACAGCTCCTGTCTGAGCAGAAAAATGGGGATGACTGCGGCAAGCCCTCAACAGATCACAGAGGCCTTCTGAAAGTATGACCTTGGCTGGAGAGGACACAGGGACCTGTCTCTCCTCTTTGTGGTTCCCAATCAGGACATGGATTTGTGGCCATCTCCCAGAGAACATCCCGACAGGTCTCCCTGCACCAACCAGGCCCTTCCTACCCAGTGGTCTTGTATTTTCCCATTTGAGTCCTTGACTTCCTTGGCCCCCTCCATAACTAGTTCTTTGAGATGGATTTAGGGCCTGAGAACCACAGAGGAGAATCAGAAGACACAGAAGAATGTAGGCCACACTGCCTGACAGTTGGGTGTCAGGGGCAAAGCCTGCCTGACCAGACTTCTGGTTTCTGTTGGATGCCTAGGAGGCCAGACGAGGGTTCTGATTCCAGAATCCTGGTCTAAGCCACTGCCTGAGAAGGCCCTAACACACAGAGGTGTCCCCTCCAGGAATCTGCTGCCTCTTCTCGGTAGTCACGGCAGTTACTTACTTCAGAGTCTATGTTAGGGTAAAGTTAGGAAGCCAGCTTTTGGGACACGTGGGACGACATTTACCTGGCAGAATCTCCGCAGGGCCCGCTGGTTTGTCAGTTTATACTTCCAGGTAAGGTACCAGCTCCGTTTCTTCCTAGCCCCAAAGGGCTTGATGAGGGGACTGGGCTTCCAGTCATCCATACTGGATTAGGGAGTCACCCCTGTCCCGGCCAGTCCATGGCTTCAGGAATCTGAGGGGACTAGAGAGTCACAGAGGGTAAAATGTCTGTCCCAAAGCCTGATGTCTTGTGGAATGACTTCTCTCAGCAAACTGCTGAGCTGTGTGCCCTAGGCAACGTGGCTCAACTTCTCTGGGTCTGGCCAGAAAAATCTTTAGAGGAGTTGGATCCACTGAAAATTCCCTGGGGCTAGAGGAACCCCGTGTCCAGGCTCAGGGCCTCAGAGGCGGAGGCCAGTAACTCAATCAACTCTTAACGATCCATCAGTCCTTAAAAGGTCCAAATCCCAGTCCTTCCCAGCCCTGGGGTAGAACAGTAACCGCGACCTCCCGCGCCCCAATCCTCCACCCTCGCCCCATCCCATCTGGCTCAGCTCCTCGCCTCTCAGGGCTCAGGAACGCCGGGAGATTCTGGAGACCCACCCGGCCCGCATCACCCCTCTGAGACCCGGACTGGAAGGCACTTACGGCTCAGGGGCCTCGGGCCCCGCTCGGGCCGCGCTCGGGCCCGCACAGATCGGCCCCGCGCGCCGCGGCCTCCGCGGCCTCCGCCTCCTCCATGCCTCTCGCGCCCCGCCCCGCCCCGGCCGGCCCGCCCCGCCGCTTCCGCCGCCGCCGCCGCGGGGTGAGAGGGCGGCGGGCGGTGCTTAGGGCGGCGGCCGCGCGCGGCCCGGCGTCTGCAGCGGGAGGGGAGCCGTTGTGCTCTGACTCTGCTGGAGGGTTGCAGCCGGCACGAGTGGACCTCGTCCCTGCACCGCGGAGCCGGAGCAAGCGGCTTTCCCCGACCTCGGGCAAGCTCCCTGGGCACGCCAGGATCAGAGGCTGCAGCTCGAGGCCTGGCCCAGCCCTGCAAGGCTGTTTGCAGGCCGGGGAGGAGAGGATTAGAAACCTGCTCCGCTACTATTTTGAGCGCTTACGTTAACTCGATTTCATAAGCCGTGATTGATGGGCACCGTGATTACCCTATCTTTAAAGAAAACCAAAAATTCTCTTTGGTTATGTGCATGTGCAGGTAGTGCGGGCACTCCTTGAAGAGACCAGACCTGTCTGATACCTCTGGAGCAGAAGTTAAAGTTGTGAACCTAACCGCACCTCTAGAAGAGCACCAGGTGTGCTTAACCACTGAGCCATCTCCAGCCCCTGATTAGTTCTTTTTTGACTAAGCAGGAGCTTATCTTGTCTCCATAAAGCCCTGGCTATCCTGGAACTCCCTATGTAGACCGGGCTGAACTTAAACTCACAGAAATCCACGTGCCTCTGCCTTCTAAATACTAGGATTAAAGGAGTGTACAGTATGCCCTAGCAACACTTTATTTATTTATTTGTTTGTTTGTTTATTTATTTATTTACACTTGATTTTTTTTGAGGACTTCAAAAGTGTAGGCATTTTTCAATATGATAACAGTGCTTGGCAGGATGGAAGAGGTGAGGAAGACCACCTGTCTGGGGGTAAGTCTCTTTTCATAGCAAGGTGCTAAGACCCACGGTAGCTCACTTCTGGATTCCCAGCACTCAGGAACTGAGGAAGGAAGATTGCCATAGATTCAGGGCCAACTTGGTCTCCAACAGTTCTGGGACAGCCAAGATTATAAAGTGCGACCTGCTCTCAGAAACAAAAAAAGTTTGGTTTTTTACAAGTTCTTTATACTGAAGTTTTTCTTATTTAAAAATTAAATCAGCAGGGCTGGAGAGATGGCTCAGCAGTTAAAGAGTACTGACTGCTCTACCAGAGGTCCTGAGTTCAATTCCCAGCACTCACATGGTGGCTACGACCATCTGTAATGGAATCCGATGCCCTCTTCTGGTGTGTCTGAAGACAGCAGCAGCGGCAGTGTACTCACATATATAAAATAAATAAATCTTTAAAAAGAAATCAAACAAGCAGAAGTTCTCACAATAGTCTCTGACTCCCTTCTGTCCATGATGATCTTGTCTTCGCATGACCCTTATTGATGTCCAGATTCACATGTGCATGTGCAGTCCTCAGTTCCCTCCTGAGTGTCAGGCTCCCGTGTCTCCCTGCCTGCTGCGTCTCTGCACAGGACCTACTATTTCACGGCTACTGGCATCATTTCTGCCTGCTCTCGGATCTCTTCTGGATTCCTTTGTTTGGGAAATTGTATCGGGTCATATAGCTGGGATTCCATTTGTCTTTTACCAGTGATGTTAGCTGAGATCAACTGTCAAGATAGTTGAAATAATTTGCTTCTTTTGAACAATATTGAATACCATTTTGAAACAAATGAACTAATCCATTACCCGATTCTTTCACTTGTGCCTCAAATTCTCTCCAACCTGCCATCCCAGACACTTTTAGTTGTTTTTGGTTTTTGGTTAATCTCCTTGATCCAGAGTTTTTCTTTGCTTCTCCAATCTTCCTTGCTCCTTGAAAAGTGCAGAGTAAGGCTAGGTTGTGGTGGTGCACTCCTTTAGTCTCAGCACTTGGGAGGCAGAGGTAGGCAAATCTCTTGGAGGTTAGCCTGGTCTACAGAGTGAGTTCCAGGACAGCCTGAGCTACACAGAGAAACCCTCTCTCAAAAAAAGAAAAAAAAAAAAAAGAAAAATCCAGAGTAATTTTTCACAAAGGCAAATATTTTGTTAATCTCTGGCTAAAAACTTAGTTACTAACTTTTTCAGGGGGGCTTTGATCAGGATGTAAAGTGAATAAATGAATAAATTAATGGAAAAAAAACATAGTTACTTTCCAGTTGCTGTGACAAAACACCATGACCAAGGCAACTTATAAGGAAAAGTATTTAAAAGTGAGGTTCATGGGTTTTAGGGGGTTAGAATGCATGACCACCACAGGGGTAGGGGATGGCATTAGGTAGGCAGGCAGGCAGGCAGGTGCTGGACCCCTAGCTGAGAGCTCAAATCCCATCTCCATCCGCAAGCACAAGCAGAGAGAACTAACCAGGAATGGCCTGGGTATTTTGAAACCCCAAGGCCCACCCCTAATGACATACCTTCACCAATAAGGCCACACCGCTTAGTCCTTCCCAAACAGTTCCATTAACTGAGAACCAAGCATTCAAATGTGTTAGCCTATGGGAAGTATTCTCATTTAAACTACCACAGTAACCATGGGTCAAATAACACAAAGGAGAGCTAAGGTATGATGGTGCACGCTTGTGACCCCAACACTTGGAAAAAGGCAGGATCAGAAGTTCTAGGCCATCCTCAGCTACACAACTGAGACCAACCTGGGCTATGTGAAACTGTATCTCAAAGGAAAACAAAATGCATATATTTGAGCCTGAGTCTGTGGCACTAATCTGTAATCATAGCATTAGGGAGGTAGGGAGGCAGATGGATCTCTAAGTTGAGGCCATCAATACACCCTGCCTCAAAAAAACAAAAACAAAAACAAAAACAAAACAAAACAAAACAAAAAAACAAAAACCAAACCCAAACAAACAAAAAACCCCATCCATATATTTATAGGAAGTCAGTATATAATATTTAAATTCAGAAGGAGTAGTAGAAGATTGTTTAGAATTATGAATGGTTGGATTGGAAAGATGGCTTAGCAGTTAAGAGCACATATTGCTCTTATAAAATAGGACCAGAGTTCAGTTCCTACCATCTATATCAGGTGGTTCACAATTGTTAGAAATTCCAGTTCTAGGGCATCTGAGACCGGTTCTGATCCCTGGGGGCACTTGTACTTACACATATATTTCCACACAGAGACACATAGATACACATATAGTAAATTAATAAATAAAAGTCTAGAATATGAGTAGTTAAACACACATACACACACACACACACACACACACACACACACAAAACAGCCGGGCAATGGTGGTGCATGCCTTCAATCCCAGCACTTGGGAGGCAGAGACAGGCAGATTTCCAGCACTTGGGAGGCAGAGACAGGCAGATTTCTGAGTTTGAGGCCAGTCTAGTCTACAGAGTGAGTTCCAGGACAGCTAGGGCTACACAGAAAAATCCTGTCTCGAAAAACAAAAAACAAAAAACAAAACCTACAAAACAACAACAAACTAAAAGTGGGCTACCTCTGGGAAGTAGGCCCAAGCTGTGAAAGAGTAGAAGCATGAGGCACTTCTTCATTGTACATCTTTTTGTTTTTTGTTTTTGTTTTTGGGTTTTGGGTTTTTTTTTTTTTCCCCCGAGACAAGGTTTCTCTGTTTAGCCCTGGCTGTCCTGGAACTCACTCTGTAGACCAGGCTGGCCTGGAACTCAGAAATCCGCCTGCCTCTGCCTCCCAAGTGCTGGGATTAAAGGCATGCGCCACCACTGCCCAGTCCATTGTACATCCTTAGAGCAGTAGCATGGCCATCCCCTCTAGCTTCTTAGAAATGCAGTCTCTCAGGCCTGGGGCTGGGGTTGAAAATGGCTCAGCAGGTAAAAGAACATACGACTCTTAGAGAGGACCTGAGTTCAGTTCCTAGCACCCATGTTACATAGCTCACAACTGTTAAGTCCAGCTTTCAGGGATCTGTTCCCCCCCAACCCCTGTGGCCTCTAGACATCTGTACTCATGTGTACATATCCCCACATGAACATACTCTAAAAATACTTGTAATTAAGATATAAAAAGATTTTAATTAGCCGGACAGTGGTGGTGCACACCTTTAATCCCAGCACGTGGGAGGCAGAGGCAGAAGCAGATTTCTGAGTTTGAAGCCAGCCTGGTCTATAGAGTGAGCTTTGGGACAGCCAGGACTACACAGAGAAACCCTGTCTTGGAAAACCAAAAAAAAAA
>NW_022196900.1:73680751-73690504 GCF_008632895.1 Mastomys coucha | reverse complement strand
AAAAAAAAAAAAAAAAAAAAAAAAAAAAAAGCTGGACTGTGATGGTACATGCCTTTAATCCCAGCAAAGGTAGAAGGATCTCTTAGTTCCAGGGCAGCCTAATCTACAGTGTATTCTAGGACTACACAGAGAAAACCTATCTTGGTAAAACAAAACAAAACAAAACAAAATCCAATGCAGGATCTCAGGCTCTAACTTGCCAGGGTTTTCAAATCACCCATACTTACAGTCAGTCTTAGGAAGCTCCTCTTTTGTAAGCCCATGTAAGATGAACATCAAGACGTGAGTGTGGGGCTGGCGAGATGGCTCAGTGGGTAAGAGCACTGACTGCTCTTCCGAAGGTCCTGAGTTCGGATCCCAGCAACCACATGGTGGCTCACAACCACCCATAATGAGATCGGACGCCCTCTTCTGGTGTGTCTGAAGACAGCTGCAGAAAATTACGCTGGAGCGAGCGGGGCAGGCAGAGGTCCTGAGATCAACAGCAGCCACACACATGATGGAACACAGTCATCTGTACAGCTACAGTGTACTTATACACATAAAAATGAAATAAAATAAATCTTTAAAAAAAAAAAAAGACGTGAGTGTGGATTCCTTCAATTTTAATAATGGTTGCTTCTCACTGCCCAGGGGTATTACCCTCCTGTTACTCTTTCCAGTTGATTTCTAGATGCTAGGAGGTGTTCGTGAACTGACCGGCTGTATTCTAGCCCCTGTAACAGACACAGCAGAAAGCCTTCCAAAACCTCTACAGCCGTGTTAGCTCTGACTAGGGCTACTTTTCATCCAGCAAACATTTATGAGCTTCCTGCTGTATGTCTAGCTGATGACAACGTAGGGAGAAGGCATTGAGCTTTCTTTGAGGTCTTCAGTTCCAAATCCGGGATCACCTAGTTGCACGCCTCCAGGGTTAGAGGTGTGCGCACTACTCCGTACCTCGCTCCCCCAACTGCGCGGCTTTTCTAAGCGTTACGGCGCCCTCCTCCTGTTCCCCCACCCCACCCCCAGCGCGGGGCGGGCGAGGATCCACGGGTTCGCTCCGCGTTCGTAGCAGAGAAGGGAGGACCCTTGGGAACCGGACCCTGGTCGCCCAGTCCTGTTCTGGCTTGGGCCCACATGGAGGGGACCGCGGAGCCCCAGACGCCTGACTTGCGAGATGTGGAGGGCAAGGTGGGCAGGAAGACTCCTGAAGGATTGCTCCGCGGGCTTCGAGGCGAGTGCGAGCTGGGAACCTCTGGGGACGTGCTGCCCCCGGGGGCGCCCAGCACCGGCCACGGCCTAGGGAACAAGATCATGGCGCTCAGGATGGAACTGGTGAGTATGGGTGCTACAGGCCACGGGGACGGGGACATTTGTAGGGGCAGGCTCAGGTTCCCAGAGTTGGGCTGGAGAAAAGGGTCCTTCCCGGATCAATCCAGACATCCTGGGTCGAAAGCAGAGTGAAGTGACGTCTCGTCTCGTTATTTGTCTCCCAAGGGTGAATGAAGGGTTGATAGGTCCTGAGAACTGAGAGTAGGAGGCACAGCTCTTGGAAGTTTTCCCTGCCCAATAATTGGGAGGAGAGAGGCGAGGGCTGAGTAGCACAAAAAAACTTAGTACAGCGCAAATTCTTCCCATCGGCATCTGGGGCCACCAATTTCTTCAGACCCCACTATAAGGCAACCGTTTTCTCCCCCCTTCTCTGGCAAACAGGGGAAGAGTTTTGTTTTTAAAGCCCCCAGGATGTTCATGTCAGGATTCAAAAAAAAGCTTTGGTGAGGTAATACCTGCTGGAAACTGCCTGCACTGGTGCACTGGGGCACACTAAAACCCCAGGTCCTTTTCCTAAGCATCCCACCATGACGGTATTAGAGGTTCTAAGACCTTAATAGAGACATTGTAGTCTCTCAGTCCGAGTGGTCCTTCACCTGGGACTCCGTCTCAGACAGTCTGAGTCCCAGCTCTCTGTACCTTTTTGGGGGAAAGGGGGGAGGAAACAGCCACACCTCCCCACCCCCTTCCCAGGAGCTGTTAGTCTAGATTCTGAGCCAAATGGGCAGCTGGGTCCCAGCGGGCTCCCCTGGGGCCCTGGTTCCGGTGAAAGAGATGAATTACACCTGCCGCCACTTTGCAGCCAGTTCTGGAGAACTGAAGAATTGCCAGCTACTCATTGGCTCAGAACCAGAAGGCCACACTGACTAACAAGTCCGTTAACACGTCTTCCTGGGGCCCCACTGTGTGCACAACCTGTGTCAAGCAGGTCTGGAAGGGTGGAAGGAAGGCTGTGGGGCCGCGAAGGCCAGTCCAGGGCTTTCGTTCTATGGTAAGAGAGGCTTAGAGAGTCTCCTGAGCTGAGTGGTCAGAGAGGATCCCTGTGGGGCAGGATCTGAATGCCAAGTGTGTATTTGGCTTTGAAGGTTGTATTTGAGTGCCAAATTCTGCAGAGCAGGGTTGGGCTGTATTCACCTCTTAAAGAGGTCTGGTTTGCCTCTTTGTACAAATTGCTCAAGTCATAGAGTTTACCTAGTTTGTCCCTTGAAAACTAAGGTGTTTTGTTTTGTTTTTGAGATGTGGGCTCACTGTGTAGCTCAGGCTGGCCCCAAACTCATATTCCTCTTATCTCAGCCTCTTGAGTGCTGGGATTATGGGCATGTGCTACCATATCCAGCTGGAAATTAAATTATACTTAGAATATAAGCCATGTATTAACACCCAGAATGGTACAAGGTGTTTTTCTTTTTAAAGAATTTTAAGAAACTTTATGTGTAGGAGTATTTGGCTGGTGTGTATGTGTGTGTACCACATGCTTGCCTGTTGCCCACGGATGTCAGACAGAGCATTCAATCAATTGGAACTGGAGTTGTGGATGGTCGTGAGCCACTATGTGGGTGCTGGGAACCTAACCTGGGTGCTCTTGACTGCTGAGCCTTCTCTCCCAGCCATTCCTCTCCTTGGAGGTGCTGGGCTTGCACCTAGGGCCTTTCACAGGCTTAGATAGTGCTCTGCAATCCAGCTGCTATGTGTCGTCCCCTTCATGCTTGGCTTGATACATGGTATTTCATAGATGAAAGAATGAGACTCAGAGAGGTAAACAGTTGCTCAAGGTCACTCAAAAAAAATAAATAAATAAAGTCAAGATTTGAGCCCAGATCATCTGACCACATTCATCATGAAGACGTGCTCTGCGCCAGATACATTAGGCACATGTCATGTCATTGAAATGAGGAAAGTTTCAAATGCCCATGGACTTGCTTCTCATACAGGGAATCTGGAGGCCAGCCTAACCTCTGACTCTCATTCTTTATAAACTTTCAGGGAGTACATTTAACTTCTGACTTCATCTCTTAACTTTTGGCCCATTGGGCCTGGGGTCTAAGGTTTCCCATGAATAGAGTACCAGCAGAGAGAGAAGATCTCCAGTCAGGCTCCTTTCTCCCTCAGGCCTGGAGAGCATTGATTTCTTCTACTCTGCTCTACCCTCTGGTTCACTGAAGCACAAGGGTAGGGCAAGAGCTTTTGAGGCCAGCTTCAGGATAAGGTCAGCCCTGCTTTTGGCTTCCTACTCTGGCTTTGTTTCCCTAGTCAGAAGTTAAGTCAAGAGCCAGATTCTGAGATGTGTGGGAATGGCAAACAATGGCAGTCTCTCAGTCCACCCAAAGAGCTGTTGCTATGAGAAGCCACCTCCACAGAGCAGTTTGTGAAAATGCATTAGGCAAAGAATGTAGGAAAGGCATGGGTTCAAATCTTGTCTCTGCTTCTGATGTGTTTGTTGTCTTAAGGAGGGCGCTTTCTCTTCCTTGTCTCTAGGGCTTTTTACTCTTTGGTGGATGAAGTAAGGGGGTAACTGTGGAACTAGACACCTGTTAAGAGCTTTTATTTTAGTGACAGTATTTAATGCCAGCAGTCAGTTACCACGGATCTAGAAATTGGTCTTCAGGCTTTTAACCTGAGGCCTGATTTGGGTTGACCACAGAGGGAGTGCTGTGGACACCTGGGCTAGGCAGAGTCTGATCTCCGAAGAGACGGAGTCTACAGGGAAAAGCATTGGGTGGCCTCTATTTATCTTCTGCTCTGTTTCCAAAGAGATGGCATGAAATGAGTGTTTCTTTTTCTATCGAGAAAGCCTTCTGCTTCTATTCTGGGAGGTGATGCTGTCACAGTCAGGGAATCCCACTGTTGCAGGCTTAAAGAATCTGGTGCTCAGATTGGTTTCCTAAGCAACACAGCACAACTCAGCCTCTCGAGTCTTGGGGACCAACAGAGAGATCAGAGTCTTGGGGACCAACAGAGAGATCAGATAATGAAGGGGAGAGAATCACAAAATTGAACGAAAGGTACTCTGTGCAACCTTAGGCAGAGAACCTCGCTGAACTGGGCAGGAAGTGCCCTCAGAGAGCTGATGACCTGGGTCAGGGGAGGAGGAGACAGACTGAGGCTTGTACAGGAAGAGAAATGCTGTTGGGGGCTAGGGGTGTGCTCAGATGTCAAGTGCTTGCTTGCTTGCCTTTCATACTGAAAGCCCTGAGTTGAATCTTCAGCACTACATAAAACTGGGTGTGGCAAGGCATGCCTGTAATCCCAGTACTCTGGAGGCTAGGCAGCAGAATCAGAAGTTCAAGAAAAAAAGAAATGCTGGAATGAGGGCCTGCCTCCCAGAAGAGCTGACCTGTAGTGATGTGGTGTCAGGTGTTTGCCATTTGAACTGGAGGAGTTTACTTACACCCTTTAGCTGGAATGTTTCCAACTAAAGACTGGTCAAGTCCAGCCCAACCAGTCTTAGCTCAGGTCTTTCATCTAGGTTTGGGTTATGGCCCTCCAGGTGGGCACAATTCTCTGTAGCAGTTGTTTTTTCTACCATTTGTCATATGGAATTTAAAAATTATCCATTCCATATTTTCTGTTTGTTTTGCCTGTTTATGTATATGTGTGGACCATGTATATGTCTGGGGCCTGCAGAGGGAATCATTTCTCCTGGAACTGGAGTTAAGAATTGTTATAAGACACCATGCTAGGGCTGGGAACTGAGAACTCAGGTCTTCAAGAACAGCAAGTGAAGTCAGGCATTGTGGCATACACTTTTAATCATATGGGAGGCAAAGGCAGGTGCCCTTACCTGCTAAGTCACCTTGCTGGCCCTCCAAGTCCTTTTAAAAAAATACCTTTCTATTTTGAAATAGTTGTCTAGAATGACCTTGAATTTGCAATCTTGCCTCTGCTTCTTCAGTAGCTGAGATTACAAACTTGTGCCACCAGGCCCATTTCTGTATGAATTGGTTAAAAAAATTACACTAAATCAGCCGGGCGGTGGTGGCGCATGCCTTTAATCCCAGCACTTGGGAGGCAGAGGCAGGCAGATTTCTGAGTTCGAGGCCAGCCTGGTCTACAGAGTGAGTTCCAGGACAGCCAGGGCTATACAGAGAAACCCTGTCTCGAAACCCCTCAACCCCCCCAAAAAAAATTACACTAAATCTAAACTTAAAGGCAATAATGTACCAGGTGCTCCTTTAATCCCAGGACTCAGAGAAGACAAGGGCAAACAGATCTCTGTGAGTTTGAGGCCACCCTGGCATACACAGTGAGTTCCAGGCCAGCCAGGGGTACACAGTGAGGCTTATCCCCAAAACAACAACAAACCTGGTAGGATCTTGATTCACAGAGAGGTATGCTAGACTCAAGCTAGAGAGATGGACAAGGACCACAGTGTGACAGGCTTGTGCATGTAGTTGCTGATGTGTCTAGACTTGGTTCTCAGAGCACGGCAAAGCATAGGAGCACCTTCAGACTTGTGCTTGAGAAGGGTTAACTCCATACACTTGGGAGCTGGAGGGATCCTGGAGGTTACACTCTGGGTCACTCTTACTTCCAGGAGACTAAATGGAGACCAGTGGCCCCACATCCCAAGTATTGGGATTCTGATCCTGAGCTTTGCCCAGCCCTACTTCCCTTAAGCCTTGTTACCCAGTCTTCAGGGAACAGGGAATCAAGCTAGCGCTCACTTGGTTCCTCAGCGCCCACTTCCTTTTGGCCTAGACTGCTTCCCAGCTAACACCTGACTAGCTATCCTTTGGTTTCTAAGTCATATAGGTGAGTCTTTTTTGTTGTTGTTTTTTGGTTTTTTGAGACAGGGTTTCCCTGTTTAGCCCTGGCTGTACTGGAACTCACTCTGTAGACCAGGCTGGCCACAAACTCAGAAATCCACCTGCTTCTGCCTCCCAAGTGCTGGGATTAAAGGAGTGTGCCGCCGCCGCCGCCGCTGCCGCCGCTGCCGCCGCCACCACCACCACCACCCGGCTATTTTCATTAATTTGAAAACAGGGTCTCATGAAGCTCTGGCTGGTCTTGAACTGCCAACATAGCTGAGAATGGCCTTGAACTTCTGCTCCTCTTCCTTCCACCTCCAGAGTGCCTGGATTACAAGTGTATACCACCACATTAGTTTATCCAGTGCTAGGGATAGAACCCAGGGTCTAGTGCATGCTGGGCAGGTGTTCCTCCCACTGAGCTACGCCCAACCCACCTAGCCTCATATTTTAATATTTAGCATCTACAAAGACTCCACTGTAGAAACTGCACACCTGATAACATTTTACAATCCCTGCTCCTGTGCTATAAAGTGAATGATTTAGCCTTGTGTTTCAATCAAGGAAACTGAGGCTCAAGGAAAATAGGATAGCTACTCAGAACCATGTAGCTAATCAATAGGAAAGTTGTTTCGTTGGTGGTGAATTTTTGTTTTGTTTTGTTTTGTTTTTTGTTTTTTGTTTTTTGAGCTAGGGCTTCTGTGTGTAAACTCTGTAGAACAGGCCGGCCCCAAACTCAGAGATCCGCCTGCCTTTGCTCCCAAGTGCTGGGATTAAGGCGTGTACCACCACCACCTGGTTGGGAAAGTTGCTTTTTTTTTTTTTCTGGTTTTTCGAGACAGGGTTTCTCTGTATAACCCTGGCTGTCCTGGAACTCACTCTGTAGACCAAGCTGGCCTCGAACTCAGA
The DNA here is from genome assembly GCF_008632895.1 of Mastomys coucha. Classification (NCBI taxonomy): domain Eukaryota; kingdom Metazoa; phylum Chordata; class Mammalia; order Rodentia; family Muridae; genus Mastomys; species Mastomys coucha. The sequence continues at coordinate 73,683,533 of NW_022196900.1, read as the reverse complement.
AATCCACCTGCCTCTGTCTCCCAAGTGCTGGGATTAAAGGCATGAACCATCACCACCCGGCGGGAAGTTGCTGTTTAGTCTGGTGCAGGGCATGATGGAACCCAGGACGTCACACACGCTAAGGAGGCAAATTGATCTCTACTGAGTTCTATCTCCAGCCTAGCTCCATCTAAAAATTTAAACAGGAGTCTCTCTGCTCTAAACCTTGTATCTCTTTCCATGTTTTTTAAAGTGAAAGTGTAGCTGGCTGAACCTTGAGGTTAGGGAAACACCTGGGAAACAGCCTGAAACCGGAAACTAATCTCTTCTCTCCCTTCTTCAGGCTTACCTTCGAGCTATTGACGTGAAGATCCTGCAGCAGCTGGTGACCTTGAATGAGGGTATTGAGGCAGTGCGTTGGCTGCTGGAGGAGCGGGGCACACTAACCAGCCATTGCAGCAGTCTCACCAGCAGTCAGTACAGTCTGACTGGGGGAAGCCCAGGACGCTCAAGGCGGGGCAGTTGGGACAGCCTGCCAGACACGAGTTCAGCTGACCGGCTGGACAGTGTCTCCATTGGCAGCTTCTTGGACACTGTGACCCCCAGAGAACTGGATGAACAAGGACTACCTGGGCCTTCCTGTCCTGAGATTGACTGGGCAAAGGTTATCCCCAGTGAGGACAGGGCCAGGACTGAGGTGGACATGACATCCACCAAGCTAGGGAGCTTAACAGCTACATGGAAGCTGCCAGGGGACGGGCTCCAGTGTGGACCACCTGAGCCATCAGAGGATGACAGTGCTAAGCAGGGCTTTGAGGCTCACTGGTACTGGGGACAGTGCCAGGATGATGTGACCTTCTTGTAAAAACTTTCCTCCCCATTTGTACTTGGAGGCTCTTTCAACTTTTGGCCCAAATCTCCCTCAACTTTTCCTCCACCTCCAACTAGACGGAGGTTGTACTACAACCGGTTACTATGGAAGCCTGGCTTATCTCTCTGGTTCCTGGGGAGCCTCTGCATTTATCCCTCTATTATTGGGTCCCTAGAGCTATTTCCATAGAGATATCGACTCTAGAGGCCTAGCCTGAGGCTCCTGGTGTAAGGGCATCTCCATGGCCCTCTCCAGTGAGGTGAGTTTTATGGGAGTAGGGTCTCTGGGAGATCACTGAAGAAGAGATGGGATACACCTCACCCAAAGCCTAGGTACCACTTACAAAAAAATGGAGAACTGACCTTGTTCCAAATGCATAAACCTCCATGGATTGACCCTCCTAGATACCTTTAGAATTGGGAGACCAACCCTTTCATGCCTGCTGAGTGATGTCATTGCCTGTCGTGATACGAGTGCTTCCGCTATACCAGTCCTCGTGGGTGTGGCACTTAACATCCTCTTGTGAGAGGGAACGTATTGCTTTTCCTGGCAAATGTGTGTGCTGCTTTTCTCAAGTTCTTACTTTTCAAACATGGCGTTTTCATGTTGTTCTCAAGGATTTCACTTGTATGGCTACATCCCTGTCCAGAGCTACAAGCATATTCTTATTGAGTATGAAACTCAGAGGCCTCCACCTAGGCTCCCAGATCTGCTTGGCTCACTTTACTGCAGACTCTTGTCTGGCCTTGGGCTGCCCTCATCCCTGATTCCTGCCTCCAGATCTGTCACAGGAGTTTAGCCTGAGTGTCTTCACACCTTCTCAATTTCCTTTTTAGGCCTCTGTGGGTTTGTTTGTTTTGTTTTGTTTTTGGAGATAGGGTTTTTCTGTGTATCCCTGGCTGTCCTGGAACTCAGTCTGTAGATCAGGCTAGCCTCAAACTAGAGATCTGACTACCTCAGCCTCCTGAGTGCTGGGGTTAAAAGTGCCAGTGTGCCACTGCTGCCCAGCTAGACCTCTGCATTTTTATGTCTCTTATCCCAATGTTGCTTGGGAATAAGGAGAGTGAAGGTCTCAGGGTTCTGGAGACTCTCTTGGATAGTGGGACGATCTTGTCATCTCTGACTCTGTGCTTGCTTACTATTCCCTCATTCTGGCTAGCCTTCCACAATTTGGTCACAAGGATGCTTGCCTGAAGTTGAGACACAAGGAATCCCTTTGTCTGAGCTACAATGTGGGAGTGTAGCAGGAAACACAGAGGCCTTTTGGTCCATGGGCCTCATTAAGAAGAGACTATGCAAAGTCCTCCTTTAGGGCAAGTCCATGACTCCTGGGCTTGATGGATAATCAGGACTGGCTCTAGGGTTGGATCCCAAGGCTCTAGCTAATTATACCAGAGAAGAAATTCAGAGAAATTGCTATTTTGGGGTTCAGGCCCATAGAAAGGGGGTGGGGGTATGGGCAGAGTAGGGGACAAAGGATATGGTTAATACCTGGACAAATAAGCAAAGTATGTTGGTGCATGCATTTCATCTGAACACTCGGGAGGCAGAGTTGGGTTTCCAGGCCAGCTAAACCATAGTGAGACCCAGTCTCAAAAAAACAATCAAAGAAACCAGAATGACTTCTTGGCGATTAACCCTTTGAGTCCCAGGTAACTGCCCTGTCTTTCCCCATCTCATGTTGGCGAAGGGGAGGTAGCCAAGTTGATTGTGTCTACTCTCCTGTCTCCAAGCTCCAATGCCTCAGTAGCTGTTTTATAACCACCAAATCCAACAGCAGTACAGCCTCTGCCTCTTTAAAGACCCTCTCCTCCCCTGCCTCCAAGTGATCACATCTGAAAGTGACCTCAGCCTCTGCTGTTGCCAGCTCCCCTTACTGTGCCCACAGCTCCCCTTACTGTGCCCACAGCTCCCCTTACTGTGCCCACAGCT
>NW_022196900.1:73677751-73680280 GCF_008632895.1 Mastomys coucha | reverse complement strand
AGCTCTCCTTACTGTGCCCACAGCTCCCCTTACTGTGCCCACAGCTCTCCTTACTGTGCCCACAGCTCTCCTTACTGTGCCCACAGCTCTCCTTACTGTGCCCACAGCTCCCCTTACTGTGCCCACAGTTCCCCTTACTGTGCCCACAGCTCCCCTTACTGTGTCCATAGCTCTGGGACTCCTGATTTCTTGCCCTCAGTCTGGAATTTTGAATGCCGTATCCCAGTCCATACTCTGAGCTGACCTATAGTGCTCCCGTTCCTCTTTGAAGCCATTGCATTCCATTTTTTGTTTTGTTTTGTTTTGTTTTTGGGGGGTTTCGAGACAGGGTTCTCTGTGTAGCCCTGGCTGTCCTGGAACTCACTTTGTAGACCAGGCTGGTCTGGAACTCAGAAATCCACCTGCCTCTGCCTCCCAGGTGCTGGGATTAAAGGCATGCACCACCACTGTCCGGCTGCATTCCATTTTTTTGAGGCTCATTTCTTCAGCTTTAAACTGAGCTGAAGAGATTGCCTGCCTCCTTGTGGCCATTATGCAACATTGCTGGAATTGATGGGTGAAATCTCCGAGTTTAAATGTAATTCAGTCTAGCCTTTAAGTACAGAGAGGATTAGGCCTAGAGACGGCATAGGTTTGCCCAGTTCTACCTGTTGTGAAGCTGTAGCCATAGCAATGTTACAGCCCTTATATCTGTCTCAAACTCACAGAGCTCCATCCTTAGGCCCACTACCCAGTCAGCACTCCAAAGCCCAAAGGATTTGAAAACTATTTTCCTCATTGTAAGATTTGAAACCTACCTGGGTATAGTGACACACACCTGGCCTGTAATATCCCAGCACTAGGTACAGACCAGGAGTTCAAAGTGATCTTCAGCTACATACCAAGTTCAAGGACAGCTTGACTGTACTGACTATATGAGACCCTCTGTCTGTCTGTCTCTGTCACACACACACACACGCACACGCACACCCTACCCCTAAAGAGTCAATTGAGTCTTTAGAGGAGAGGACGGGGTTCCAACCTGACTAGGGAAAGGGCAATGCTGCTCTGGACATCAGGCAAGCACAGACCAGTAATTTTTTCTGGGGAAGAAAGGTAAGATGGTTCAGGCGTGGGGGAGAGGGTAGCTCTCTAGAGCTGGAGCTTAGAAGCTGGGCTGGGTGAACTTAAGAAAACCAAGTTGATCTTGTAAAGGTGAAGAAATGATTTGGGTAAGGGACATGCTTGAGTGATTTTGAGATTCCAGTGTTTGGAGACAGGATCTCAATACATAGCACTGGCTGTCCTAGAACTCAACATTGTAGGCCAGGCTGGCCTCAAACGCACAAAGATTTACCTGCCTCTGCCTTCCAAGTGCTGGGATTAAAGGTGTAAACCACTGTATCCAGAGTTGTTATTGTCTTTAAAGTTGGCTTTATCAGAAAGCATCTATATTGTAGCCACTGTTGGCATGGCACTCACTATGTAGTTCAATCTTGTCTGGAACACATGGGCAATCCTCCTGCCTTAGCCTCCTGAGTGCTGGAATTACAAGTGTGAACCACCACACTTGGCTCTGAGTATCCTGTCTTAATTTTAGACTTCATCATCTGAGAAGTCCATGAGCCACAGTAAATATATCCCAGTCCATCCTAGCTGCCTCTAACTGCCTGGTTGAGACATGGGTGTCCTGTTAGCATGAACCTGTTTAGGAGTTATAGGTAGGAGCTGTTTGCAAGCTCAGCAAAGCGTGGAAAGGTTAGAGATGCAGAGAGACAAGAGAGAAAAGCAGGATAATGTCGGAGTGGAGGAAGCACCCTGTTCTCTACATATGCTGGGGTCTTCCTCAGAACTCAAAATTCCAAGATGGTAGCTTTGGAAAAAGGACCTGGGAGGGGTAAGATGGGTCTCGACACCCTGATTTCATCTGTCCAGGCAACATGAGACTGTGGGAGAGGTCAGGTGTTAAGAGTGTCTATTTGTGCCGGGTGGTGGTGGTGGTGGTGGTGGTGGTGGTGGTGGCACACGCCTTTAATCCCAGCACTTGGGAAGCAGAGGCAGGCGGATTTCTGAGTTCGAGGCCAGCCTGGTCTACAGAGTGAGTTCCAGGACAGCCAGGGCTACACAGAGAAACCCTGTCTTGAAAAACGGAAAAAAAAAAAAAAAAAAAAAGAGTGTCTACTTGGTAGAAGTGGGGAGTGGTGCTGGTTGAATGGAAGCTCAGTGGCAGTCCAGTTGGAAATATTTGGGGTTACAGTGAACAGGAGCTCATTGTGGGTACAGTGCCAAGTACACGATGAGTATTCAGTTACACATGCTCAAAGAATACTGTGCATACACCCACGAGGAAATGTTAAGATATAAAAAGAAAATTAACCTGGTTAGTCAAGCATTTAAAAACATTAATTCTTAATCCTATAAGCAGCTCATTGTTACCAACATATTGTTGCTTAGAAATTTGCTCATTTTGGATAGGTAACAAATAAGCCACAGTAGGATGAAGTCAATGTGACTGCAAGGCCTTCCAGGAAACCTACGGTTCCTCGCTTC
>NW_022196900.1:73670255-73677741 GCF_008632895.1 Mastomys coucha | reverse complement strand
CCCCCCCCCCGCACCTTTAGTTACTCTTTCCTTATTCTCCTAGGAGAAGAGGCAGCGTATTGGTTTGTTGTTGCCGAAGTAATGAATTACTATAAACTTAGTAGCTTAAAAACCAGTTAGGCTGGGCATGCTGGCACATGCTGGCAATCCCAGCTCTCAGGAGGCTGGGGCAGGCAGGTTGCAAGTTTTAGGCTGGCCTCAGAAAAGGATTCAGACTTGGGAGAAAATCCTTAGGGGATTTAAAACCTGTAGTCTTTGTGACCAAAGGTTTCTGCAGGCTGGGTTCTCTGCAGTTTCTCCTTTCCAGTACCACTGTGTGTGCTTGTTCTTCCAGGCAGAGGTAATTACACTCCCAGCAGACTAACCCGGGTTCTCCCTGGGAAGCAGACATGTCTCCTTTTTTTTTTTTTTTTTTTTAATTCCCTAGTGGTTAATTATCATTGATACTAGACTCGATTTTCTTTCTTTTAGTTCCTGGTCCCTAGTCTGTCTTCTCTTGGACAGAGGCATTCGCTCAAATATGTCAGTATGTTTAGAAATGTATCTTTAGTTTTTGTATGTATATATGTGTTTGTGCATGTGTGTATGGATATGATTCTGTGCTTTTATGTGTTTTAAAGTGTATAAATGGTTGTGTATGGATATGATTCTGTGCTTTTATGTGTTTTAAAGTGTATAAATGGTTATTTGATCGTAAACTAACTTCTCTAATGAGCTGCTCCCCTGTTTCAGTGACAACACAGTGGAAGGCTTGTTTTTCACTTATTCCACAGAGTACAGTATTCCTGGGCGTGATCTTCCCTTGTACATGGCGGGCCCCAGCCTCCTCCTAATTTCACATGTGACAGCCGTAAACCTTCACCAAGAAGCTTTACTGTCCACTGATGACCCTTTCGTTTCACTGGGATTATAAAAATATGATTTTCTGACACTATTAGTACCCTTTCATTTATAAGTTTAATTCTGTACAGAAAAACTTCACACCTCAGAGGGCCCTTTAGATAATCTGAAAATAAAGATCATAGCAGTGATAAGTGACAAATGCTTAAGTGTCTTCTGTCCCCCTCCTCATTTTCTCTTGACAGTCTTGTGTTGTCCACACTGGCCTTCAACTCACTATGTAGCTGAGGCTGACCTTGAACTCCTTGATCTTCCTGCTTCCAGCTTCTAAGTACTAAGATTATAGGTCTACACCACTAAACCTGGCTTTACAGAAATAAACTAAACCCAAACAGGATCTTACTTTGTAGTTCAGTTTATCCTGGCACCCAGGGGTCCTCCAAGCCTGAGACTTGGATTCCTTGTGTTGGCTCCCATGCCTAGTTTTTCATATCATTTTTGAAGTAGTAATTGTGTTTCATGATTTGTTCTGGTTTATTCTCTTTAAACTTACTGGAATGAATCTGTAGTCATTGTAAATGGAATATCTTTCAGTCATGCAGGGTTTTATGTTTTGGTTTGCTTTACATATATAAAATATAAAACATGGGCCTGGAGAGATGGCTCCGCGGGTAAGAGCACTGACTGTTCATCCGAAGGTCCCGAGTTAAAATCCCAGCAATCACATGATGGCTCACAATCACCCATAATGAGATCTGACACCCTCTTCTGGTGCATCTGAAGACAGCTACAGTGTACTTATGTATAATGGTGGGGGAGCTGAAGAGGCAGCTCAGTGGCTGAGAGCACTTGATGCTCTCCCAGAGGACCCAGGTTCGGTTCTTTGCACAACCAGCAGCTTATGATCCCCAGCTCCAGGGGATCAGATGCCTACACTCATCTGCACTTACACACTCACACACCTATTAACAATAATACAACATTTAAAAATTATTTTATGTGTATGTGTGTGTGGACATATGTGATTGTATGTAAGTACATGTGTACACAGGTGGGCATGGTGGCTAAAAAACAGTATTAGATGTCCTGGAACTGAAGCTGTAAGTTGTCCCATGTGGGTGCTGGGAACTAATCTCTCGTTCTCTGAAAAAGCAATAAGTGTTCTTAACCACTGAACCATCTTTCTAGCCCTAAAAAAAAAATAAATAAATTGAACATGGGACTGGGAATATACCTCCAGTGTAAGGTGGAGTGCATGTCTGGCATACATGAGTCCTAGGACAAATCTACAGATCAGTGAAGTTAATAAAGTGTGGCATGGTGGTGTACCCTGAAATCATGGCATTTCAGAGACAAGACAGAAAGATCAGAAGTTCAAAGTCATCCTTGGCTGTATAGTGAGCTTGAGGCTAGCCTGGGCTCCATGAGACTGTCTGGAGAAATAAAATAATCAAGAAAAAGTAGAGAAAAGAGAGTAATACTTACACACTTACCAAGCAGCTTTCTTTCTTCTTTCTTTCTTTCTTTCTTTCTTTCTTTCTTTTCTTTTCTTTCTTTTTTAAGATTTATTTCATTTATGTGTATGAGTACACAGTGCCTGTATAGATGGCCATGAGCCACCATGTGTGTGGCTGGTGGGAATTGAACTCAGGCCAGCCCCGCTAGCTCCAGCGTAATTCACTGTAGCTGTCTTCAGATGCACCAGAAGAGGGTGTCAGATCTCATTATGCATGGCTGTGAGCCACCATGTGGTTGCTGGGATCCGAACTCAGGACCTTCGGAAGAGCAGTCAGTGCTCTTACCCACTGAGCCATCTCGCCAGCCCACCAAGCAGCTTTCTTTTCTCTTTTTATGAAGACCTTAGTCTATTACATTTCTCAGGGGTAGGGGTGCACCTGCCATCATGCCTAGGAGTTCCAGAGGACAATACCTAGGAGCTGGTTTTCTCCTCCCATCATGTAGGTCCTGGGATTGGAACTGAGTCATGGCTAAAAGCAAGTACCTTCACCCACTGCAACATCTCCCATACCCAATGGACCTGGGTTTAATCCTTAGAATCCACATCAAAGAGTGAGGTCTGGTGGCTAACACTAAGGGAGGGTCAAACAGGCAAGCCTGTGAGGCTCATGGGCCAGTCTAACTAGCGTACTTGGTGAGTTCCAGGCCAATGAAACCCTATTTCAAAATGCAAGAGAAGCAGTGCATAATGAACAACACCCAGTGTTGTCCTCTGCCTCCCAGACACCTGTACACACACATGCCTACACAGCTACACATACATGTGCACCTGCACACACACAAGAATATTCAAAGCCCAGCACTGAAAAAGAAATGAGGCTGGGTGGTGGTGGCACCTCCCCCCCCCCCCTGTTTTTTCTCAACAGGGTTTCTCTCTGTAGCCCTGGCTGTCTTGAAACTCACTCTGTAGACCAGGTTGGCCTCGAACTGAGAAATCCACTTGCCTCTGCCTCCCAAGTGCTGGGATTAAAGGTGTGGGCCACCACTGCTCTGCTGGTGGCGCCTGCTTTAATCCTAGTAAGTAGGAGGCAGAGACAGGGTGGTCTCTGAGTTCAAGGCTAATCTAGTCTACAAGGAGAAACCCTGTCTTGAAAAACAACACCAATAACAACAAAACAAAACAAAACAAGTAAAAAACAAGATAACAGGCAGGTGAAGAGATTTGTTGCTAAGCCCAAGTCTGATCTCTAGGACCCACACAGTGCAAGGTTTTGAATGTGGTGGGGACTGGGGGAAGGGAGGATGGGATTCTAAGAGACGCCACACAGACTACCAGAAACTAAGGAGTTGTTTTTATTTTTTTTTAATTATCTTATTGTAGTTGGCCTGCATATATGTATGTCTATACACTATGTACAGCCTGGTCCCTGCAGAAACCAGAGAAGTTAGATACCTTGGAAGAGTTAGTTGCTGTGTGGTACCTGGGAATCAAACTAAGGTCCTCTGCAAGCAGCCAGCGCTCTTAAGCAGCCCTGAAGGGCTTTTCAGAAGGGTTATTAACACTGATGCACCAGCCTGCCTCCATCTGAGGCTTCACAGCCATCTTACAGTAAAAACAGGTTCATTCCTGGTTAGGATTAAATCTCTATTTCTCAAGAATTGGGCTATGCCCAGCCTGTAACCTTAACTACAAATGGTCTGTACTGCCTGTTCCAGGAAACAGCAGGCATGTCTTTGTTTCAGAAAGTTGTTATAGCTATCTTGCAGCCCTATCTTTGTTTCAAAAAGTTGTTATGACTACCTTTTATGACCACTTTGCAACTATGTCTTTATTTCAGGATACTGTCATGAGTAACTTGTTATACGTATGTTATTTTCCTGTAACTCCACCTATTTTGCCTGCCAAATTCCCCACTTGGATCCCCTACCCCAGAGCTATATATAAAAGCTTTGTCTTCCCCACGTCCAAGACTGATCTCTTGAACCCTACTTTTAGAAAGAAACAGCCTTGTTTGTAAAATTATCATTTATGATTCATAAAATTAGTGTGGCAGGAGTTATCCCTTAACCAGCTAATTCCCCAATAACCACACAGAGACTAAGACGTATTAAAACTGCCTTGAGCCAGATACTGAGCAGTTATTTCTCCTTTCTAAACCTCCATACTAGTCAGGCTTCCTCCCAGACAACATTCCCATACTACTTGCATTTTTCTGTCCTTTCTTGATCCAGCTCTCTGGAAGCCTCTTCAACCTCTCCTCATGGCTCCCTCCTTCACTTGCTGGCTCTCTCTTCTCATGGCTCCCTCCTTCACTTGCTGGCTCTCTCTCCTCATGGCTCCCTCCTTCACTTGCAGTCTCTTTTTCTTCCCTCTTAGAATCAGAAGTCCCACCTTATTCTTTCTAAAGCTCTGTATTGGCTTGGTGGCTTTTATTGGCAAGACAGAGAATGAATGTTTATACAAACTGGAGACAGGAGCTTCTAAGAATAAACATAACAATGTCCAATGTCACGTCTACACTAGAAGGAGATGTGAGGGCAGAGAATCAGCATTTGAATAAGATAAGGACAGCCTTTACACAGTGCACAAAAAACGCGGCTACACTTGTAGACAAATAAACCCTGTTTTAAATTAATTGTTTGCTTTAATTAATTTGGCCATGATGATTTGGTTGATCTTTCTCCTTGAATCTTAACAACACTATAGACAGACAGAGGGACAAGAGTGTGATGTAGGAGAGTGCGTGCCTCAGCACCAGTGGGATCTCTGAACACAATCCGAGCAACAGAGCAGAGAAAGGAGCTTCTTTTTCTTCATGTAAATTTTAAGATTTATGTTTATGTATGCATGCCTGCTGTGAGTACCACCCATGTGGGTGCTATATATCTCTCCCAATGTGCTTATCATAGAATCCATTTAACTCCTAGTGCCTTACTGGAATACATCCAGGTAAAATACTCAATACACACATAATTCTAAAAATATATATATATATACCTTTAAAAAAAAAAAGAATGTTAGCATCTAAACTCTCCTCAGGCCTCCTCTCCTCCAGATACTGACAAGCCCCCACTGGGGCATTGTTTGTAAGGCCCATGACTAGATAAATAAAGATAGTGAATTTGCAAGATGGCTGGTTGCTTCTTCATCCTCCTGACCTAAGACAAACTTGTAGCCTCTGAAAACAAAGGCCTGGCAAGCTTCGTCTCTGACTGTAAGGGTGGATGAGTCTGAGAAATTCAAGGCCAGACCGGGGGTGTTTACATCAAAGTTCTGGATCTATCAGGCTTCCAGTTTGTCAAAACCTTAAAGCTTCTAGCCCTCAAAGGGAGACAAAGCTCCTTCCCACAGCCTTCCCTCTGTTTTGCTAGGAGTCTTGTTCCGTGTGCCTTCTGTTTGTTTGTGTTATTCTCCCACACCTAATAACAGCCTTTAATATATAGTAGTGCACTCCTTTAATTCCAGCATGGGGGAGGGGCAGAGGCAAGCAGATCTCTGAGGACCCTAGGTATAAAAAAAAAAAATAAGAAAGGAAAAAGAAAAGATGACAAATAGTTGAACATAGGAAATGTTTCCAGAAATATTTGAGACTCAAGTTATCAATATATAAAATTGTTGCTAAAAGAATAAGTATACAGCTGGGCAGTGGTGAAGCACACCTTTAATCCCAGCACTTGGGAGACAGAGGCACGTGGATTTCTGAGTTCGAGGTCAGCCTGGTCTACAGAGTGAGTTCCAGGACAGCCAGGGCTACACAGAGAAACCCTGTCTTGAAAAAAAAACAAAAAAAGAGGGCTGGCTAGATGGCTCAATGGATAAGAGCACTGACTGCTCTTCCAAAGGTCCTGAGTTCAGATCCCAGCAACCACATGGTGGCTCACAACCACCTGTAATGAGATCGGACGCCCTCTTCTGGTGTGTCTGAAGATAGCTACAGTGAATTATACCGGTGCGAGCAGGGGTCAGAGTGAGTGGGGCCAGAGAGCAGCCACACACATGATAGCTCACACCCATCTGTATAACTACAGTGTACTCATACACATAAAATAAATAAAATAAATCTTTATTTTAAAAAAAATAAAAAAAAAAAGAATATACAAATTGAGAACCTTGGGTGGTTTTTACTATCTATTACTTAAAAAAGTGTTCATACTGTCAGAAGTAAACTAAACAATATATTAAACTTAAAAAAAAAATGTAGTTATCTAGGCATAGTAGTGTCTGCCTTGAATCCCAGCCACTTTGGGGCAGAGGCACAGAAGTCTCTGAGTTCCAGGCCCTTCAGAGGTACACAGTGAGAACCAAACATAGGTCTTCTAGAATAGCAGGAAGTGAACTGAACCACTGTGCTAGCTTTCCAGCCTCAGGCTCTCAGTTTTGTGTGGCAAACCCTACTGACTGAGCTAGCTGGAATTCTTTTTAAAAATCTTTAAAAATTTTCATTTCAAATTTTATGTTTTGCCTGCATGTATAGACATCTGTGTACCACATTTGTGCCTAGTGCCTACAGAGGCCAAAAGAAGGTATTAGATCCCTTGGAACTAGAGTTACAGATAGCCACCATGTGGGTGCTTGGAATTGAATTTGGTCCTCTGGAAAAGCAGCCAGTGCTCTTATCTCTGAGCCATCTCTCCAGCTTCCTAGCTGGATTTTTAATATTTTTATTTTTCAGAGACAGGGTTTCTCTGTGTAGCCTGGCTCTCCTGGAACTAGCTCTGTGAACCAGGATGGCCTCAACCTCAGAGATATTTGCCTGCCTCTGCCTTCTGAGTGCTGGAATTAAAGGCATGCACCACCATACCCACTCCTAGCTGTAATATTTGATTCTTGGCTGGTTTAGACACTTCACAGATCCCAGGGACTGGGGCTCCTTTCCTTTCTCTCATGTTTTCATGATTTCCCTGTCTTTCTAGTCTGCCTCTTCCATAGCTAGGCATGATGTCAAAGGCCTGTAAGCCTAGCTTTCAGGTGGCGGTGGCAGAGGGATCTCAAGTGAGTTCTAAACCAGACTGGGCTACATAGTGAGGTGTCTGCATATGGCTCAACAAAGAACAAAAAACAAAACCCAACCTAAACCAGAACAACAAAACTAACTGCCACACACACTTTGCGTGAAGGTGGTATCTGAGGCATAAACTTCAAGGAAAGTCAGTCTCCTGCCTCCGCATTGTCGCCTGGCACCCCAAA
>NW_022196900.1:73649087-73669589 GCF_008632895.1 Mastomys coucha | reverse complement strand
TTCTCTTTTGCAATGATTGTAAAAGCCTCATGCCATTTTTAAAGAAATACACTCAGATTTTACATCACTGGTGTGTAGTCTGTTTGTCAAAGCAGAATCCCGTGCCCACCTGGCCAGAACCCATCGTCCTGCGGAATAAGGGACCCCGCAAGAAACCCCGGTCCGTGGTAACTAACAAACTCCAAACCTCCGAAAGTCCCTGTGAAAAAGATGTCTCTTAAAAGAGACCCTAGGTCAAGAGTTATCTTTTTCTTGAAGTAAAAGACTTAACAGGTTGAATACAAAGAGCACAGGTTAATTCAATGGCCAAAGAATGGAAAAACCAGACTCTATCAGCTTCTTTGATCTTTAGGGGTGGAAAAGTCACAGATATATGTGGGTTTCTAAGCCAGATTAAGGGACAGTTCATACCCACCCCACCCCCTTCTCTCCGAAAGCAAGGCAAGAGTGGGGCCACTCCCTACCCAAATCTAGCTCAACTCCACAGAGACAAAGGCCACACCCTGATAAAGCCAGTTAGCCTTCAGTATCCCTGCTAGAGAACTGGCTTTTCAGAAATCATGCGATCATCAGTCTGCTAATTTAGCTGATGTACTTGGAAGGCCCCAGCCCCCACTGCAACATTTCCTCCCCTCCCCTCTGACTATATAAGCTAGTCCCAATATTTCAATGAATGAGCTGACCTGTGAAACAGTCTCCTGGGTTGGTTCATACCTGCCTTTCACCACCGAGACAACTCCTCCCCTGATGGTCACTGGTGTGCAATGGCTGATGGTGGGGCAGGCCCATAGGGTTTAAAATTTGGGAAGTTGAGCCTGATGGTATAGGGCTATAATTTTAGCACTAGGAGGTAGAAACAGGAGGATCAGAAGTTTGAGGTTAGCATTGGATACAAGAGACCCAGTCTCAAACAAAGAAAGAAAGAAGCAAAACAAAAGAAACCTACAAAATAGAAGTATTTATATATCTTCTAGGACTAGGTAGAGTTTCTTTCCTTTAAAAAATATTTTTCTGTTATTAGAATGTGTGCGCATTTGAATGAGGGTGCGCATGTGCCATGTTGTACATGTGGAGGTCAGAGGACAAGCTTGTGGAATCAGTTCTCTCCTTCCACCTTTGTATGGGTTGTGGACACTGAACACATGTTATCAGGCTTGAGTGACAAATGCTTTTATTCACATCCACACATCCCCCATTCTGAGACGGATTCTTTTTTTTTTTTTTTTGGTTTTTCCGAGACAGGGTTTCTCTGTATAGCCCTGGCTATCCTGGAACTCACTCTGTAGACCAGGCCAGGCTGGCCTTGAATTCAGAAGGCGGATTCTGACTATATAGCCCAGGCTGGCCTCATATTCATGGCAATGAAGTTAACTTTTGTTTTTGTGTATGCGTTTTTGTTTTTCATCAAGCTGCTCACAGCCTTCTTGTCTCCCAGTAAGAGATTCCTAGCGAAATTCAAATTTCTTGGATTCATTGTTCCTACAGTCTAAAAGCCAAGGAAAGGGCATAAGTATCTCTTTAGTATATCTCATTTCTGCCAGGCAGGCTGGTGACAGAGGATCATAAGCTTAAGGCTAACTGGGTTATACAGCAAGACCTTGTCTCAAATAACAACAAACTTCAGCAGTGACAGGAATTGAGCCTATGGCCTCACAAAGCTACTACTATGCTATATTACTACTATGCTATATTCATAGCCACACCTCCCTAGCCTGCCCCCCCCAAAACAAAACAAAACAAAACAAGACAAAATGGGGACAATAAACCTACCTTATAGCTGAGGATATTAAATGAATCATAATAGCTAAGGAGATCCTTTTAAGTAGATAGTGGTTAAGTGTCATGGGTATGCTGTGAGCACTTAGGTAATGCATGGGGCTATGTTAAATACTTTGAATACTTTTTTTCCCTCGTTCTTGGAGACGGGGTCTTTCTACAGAACTCTCGCTGTCCTGGAACTCACTATGTAGACCAGGCTAGCCTCACAGAGATCTGCCTGCCTATGTCTAGTGAGCACTAGGATTAAAGGTCTGCGCTACCAGGCACAACTACTTTACTCACTTTAATTTGCCTCTGAGAATAACCCCTTAGGAGAGGTACTACTATATCACTTAGATAAAGGGGAAAGGATTGGTGATTATGTTTGATTCGAAAGTCACAGCTCCGCCCCAGAAGAGACAGTAGCTTATTTCAAGACATCTCAGACCAATTGGCAGCGCAGCACCAGCCTCCGCTCACCTTTTGATTGGCCACTGGCCTTGCCTGCTTCCAGCTCAGATTTCTGCTCTAGGTCTGGCACAGTAAAGGTACTCAAGGCTCTATAGAGCCGGAACCAAATTCCCAGAAATGTGCTGCCATTTTAAATCTAGTCTAGTAGCGATTCCTCCGCACGCCACTTCGGTGCAAAACATCTATTTGGTTCACGTGCTTGGGCCAAAGGAAGGAGCCAGGAAGAGGGACCGTGGGCGAGCAAGAATTCTGGCACCTGCCAGTTGCATCCACCAGGATAAGTAAGCTACGACTCCTACAGGTAGGTTGAGCCTCAAGGCGGAAATCAAGACCCTGTGCAGCCTCAGCCCTAGGCCCGCCCCTTCCTTTAGGCCGGAGCGTCGAGCGTCAAGTTCACTGAACGCAGCCAATAGGGGAGTGTGGCGGCAGAGTGGCGGGAGGTTCGATTGACACTGCCTGGAGGCTGTTAACGCGCGCTTTGGAAAGAGGAAGACTGAGGGAAAAGATACTGGAGTCGCTCTTTGCCTCTCTTCAGCTTCTAAGATTCTCCTCCTCCCAACTTGGATCTTTTATTGGTTCTTCCTGGGTTCCTGTTTAACTTCCCACAAGGCTTTCCTAAGTCTCTGCTTGACCTCCCTCAGACTGAGGTTTGATGTCAGACCAGCTCCCATCCCCCCCCCCCCCCCCCCCCCCTCAGAATTCACGCGTCTCGACTTCGTAGTTAGTGTTACCCTCAGGGAAGCAGCCCAGCTAGGGACATTATTCCGACTCCACACTTTGCTCATCTGCAACTTCAATCTGTCTTCTTTCCCGTCCTAGACTTAGACCCGGCTCCGCCTGGACTTAGCTTTGGATTTTTTTGACCTTGAGTAACTTGGGGACCGACATTCCTGGTTTGGACCCAAGCCTCATCCTCTGGTTGCGTCCCCTCCACTCATACCGACTCTTCAGACGATATTTCGATATTTCAATGATATAGCAACTTCCTTTTATAGCATTCCTGGTCCTGCATTCTCTGTTGCTGAGTGCTTTTAACTTAGCTGATGGGTACTTGACATCCATGCTTCTGGGTCCAGGATGGTAAGTGTGACCTTAAGCCGACTTAAGTGGCCTGACTGCAGGATCACTACAGGAACTCATTTTCTCTTCTCCCTTGCAGAGGAGGAGCTTAGCTCCCAGCCAGTTGGCCAGGAGGAAAGAAGACAGATCATCTGATGATGAAGACTGGCAGCCTGGGACAGTAGTGAGTGTTTAGGGGAATAGGGAAAATGGTGGGAAAGTATCATCCATTAATTTTGAAGCTTTATTCTTTTTTGAGACGATGTTCTCACCAGGTCTGAAGACTGTGGTCTTGCCTCCCAAGTGCTGTGTGTGGTTGTAGGCATGTACCAGCTCTCCTGGCACTTTCTTGAAACAGGTTTTCTGGGGGCTGGTGAGATGGCTCAGAGGGTAAGAGCACTGATTGCTCTTCTAAAGGTCATGAGTTCAAATCCCAGCAACCACATGGTGGCTCACAACCACCCATAATGTGATCTGATGCCCTCTTTTGGTGCGTCTGAAGACAGCTACAGTGTACTTATAATAAATAAATTAAAAAAAAAAAAAAAAAAAAAAAAAAGAAACAGGTTTTCTCTGTGTAGCCCTGGCTGTTGGAACTCTGTAGACCAGGCTAGCCTTGAACTCACAGAGGTCCACTTGCCTCTGCTCCCTAGTGCAGAAATTGAACGTGTGCATCACTAATGCCCTGCTTAAGTAAATTTTAATGAAAATTTACAGTGTACTAAGCATTGAAGAAGAATTAATAAAATTGTTATCCTCCAGGTAGGTTCATTAGAAATTAATACAATCTCAGTTTTTTTGGTGGGAGGAGTATATCAAAACCAAGGAATGGTTATGTTGGGTTCCAGTACAGCCAAAGGTGGGTGTGGTGGTGTACTTCTATATTCTGTGTGCTTCCCAAACTACATAGTATATTCAGGCCAGCCTAAGATACATGAAACCCTGCATTTAGAAAAAAAAAAAAAGTAGGATTTTGGCATGTGAGAGCTTTAGGGTTTCTCTGATAGCCGTGGTTACCTCTGAAACTTGCTCTCTATAGATTAGGCTAGCCTCAGAATTTAGAGACCTGCTTCTGATTTCCAAGATTAGGGATTCATTTGCCACCATGCCTGGCCAGTTTTTTGTTTGTTTGTTTGTTTGTTTATCTATTTTTGAGACAGGAATTCTGTTATGTAGCTCTCTGACTGACTTGGAACTCACTGTGTAGACCAGACAGCGATCTACCTGCCTCTGCCTGATGAGTGGAGGGATTAATGGTGTGTGCCACCATATCTATCTTTAGACGGTACTTTTTTTTTTTTCTTCTTTTTTTTTTTTTGGAGACAGGATTTCTCTGTATAGCCCTGGCTGTCCTGGAAATCACTCTGTAGACCAGGCTGGCCTTGAACTCAGAAATCCGCCTGCCTCTGCCTCTCCCAAGTGCTGGGTTTAAAGGTGTGTGCCACCACTGGCCGGCCTAGACTGTACTTCTTGTTAGTGTCTGCATATGAGTATAGGTCTGTGAAGAGAAGGGCCTAGTAACTGTTTCAGGAGATTCAAGTAGCTTGACAAGTTGGTACAAGTGCTCTCTTGCCAGATAGCTTGGTGTTCGCTTTTTTTTTAAAGATTTATTTATTATTATATATAGGTACACTGTAGCTATCTTCAGACACACCAGAAGAAGGCATCAGATCTCATTACAGATGGCTGTGAGTCACTAAGTGGTTGCTGGGAATTGAACTCAGGACCCCTGGGAGAGCAGTCAGTGATCTCAGAGCCATCTCTCCAGCCCCCAGGATTGAATTTTTTATTCCAGGCTGACCTCAGATCCACTGAGTGCTGGGATTAAAGGTGTCTGCTACTATGCCCAGCAAAATTTCAGTTTTCTGACTTAGTAGATGAGGCTGGTAAACATAATATCTTAGAGGTGCTGTGATAGTCATATATGATAATAGATGTTAAGAGTTTAGTGCCTGACAATAAATGCTTTTGTTTTTGTTGAGACAGGGTCTTAAGTAGCACAGATTGACCTCAAACTTGCTATGTGGCTAACGATGGATCCTCCTGACCCCATTGCCCAATGCTGCGATTACCATATCTTGTTGGCACAGTGTTTAAAAACTTTTTATTCTTTGTGAGTTTCACATCATGCACCCCATTCCTGCTTATCTTCCTGTCCCTTTCCAAAATAAAACACACAAACATGCCAGGCGGTGGTGGCGCGTGCCTTTAATCCCAGCACTTGGGAGGCAGAGGCAGGTGGATTTCTGAGTTCGAGGCCAGCCTGGTCTACAGAGTGAGTTCCAGAACAGCCAGGGCTATACAGAGAAACCCTGTCTTGAAAAACCAAAAAAGAAAAGAAAGAAAGAGAAGAAGAAAGAAAGAAAGAAAGGAAGGGAGAAAGAAAGAAAGGAAGAAAGAAAGAAAACATCTTGTTGTGGGAGCTGTAGTGTGTCACAGTGTGTCCCACAGTATATCCTTCTATCCACATATCTTCACTTGCAAATGAATCATTGGCCTAGTTTGAGATCTTTGGCTTCTATGACACCATTAATATTAGATCCTCACTGGGATTCCTCCTGGTTATCCTGTTGCCTTGTGTCATGGAGATCCTACAGCTTTGGAACAGCAGGGCCATTTGTATCCCAGCCTTTTGCGGATGATACAGATTTTGGGGTGAGCCAATTCAGAGCCCTTGATCTGGGCCTGGATGATAGCTGAGCTGGTCTGCCTGACAGCTTTCACTTATGTGCACCACCAGGATGAGCTCTCCAGCACTGCTCTGGCTAGGCCACCTAATGCATCCATCAGTAGGAGGCAGGGTCAGCTCTCCTATTCTCGTGCCTCAGAGCTGGCTCACCTATCCCCATACCTCTAGAGCCAGCTTCACTGTGCTGCCCAGATAAGGTTTGGGGTCTACTCCCAAATGCTGCAGCCTGTGAGGGTCTGGGCCAGCTCTTTCCCTCTCACATTTTCAGGGCTGGTTCACCTGTGCCTTCACAGGCAGGGCCAACTCTTCCCCTCTCGCGTTTTCAGGGCTGGTTCACCTGTGCCTTCACAGTCAGGGCCAACTCCACTTTGCTGCCCAGGTGAAGTGCATAGCTCACTTTTCCAAGTGCTACAGCTAGTGATGCTCAGGGATATCTCTCCAGCTTTTCTCATGACCCCAGGGTCAGCTCTCTCAGTATTGCAGTTGGGAGGGGCATCACCCCTTCACCCATGCCACCTCATTCCAGAGGAGTGATGGGGCCAGCTCTCCCACTCGCCTTGGAGCTGGCTTACCTGAGCCCCCTGACCTAGGGTCCAGCTTTACTGTGCTGTCCATGGGAGGTGCAAGGCCTGCTCTTCTGAGTACTGCAGCCATTGAGGGGCAGGGCCAGCTCTCAGGTGGCCAGGGGGCAGAGGGTAGCCTCTAGCCCCCAGGGCTGGCCCTTTTTTTTTGGTCATGCCCCCTAGTACTTGCTTTATATTAGCTAGACAAAACTCAACAACTGAGTGGTGTTGTCAGGTTGCTTCAGTCTCACAGAAACTTGGGACTACAGGTTCTCAGCACCATTTCTTCCTCTAATAAGGTCTTTAAATGCTGGTTGCCATGAGGGTGCTCTCTGTGGTTGTCCAAGGTATTGCAATTTAGCTTTCCATTTCTCTCCTAGACGCCTAAGAAACAAAAGTCCAGTAATGAGACCCAGGTCCAGGAGTGTTTCCTGTCTCCTTTTCGGAAGCCCTTGACTCAGCTACTCAACCGACCGCCTTGTCTGGATAGCAGTCAACATGTAAGTCACAAGTACAACTGACCTGGTTCTGTGTGTATGCCTCAGTAGATCCTTTGCTGCAGTGTGGTCAGCTTGTCCGTAGCTTCTGTGTGATCTGCTGGGAAGTGCTTGACTTGAGTTTTCCCTTGTTTATAACTGTGTGGGTACCAGATCTAATGTGCCTCATTTTCCTAAAGAAATGAGAGTCGAGGAGGAAGTTATGGCATTGAGCAGGTACTGCATATAGCTTTCTGTTTTGTTTCTTTTTTTTCTTTCTGAGATAGTTTCATGTAGGCCTTGAACTGTCCAAACTTTCTTATACATATACATATACATATACATATACATATACATATACATATACATATACATAAAAGGGGAGAGGCCAGAAGAGTATCAAATCCCCTGGAATTGGACTTACAGTCATTTGTGATCTGCCCAACAAGTGGGTGCTGGGAATTGAAGCCAGGTCCTCTGGAAGAACAGCTAGTGGTCTAGCTCGGGCCGTAAACTCTTTTTTTTTTTATTTTTGAGAAAGGGTTTCTCTGTGTAGCCCTGGCTGTCCTGGAACTCACTCTGTAGACCAGGCTGGCCTCGAACTCAGAAATTCACCTGCTTCTGCCTCCCAAGCGCTGGGATTAAAGGCGTGCACCACAACTGCCTGGCGGGTGAACTCTCAATCTTCCTTCCTCTACTTCCTGGATGCTAGATTACAGGTGTGTGCCAACAGGCTCAGTTTTTCATTGTTTAGAAAGTCCTAGAATCCTAAACCTTTCGTTTGTTTCCTCTAGTAGTCAACTTTTACCATATCAAGGTCTTGCATAACTTTCTTCTCCTCTTCCTCCTTTTCCTTCTCTCCCTCCTCTTCTTCCTCTCTCTCCTCTTCCTCCTCCTCCTCCTTTTCCTTCTTTTTTCTCCTCCTCCTCCTTCCTTATTTTTTTTTTAAAGGGTAAGTTCTCACAGTAGCCCTGGCTGGTCTGGAATATACTATGTGGACCAGGCTGGCATTGAAAGAGATTTATCAGCCTCTGCCTCCTGAGTGGTGGAATTAAAAGTGTGCTCTACCACACATGGCTTTTTTTTTTTTAATTGTTGCACATATGTTCTTATTTGTGTCTCTCTGTGTATGTATGCATATGTATGGGCATCATCTACATGTGGAGGTCATCTACATGTGGAGGTCATCTACATGTGGAGGATAACTTCTGAGAGTTGATATCTCCCATTTTACCATGTGGATTTCAGGGATTGAATTTGGGTTGCCAAATTTAGTGGCAAAGGCTGACCAGACCAATGTTTTCTCATCAAACTTTCTGAGAAATGCTTGAAAGGAAAATGGGAATATATAACTGGATATTGTATATTCAGTAAACATTCAAAAAGTAATTTTATATGATAGTAAGCGCTGGAAACAGAACCTGGGTCCTCTGGAAGAGCAGCAAGTGCTCCTAACTGCTGGGCCGTCGCTCCAGCACTGATCTTTGCTTTTTGTGTTGGGTGTTTGCTTTTTTGTTTTTTTTCTTAAAAAAAAAAAAAAAAAAAGTCCTGTTTTGTGATCTTTAGTTCTCTGGGACAGTTGTCATTGGGCATTGTCTCAGGAGTGCCCTAAGTGGCTTCACAGTTTAGATAGAGGCTGAGAATGGCCCAAACTCGAAGTATACTTCTGATGGTTCTGAAAGGTTATCCCAGGGGAAGGAGTGAGAGATTTCAGCTGAGCGGCCTGAAAGAGAGCCTGTCAGCAGACCGAGGCGAGGCAGCTCCTGAAAAGTGTTTGCTGAGCTGGGTCTGTTGACGGCTGGAGGGAGAAGGTAGGTAGAGAGCTGTGCAGAGGCCTGCAATGGTGAGCTGCTGAAGATTGGTTTTTTAAAATTTATGTATATGTTTGTAGTGTGTGAATACTCAGGTGTGTGTGTGTGTGTGTGTGTGTGTGTGTGTGTGTAAACTACAGTTACAGGCAGCCATGTGCTGCCTGATGTGGGTTATGGCAATTGAACTCTACTCTGAACCACTGAGCCATCTCTCCAGCCCTTTGAAGTATTTTAGGGGGTAGGAGGTATACAGTGGTACAGAAAATCCTTTTGGATGGGAAATGGAGATGGGAAAGCCAGTGAGAAGGTACAAGTAGCAAGACAAAGGATGTGGCCTGGACTTAGGTATTAGGAGAGTGGAAATAGGAAAGAATAGGAAATAGGGAAAATATATTAAGATAATATTGAATTATTAATATATTTAATTATATTTCTATATATGGAGATGTATAGAAATCTTTTTGGATTGATAGGTTAGGACAGAGACCCTTGAAATGAAATTGGGACCTCAGACAGACAGAGGAGATGATATCATTTACTGAGGTAGGGAGTAGAAAGAAGGAAGGTGTTGGATGGGGGACATAAACAGGCCTTAGTCGCGGAGCTTGTGAGGATTCTCAAGGGGCCTTCAGGACTCTTTAGCTTTTCAGAGGAGATCATTGGTTTTGTTGTTTTTGTTTTTTCTAATCTGAATAGTAAGGTGATATTTATACACTTCAATAACTGCCTAAGTTACACTCCCCAGATTTAAGTATGTGGAAATATGATGACATTAAACACAGCAAAGCCATTGAGTTAGTGAAAGTAGCTCAGGGTATTTTTTGAAACATTTATTTATTTATATGTTTTTGTGTGCATACATGCATGCATATGTCTTCCACCTCTCAGTGCACATTCCCACCCTCCCCCAGGTCCTTTTGTTATTCTTTCTACATTCCTCTGTTGTAGTCCTGGTTGTCTTAGAACTCACCTTGTTGACCAGGCTGTCCTCAAACTCAGAGATGTGCCTCCCTCTGCTGAGATTAAAGGTGTGTCCCACCATGTCCAGTTCTAAATATAGGTTCTTTAACGGGTTCTTTGCTAGCAGTTCTCAACCTGTGGGTTGTAATCTCTTTGGAAAACATTTATTTCCAAAAATATTTACATTACAAATCATAACAGTAGCAAAAGCACAGTTATGAAGTAGGAACAAAAATGATATTATGGTTGGGGGTCTCCACAACACGAGGAACCATGTGTGTTAAGGAGCTGCAGCATTAGGAAGGTTGAGAGCCACTGCTCTGTACTGAGCGAGCTGGATCTCCAGCCCTTTCTTTTTCTTTTTCTTTTTTTTTTTGACTTTGGCTTGAGATGGGATTTTACTAAGTTGCCCAGGCTGGACTTGAACTCTGTGCTACTAGATGTCTTATAGCATAGCTATTATACATTTGACAGGGATAACCTAGAAATTGCTATTTCCAAACAAAACCACCCAGGCCTGGTGGGGTATATCTTTAATTCCAGTGTTCAGAGACAAAGACAGTTTAGGCAGGCCTACATAGTGAGCTACAGGCCAACCAAGGTGAGACCCTGTGTCAAAAAACCCATTGCCATCACTACTGTGAAAGCTCAGATAAATCCCACTTGCTCCTGCAAAGCACCAGCGCTGGTGTTCTGGGATGTACATCTGCTGGAAGGCCTCAGCAGATTTTCATAGCAGACCAGATTCCAACAGGGAAATGTGCTAGACTTCTGATAATGTTTCAGGATTATCATGATGAGGTTCCTTCACCTTCCAGGAGTGTACTGGCTAGTTTTGTGTGTCAACTTGACACAGGCTAGAGTTATCACAGAAGGGAGCTTCAGTTGGGGAAGTGCCTCCATGGGGTCCAGCTGTGAGGCATTTTCTCAATTAGTGATCAAGGGGGTAGGGCCCCTTGTGGGTGGTGCCATCTCTGGGCTGGAGGTCTTGGGCTCTATAAGAGAGCAGGCTGAGCAAGCCAGGAGAAGCAAACCAGTAAGAAACATCTCTCCATGGCCTCTGCATCAGCTCCTGCTTCCTGACCTGCTTGAGTTCCAGTCCTGACTTCCTCTAGTGGTCAACAGCCATGTGGAAGTAAGCTGAATAAACCCTTTCCTCCCCAACTTGCTTCTTGGTCATGATGTTATGCAGGAATAGAAACCCTGACTAAGACAAGGAGGTTCCTTCACCTTCCAGTTGAGGAGGTGCCATGTCAAGGATCTTTGGTAATCATTTACCTATGTGTGTTTTCCTACTGGTAGTAGATGCAGGTATTTTACTTTGTCCCTCTAACATCATACCCTTTAGCAGTGATGGCCTTAATTCCATTGATTGACCAAGGCAAATTCTCGTTGTGTAGCCCAGGTTGACTTTTAATTCCTTTTTTTTTTTGTTTGTTTGTTTGTTTTTTTCGAGACAGGGTTTCTCTGTATAGCCCCGACTGTCCTGGAACTCACTCTGTAGACCAGGCTGACCTCGAACTCAGAAATCCACCTGCCTCTGCCTCCCAAGTGCTGGGATCAAAGGCGTGCTCCACTATCGCCAGGCAATTCCTTTTAAAATAAGAAGAAAAAGAATTAATACAGGCATATGTACAGGCCATGTTTCATTAGTCTATTTACTAATAAAGGTGTAGAAATATTTTTTTTTTTGGCTTTTCTGTTTCAGACCTATTCTACTCTTTAATAAATTTGTCTCTTTATATCACACACACAAATATACACACAGACACACACACACAATCATTTTTTCTTTCTTTCTTTCTTTTTTTTAAGATTTATTTATTTATTATATGTAAGTACACTGTAGCTGTCCTCAGACACACCAGAAGAGGGCATCAGAACTCAGTACGGGTGGTTGTGACCCACCATGTGGTTGTTGGGATTTGAACTCAGGACCTTCGGAAGAGCAGTCAGTGCTCTTAACCACTGAGCCATCTCGCCAGCCCTCTTTCTTTTTTTAAAATGGAGAAAGAGACTTAAAAGGTAAAATTGTCTAGGACTCACAAAAGCCTTAATGTGGCCTTAGAGATGAAGACGTTAGCCTTGGGCATGATGAGTTTAAAGGGCCTGTAATATATGCATTTAGAGGCTGTGCAAGTGTGTGTGTGTAGCCTAGGAGTATGGGATACATTAGAACTATATTAGGTAAACTGGTTGGTGGTAGCACATGCCTTTAATCCTAGCACTTGGGAGGCAGAGACCAGCCTAGTCTACAGAATGAGATGATTCTCTCATCTCTTCACCTCCACTGCTCAGAGAAACCCTGTTTTGGGGGAAAAACAAAACAAAAAAAAAAAAAACAAAACTCAATAAAATATATATTAGATGATTGTTGGCACAGAGATATTTGGTATCTCAAAGTGTGTTATATTATCAGGGTGAATCTACAGTTGTGGGCTTTGAGGAACACTGAGCTTTAAGGGCATTTAGGTGGTTTAGGCAGAGATGGAAACACCCACTGGGCTGAGCATGAGATTCCAGAGAAGTGCACTAGTGGGAGAGTGGTCAGGAAAGCATATTTGAGAGGAAAGAGTGGTTAGCTTTGTTAAGTTAAGAATGGAAACTTGTTCATTGGAATTAGAAGCATGCTGACATGGCCTTGTGCAGAGTCATGTATGAAGAGTGGAAGGCAGATTGGAGTGAGAGATAGGAGGGGGAGACATTAAATTCTTTCTAGAAGTTTGCCTGTGCAAGGGAGAGGTAAATGATCAGAGGCATTTTTGTTGTCCAGGTAGCAGAGTGCTAAGCAGGCTGGTAAGAAGTAGCAGGGGTGGAGCAGTGGAGGTGGAGAGATGGGTATAAGTGCCCCTTGAATCTGCTGACATGGAAAACTGGGGGCTGTGGAGGGTGTACTTGCTGTCCTCCTCCCATCAGAAGGAAAGGACATCATAGAGCACCGTCCTCCAAGCAAAATAGCCACCCACCATCTTCATTAGATAAACTTGCAGTAGCTAGGGCTTGGGCACAGTGAGATGCTCTGTAAAGAGGAGGAGATGGGTCAGGTGACAGGGATCGGGTTCCAGCCACACCGTTAGTATGCATTTTGCTCTAATTGTCTGTGTTCTGGGTGCCCTAGAGTATTTAGGCTGGGGAAGAGTGAACGGAGAAGGGCTCTATCATCCATGTGGGTGAGGACTCCCCAGTGTTGTTGCTTTGGTGGCGCCCATGCTCCTGCCAGTAGCCCATCCTTTGTAGGTAAGCCAGATAAATGCATTGGTTTCCGAGGGTGAGCTTTCGTGGGGTTTGGTTGGTTGTGAGGAGGAGGCAGTAGACATTGCTCTCCAGGGAAGGAATTCACAAAATATATGAGTTATCTACAACTAGTAGAACAAGAGAATGAGAGCATTCCTGTGCCATGTTTGGTGTTGTAGACCAGATCCCCAAGGGCCTAGTCTTTACAAGTCCTGCTGCCACTAACTAGCAGATGTTTTAGCTTCATAAATATGAACACCCAGACAGTAATACAGCCTGCTTTTTGCCCTATAGATCCTATGGCTTCTCAGTTCTATTGGATTTTTTTGTTTGTTTGTTTTTGTTTTTTTTAATTTGGAGTATGAATTCTTGGCTACTCAAACTCTAAATTTAACCTCTCACCCTGACTTATGTACTTCCTGAGTCTCGAGGGGACTGGCCTGGAACTGTGGAGTAGGAAGGCTTGGACTCAGCTGCCTGCCTCTCAAGTACTAGGTATATATGCGTGTGCTGCCATACCAGGCCATAGACTCGATGACATTCTAAGAGAATTCATTTCCTGCTTTATTGTAATTTGATTTAGACATTATATATGTACATATATACATATGTATGTATTTTAAGATTTACTATTTTATATGTGTGGAAGTTTTACTTGCATGTATGTCTCTGTGTCATGTGTGTGCCTAGTGCCTGCAGAGGTCAGAGGAGGCAAGAGATCCCCTAGAGCTGGAGTTAAGGATGGTTGTGCGCCATGATGTGGTGCTGGGACTTGAACTTGGTGCTATGCAAGAGCAACAAGTATTCTTTTTTTTTTAAAACCTTAATTTTTTTTTTAAGATTTATTTTATTTATTTTATGGGTATGAGTACATTGTAGCTGTACAGATGGCTGTAAGCTGTCGTGTGTGGCTGCTGGGAATTGAACTCAGGACCTCTGCCGGCCCCTCTCACTCCTGTGTAATTCACTGTAGCTGTCTTCAGACGCACCAGAAGAGGGCGTCAGATCTCATTACAGATGGTTATGAGCCAGCATGTGGTTGCTGGGATTTGAACTCAGGATCTTCTGAAGACCAGTCAGTGCTTTTACCCGCTGATCCATCTCACCAATCCCGAGCAACATGTATTCTTTTTATTGTTTGTCTGTCTGTTTGTTTTGAGACAGGGTTTCTCTGTGAGGTTCTGGCTGTCCTGGACCAGGCTGGCCTCAAATTTGGAGATTCTCCTGCCTCTGCTTCCTGAGTGCTGGGGTTAAAGGCTTGTGCAGCCAGTACTCTCAAATTCTGAGCCATTCCCCTTCACCTCCTCTCCCTCTTCCCTCCCCCCCTTTTTTTTAGATCTTTGTAGCCCTAGACCAGACTGGCCTCAAACTCACAGAGATCTGTCTGTTTCATTTCTGCCTAAAGGAAGTTTCTTGTTAGCATCTTTTTGCTGTCTCTGTAGGGGCATGGATCATAGTTAAGGTGTGTTACTGCTCTGGACTTGATAATGATGGCTGGGGATAGAACCTTGTTCAGTAGGGAAGGGACCCCAAAGCAGCAGTTTCATTCCCTGCTGGAGGCCAGAAATGGCAAAGAAATCTGGTTCCTGTTTGCTGTTACCTCCCTGCACATCCTCCTACAGGCTGTACATTTCTGGGACTGAACTGGAAGAGGCATCTAGATTGGGGCTGGAGAGATGGCTTAGCAGTTAAGAGCACTGACTGCTCTTCCAGAGGTCCTGAGTTCAATTCCCAGCAACCACATGGTGGCTCACAGCCATCTGTAATGAGATCCGATGCCCTCTTCTGGTGCCTCTAAAGAGAGCAATGGTGTACTCATATACATTAAATAAATAAATCTTTAAAAAAAAGAGGCATCTAGATTGACAAATTCATCCCCTGTCCCATGCTTCACCTCCATTTCTGCCATAAATTCTTTAAGATAATTCCAGCCTAGGGTCTTCAGCGGTACCATATATCCTGAGACCCTCCTACTCTATATGATCTCTGCCACTCCCTCTCCTTTTCCCCCCTCCATCTCTCTTATCTTTCTTAGGCTCCCCACCATGAATCTGTGTTAAATTTCCCTCTAAAACTCACCCTCTGGGGCTGAAGAGATGGCTCAACCTGAGTTTGGTTCCCAGAACCCATTAGCTATCTATCACTCCAACTCAAGGGGATCTAGCACCCCTTTCTGGCCTCCATGGGCACCAGGAATCCACATAGTGCACTTAAATGTATTCAGGCAAAACACTCATACACATAAAAATAAATAAGTCTTAAAAAATTCCTCACTCTCTGTGTCTGAGAATGTAATTGTTTGAACTTTCAAGACATTCTGAAAACTACTGTCTCGGGGTGGCTTGGTAGTTGCCAGGTTCTCTGGAATACTAATCCCTAAGCAAGCCCACTAAGAGCTGAGAAAGGCTTTGAAATGGCACTCCAGATACCCCGATATTCCTGTAATTAACATTTTTTTCTAAAGATACTATCTCATGTAACCAGGCTAGGCTTGAATTACTGCTTTGAATACCCTTGAACTCTGGGCCTCTGCCTTGTTAGTGCTGATATTAAGGCATTCACTTAAGGCCTAGCTTGTTAGCATTTTTTTTCTTTCCTTCTTTGTTTGGTTGTTCCTTCCTTTTTTTTTTTTCTTTTTCAAGACAGGGTTTCTTTGGCCCTGGCTATCCTAGAACTTGCTCTGTAGACCAGGCTGGGCCTCAAATTCAGAGAAACTCACCAGCCTCTGCCTCCCAAGTGCTGGGATTAAAGGCATGTAGTATAGACTTTGTCACTGTTTTTATTAATGATTATTATTTCTGTTCATAACTACAGTGTTCATGCTAATTAAGAAATCATGGCCAAGTGTTTGTGATGCATGTCTTTAATCACAGCACTCAGGAAGCAGAGGCAGGAGATCTTTGTAAAGTCAAGGCCAGCCTGGTCTTTGGACTGAATTCCAGGATAGCCAGGGATACACGGAGAAAACCTGTTTTGAAAAACCAAAAAAAGAAAATCCCAAATTTAATCAGAGCCAGGCATGTTTGCATACATCTAAAATCCCAGCATTCTAGAAGCTGATGCAGGAGGATTGTGAGTTTAAGGCCAAACTGAATTATATATGGGTTTCTAGGCTAGCCTCAAAGTAGTTAGTGTCACTGTTTCAAAAAACAAATTTTCTTCAAGTGCAAATAAGTGACACATTATTTTGTCCCATTATTTAGTGATGGTGACGGTCACTTATCCATTCTTTCATTAGACCACAAAAAATACATTTTTTGGGGTGTGTGTGTGAAAACATTGAGCTTCTAGAAATTTGTAATCTGTATATTTAAAAAAATAAGTTAGAATGTAAAGGTGAACATTTCACAAGCTTGCCTTTGTCTCTGTTAAATTACGTTTGGCAGAAAGGAGTTTTTTTCATTCCCCTTTTTCCTATAATCTAGCCCCATTAACAGTCCAAATATGGTGGTTTATGTCTGGAATGCTAATGCTTGGGAGGTGGAAGCAGGAGGAGTGTTGTGAGTTTCAGGCCAGCCTGGGCTACAGAGTAAGACCCTTTCTTCAAAAATGCAATAAAACCAAGGCACCAAGATGTTTTAGTGGGTATAATACCTGGTACCGAGCCTGATGGACCCATGTGGTTGAAGAAGATACCACACAGAGTGTGTCATCCTACATAGCACACACAGAGACCCATACCTTTAGCATGTTTGCTCTGATTTCTCCTTTGGTATTGCCAAGGTTGACAAGCTATTGTAATTCCCTGAATAATCCATATGTGTACAGATAAAGGTCAAACTTTATTGGGAGTTGACATTTAATCATCATTAATTCTCTTGTCTGAGAACCCCTCCCCCTTCTTCCCTCAGCTTTGCCTCATAGTCTGTTGAGTAGTCTCAGTTTCAGGCTAGCCCACACTGAGTCTTCCTTTCTAGGGCCCGCATGTGTCTGCTTTCTGCACCTTTATCGTAACTGGCTTTTGTTGTTGTTATTAGTGAGCTTACCTCTCTTCATGACCTTTTAACATGTTGTTCCCTGTCCATGGCAGGAAGCACTCCCTGGCTTTGGGCTGATATGCATGGCCTTAAGTAAAAGGTTAAGTAAGAGATCACAAGTAGATTCTCCATTTATCATAGTTGTGTATTGTGTGTGTGCATGTATATGTGAGTGCAGGTGTGTGTGCTGTGGCGCTGTGGAAGTCAGAGGACAATTTGTGGGGATTTGGTCTCTCACTGTGGATCCTGGGGGCCAACTCAGTTTGTTGAGTGTGGTAGCAAGTACCTTTATTTATTTGTGTGTTTATTTATATATTTATGTGTGTGTGTAAATGTGTGCAGTGTGTGTATGGGTGCCATCAAAGGCCTAATGAAGGTGTTGGATCTGGAGCTGGAGTTTCCGATAGTTTGTAAACCTTCCCAAACTAAACTTGAGTCCTAAAAAAGCAGGAAGCACTCCTAACTCCTCTTAACTGTTGTGCTGTTTCTCCAGGCATCTTACCCACTATCCCCCTTTTGAAACAGGGTCTCATGTAGCCCAGGCTGGCCTCAAAACCCATTGTGTAGCTAAGGTGAGCTTGAGCTCCTAGCGCTCTTGCCTCTTCCTCTCAAATTCTGGAAATAGGTATGAGCTACCATACCTGGCTTAACTTTCTTTTTGGGACAAGATTTTTACCCAGGCTGGCCTCAGTCTCAGCGAGGTCCTTGGCTAGTCTTCTAAATACTAGGATTATAGGTTTGCATCACTGCTTGTCTGGAATAACAGGAGCCTGTGGACCTCATGGGAGTCTTAGTGAGGATTAAATTATGATAGGAAACTAGATGTAGTACATGCTTAATCTCAGTATTCAGGAAGCTGAGGCAGGAGGATTGGAAGTTTGAGTTCAGCCTGATTGGGGAGCATAGATAAAACTGTCTTGGCCCTGCCTCCCAAGTTGTGATATCATGATAAAGACTTAGCTCTTAGCCATCATTGTCATGTTTCTCTGTTAATATTTTACTAATGTTACTGCTTATATTACCTCTAATCTTTGGGCTGTTTATTTATTTATTATATTTATTTATTATAAGTACACTGTAGCTGTCTTCAGACGCACCAGAAGAGGGCATCAGATCTCATTATGGGTGGTTGTGAGCCACCATGTGGTTGCTGGGATTTGAACTCATGACCTTTAGAAGAGCAATCAGTGCTCTTACCCACTGAGCCATCTCACCAGCCCCCTATTTATTTATTTATTTTTTGGTTTTCGAGACAGGGTTTCTCTGTATAGCTCTGGCTGTCCTGGAACTCTGTAGACCAGGCTGGCCTCAAACTCAGAAATCCTCCTGCCTTTGCCTCCCCAGTGCTGGGATTAAAGGTGTGCTCCACCACTGCCCGGCAGGCTATTTAAGTTTCAAGGAAGCTGATATGGATTTATGAAAAGAAAAGAGTTAGCAGAAATAATACAGCAACATATGTATTTGGGACTGGAAGGCTAGCTTGGTGTTGTAGTGACAAAACACTCATACGCATGACATGTATACATTAATAAAATTAAAATAACACCTGAAGTGGAACATGTAAGATTGTTGGTTTATAAGATATTCAACAGTTTTGAATTTCTGTTTTTCCTTTTTAGGAAGCATTTATTCGAAGTATTTTGTCAAAGCCTTTCAAGGTCCCCATTCCAAATTACCAAGGTAAAATGGAGACTTTATGGGTTTTCTTATTTGGTTATTTATTTGTTTTGTTTTTTCAAGTTTATTGTATGTTTTAGTTGAGAAAGGGTCTCTATGTGTAACCCTGGATGGCCTGGAAATTGTTCTGTAGTCTATGCTGACTGGCTTTGAACTTACAGAGATCTGCCTGCCTCTGCCTCTTCAGTGTGAGTATAAGTCATGTGGTTGTGTGCGTGCGTGTGTGAGTACGTGTGTGTGTGTCCACCCGAGGTCTGAGGCATTGATCCCTGAAGTTGGAGTTACATGAAATTGTGACTTGCCTGGCTTGGGTACTGGTAATCACACAGAACTCCTTTGGAAGAGCAATGATGCTCTTAGTTGCTGAGGCATCCCCAGCATCCACTTGTTTAATGCAGGCTTTTGTTATGTAACCCCGAGTGGCCTCAGTCATAGAAATTCTCCTGCCTCAAGATTCTAAGTAATGGAATTACAAATACCACTGTACCTGGCATATCATTTCAGGACTTGTTTGTTTGTTTGTTTGGTGTTTGTTCGTTTGAGTAATTTGTGCCTGAATAGATTGAAGATTATATATATGCTAGTGTAGGAATTAAAGGTGCCAGTCTATTGGTGAATATGTTTGATGTGGTCCTCCTGAGGCCTGTGTGAAGCCTATACTGCATTTGGGAAGGACTGCCAAGAATAATTGCCCTTCATTTTCTTAGTGGGGCATGTCATTGCTCAGAAAGCTTTTGGTGGGCCCAGCCCGGGCCTTCATTCAGTTCAGCATGTTCATCATTAGTTCCTTTATAATATTAACTGTGGGAGTTCTCATTCCCACAGTTTTCTTTTGTCTTGTTTAAGACATTGCATTGTGCCTGAACTGGGACTGGGGAGCGAGTGACCAGCTTTCAAGTTCTCATACATGAAAAGTCTCTGTTGAGTTTTATACTTTTGGCTTGCAATGAGCTTGATAAAACCCTCCACAAGTTTGTAGTTGAGTGGGAGAAATAAAATAGGAAAAGCTTGAGGGTTGAAGAGATAGTGGTTAGATAAAGATGTGTAAATGGTTTGAAGAAGTTCTGGGAAAGAGGTTGTGGTATCCTGAAAAGTTACATGAGGGGTGGTCACATTTGAGTTGGGCCTGCTAAGAGTGACTGAATAAATATAGAAGGTTGGCTTACAAGTTGGTTGCTGATTTCTAGGTTCCCTGGGCTCTCGTGCATTGGGCCTGAAAAGGGCTGGAGTTCGTCGTGCCCTTCATGACCCTCTGGAAGAAGGTGCTTTGGTTCTCTATGAGCCTCCCCCACTAAGTGTCCATGACCAACTGAAGCTTGACAAGTATGCACATTGGTATTTTTTGAGTAGTTCTGGCCTACTGTAAGTGTATATGCCTAGGAGGATGGTGTGATTTTTTTCCCCCCCCTTTGGGATTGATATAGATTATCAGAGCTGTCATGACAACCACAGTATACCAAGAGCAAGTGGTTGGGAAGTCTGTGAGGGAGTGTGTTCAGGTTATGGGGTTCCTCACTACCTTCTGCCATACTCATTGGGAGGGGCAGGAGTCTTACCTGTTCTGAAACTTTCTGACTCCTAGAGCAGGACTTCACTGTGGTTTATCACCTGAGGGAGAGGTGCTGTTGGGGGCCTCTGGGTCAGTAGAGGGTACTACTTCCTGAGGCTTGACCTTGCCTCAGTCTGATCAACATGTTTTTTTTTTCCTGCTGTATTTCTCAGGGAAAAACTCCCTGTTCATGTGGTTGTTGATCCTATTCTCAGTAAGGTGTTGCGGCCTCATCAGAGAGAGGTAAATGAGAGTCAGAAGAAGCTTGCGGCGGTGGG
>NW_022196900.1:73638904-73649077 GCF_008632895.1 Mastomys coucha | reverse complement strand
GGGGGGGCTAGAGGCTAAATAGGTGCCAACATGGTGTTACTCATCAGGGAGTGAAGTTCCTATGGGAGTGTGTCACCAGTCGTCGAATTCCTGGAAGCCATGGCTGCATCATGGCCGATGAGATGGGCCTGGGAAAGACACTGCAGTGCATCACATTGATGTGGACACTTTTACGCCAGAGCCCAGAGTGCAAGCCGGAAATCGAGAAAGCAGTGGTGGTGTCACCTTCCAGCCTGGTGAAGAACTGGTACAATGAGGTTCAGAAATGGCTTGGAGGGAGGATCCAACCTTTGGCCATCGACGGAGGCTCGAAGGACGAGATAGACCAAAAACTGGGTATGGAGCCTTAACAAACATGGTTGTACTCATCCATCCAGGTTTTTTTCTTATGTGTTACTTGTGGGCAGCATTGATGGCAGTGTGGGACAAGTGGGGAAATTGCCATCGGAAAACAGCTGAAATACAGACAATTCTTCCTAGGCTGTGTTAACCACAGCCTGTTTTTGTTAAGCCATCAGTCTGTTTTTCTTTATGATCCTCTAATGTGTTCTCTGCAACCTCTCTGTTGTAGAAGGATTCATGAACCAGCGTGGAGCTAGAGTGCCTTCTCCCATCCTCATCATTTCTTATGAGACTTTCCGCCTGCATGTTGGAGTTCTTAAAAAAGGAAATGTTGGACTGGTCATATGTGACGAGGTACTTAATTTTTGTAGTCTGGGTGGGAGACAATCAGGATGTCAGTCTTCACTAATTATTACTGCCACAGTACTCCAATAATTATTGGGGAATGCTAAGAACAGAGAGTGCCACACTGGAGGGGACAAGTGAGTGGAGAGTCTATGACACCTATTTGCCAAAAGAGGGATGAAACAGTGCATCCCTCATAATTCCAGCACTCAGGAAGCAGAGACCGATGGATCTCTGAGTTTGTGGCTTGGTTTACTGTAGTGAGTTCTAGGCCAGCCAAAGCTACATAATGAGACCCTATCTCAAACAAAACTGAGGAGAGTTTAGGTACTCTGGGCCAATTGGTATTTTTCTCCCTCTAAATAGTAATATTGAACTAAAGAAGGAGTTTGGGAGGACTGGAAGGGATTAAGATGTGTAGTGAGAGATGGCACAGTGTTTAAGGGAGTAGGTTTTAGAATTGTTAGAGACCTTTATTCAGATCCTGGCTCTGTCACTTAAATGTAGTGTGACCTTATACTCAAGTCATTCAACCATGGGAGATGCTTTTTCTGCATCAGGAAAATAGTGATCATATCAGCCTCAGGAGTATTGTGGAGATTTAGTAAATTAGTTGGGGAAACTCTTATCTCTGTGGCTGGTGTCTCCTAAGCCTTGGTAAGGCTGGTCTTTATTCTAGGTTAGGAATGTTTGGATGATTAGAAGCACAGAAAAGAAAGTCTGGTGTTTACATAGTATGGCACAAGCCTAGAGTTCTAGAAACTCAAGAGGTTGAGGAGAAAGATCGATAGTTGATTGAGGAGGAAGAAGATAGGGGCTTGAGAGATGGTTCAGGAGCAGAGTGACTCACTCACTGTGACTGTTGTGTGCTCAGGGTCAGGTATACACAAGAGTCACATATATCTTACCTTAGCTGCTATATACTTGTATTAGGAGGGATTGCCTATCAGGTATCAAGAAACTCATCAGACAATCAATAACAGACTTTTCATAAAGATAGACGGCTGACTGGGAAATAGCTCATGACTAGCAAGTGAGGTCTCCAAAAATAAGCTATATTATCACCATGTACGGTGACTGATAGGATCCTGACCTAGGTCGCAGAGTTGAGGATCCTGACCTAGGTCGCAGGGTTGTATTAGAGAAAGCAAGCTGACGCTCTTGTTCCCTGGGAGCATCTAGGTTTGTTTATCTTGCCATGGAGCCGTGTTCTTGCCTCAGCCTTGGGAGTGCTGGTTTCCAGGCTGGGTCACAGACCTCGCTCAGAAGCTGCTTCTTGTTGTTGTTGTTGTTTTCTTTTTCTTTTTAATCTGATAGTAATGATCATACCTATCTGGAGCCTCACTGACTGGTCCAGCAGGAGCTAGAGTTGTCTGTGTCCGTCCACAGAGATTCACAGACTAATGTCCATTCATTAGATTTCATCTAAGTTCCTGTTATGGGCCAAGCCTTTGGGATTCTATGATGCCATTTTTTCAGGAAGCTGAATTGTTGATGCCCACTAAAAGTTAAAATTTTATATTTAATTCTTAGATGAACCTTAATTTCTTTTACATTCAACAAATAGCACTGAGTAATATTTTGTGCATGACTATATTCCGTGAAGTGAAAGTATTGTAAAATCAAATATGTAGATATGCTTTAAGATGTTCATGTTCTCCGGGCAGTGGTGGCACACGCCTATAATCCCAGCACTGGGAGGCAGAGGCAGGCGGATTTCTGAGTTCGAGGACAGCCAGGGCTACACAGAGAAACCCTGTCTTGGAAAAACAAAACAAAACAAAACAAAAAGATGTTCATATTGAGGGCTAGAGAGATGGCACAGTGGTTAAGAGCACTGAGTTCAATCCCCAGCAACTACATGGTGGCTCACAACCATCTATAATGGGATCAGATGCCCTCTTCTGGTGTGTCTGAAGACAGCGACAGTTTTCTCACATATATAAAACAAATAAATCTTTTTTTTTTTTTTTTTTTTAAGAAATTCATGTCTAGTTGAGGCTTTGTAATTAACAGTGGATGAGAGGCAAGATACACAGTGCACAGACTTGGGAGTTAACAGACCTGGATTTCAGTTATAGCTCTGTTAACTTTCATAGTGTGATGGAGGAGTGGGTGTTTACCTAAAAACTGAACTTTCTCATTTCTAAACAGTATAATTTCCATTTGTTGTATGGATTGTGAGGGAGTCAGGGAAGAGTCATTTAATACCATCGTCAAAGGCAGATGGACTAGAACAACTGATTTGTTTGTTTATTCTTTCACTAGTAGTTGAGGTTGTTTTGTTGTGTGTGTGAGTGTATGTGCAAGCATGTAGCTTTCCCAGCATGGAGCTGAGAGGAAGCTGTGTTTAGAGAGACCATTGGGTTGCTCTGAGAAAAGAAAGTCCTTTTCTATCTTCTTGAAAACAAATACTTTCAAGAGAAGTTAAAGAGATGGCTGCAGGGAGGACAGGTTAGGGAAGAGCTATAGAACTGTGAAGGGAAGCTCTTTGTGTGTATACATATATACACACACATATAGTATTATAATATTTAATATTTGTTTAATATATTATATATTAAATATTAAATAACACGATGCATATTATACAATATATTATGCAATTACATGTAATATTAATTATATATTAACATAATTATCATCTAATAAATAATCACTATTATATTACATAGTTGTTTATTACACATAGTAATTATTTAATATATTATATTTAATAATATAATATATTTTAGCTATATGAACTCTGCCTGAAGGTGAGGTACAGCTGAGTTCTCTTAGCATCCATGGCTCAAACAAGACATTGAGACACCCGGCTCTGAAAGCTCTGGGTTAATTGGACTGGCAGGGAGGGGCAGGATTCCCCAAATGTCTGTGAAAGATTGAGTGAGTAGTAATTTGAAATGGAAGAATAGGAGGGAACAGAGGGAATCCTTGCTCTTTTGGAGGTAGCATTGGTCTACCTTGTGAGCCTAATACCTCTCTTCAATCCGTTAGGTGAAGAGCCTTATGCTGGCATGCCTAGTTCCTGCAACGTTAGGACCTGTGATGTTTTTACTCTATCTGCAAACTTCATTATTGTTTAATTTTATTGTTTGAGAATATGAAATCATCCTAAGTGAAAATTAATTATCTTGCAGGGCCATAGGCTGAAGAACTCTGAGAATCAGACTTATCAGGCTCTGGACAGTTTGAATACCAGCCGGCGGGTACTCATCTCCGGGACCCCCATCCAAAATGATTTGTTGGAATACTTCAGCTTGGTGCACTTTGTAAATTCAGGCATTTTGGGTAAGCAGTTCTGCCTGCTTTGTCTTTAGAGTGTAACTTCAGCTACGAAGATTAAGGAGACATTATCAAATTGGTTTGGATCACTAGACACTCTTGTAGAAAGGCTTCTCTTGTCCGAAAGTAGCCAAGCCATAGCTAAGCTGATGCCTGTGTCTCAGCGCCTGAGAGATGGTGGCAAGAGGACCAGGAGTTCAAGAACATTCTCAGCTACATAGGGTGTTTGAAGTCTATCTGGACTACACTAGACTCTTTTCTAGAAAAAGAAAAAGTAGAACTAGGCAGTGGTGGCGCAGGCCTTTAATCCCAGCGCCTAGGAGGCAGAGGCAGGCAGATTTCTGAGTTCGAGGACAGCCAGAGCTACACAGAGAAACCCTGTCTCGAAAAACCAAAAAAAAAAAAAAAAGAAAGAAAGAAAGAAAAAGTGGGTCAGGAGCTAAAGCTGTTGGATGACTTTAAGTCATCATTGACAGTGAAGCAACTCAGGAGGACCCATTTGCGTCTTGTGAAGAGGCGGTATTAACTATGTAGGGGTAGTTAGATTATGTGTGATATATGTTATTGTGGGCGCCTGTGTGTTGTAGGTCTTTTTGACTGCTCTCTCCTTTAGTTTTTTAAAATTTTAAGTTATTTTTAAAGGATTTTTAAATGTATTTTTAAAAATTTGTATCTGTGTGACTATTTTGCCTGCATGTATGTATGTATACCACCACGTGTTTGCCTGTTGCCCGGGACCTCAGATCTCCCGGCACTGGAGGTGTACAGGCGGTTGTTAGTCACCGTGTAGGTTCTGTGAACTGAATCAGGGTCCGTTGCATGAGGAGCATATGCTCTTAACTGCTGAGGCATCTCTCTAGCCCTTTATACTTATTACTTTTAATTATGTATATAAGTGTGTATCTGTGTGTGTTTGTGTGCATTTTGCAATTGCTCACAGATTTTAGAAGCGTGTTAGATCCTCTGGAGCTGGAGTTTTAGTCAGTTGTCATCATGTTTGTGTGTCTATATGGTGCTTTCCAGAGGTGGAGTTCAAATATCTTTCCCAATTGCTCTTGGTCTTCTTTTCTTTCCTTTCTTTTTTGGGTTTTCTCTGTGTCTTTGCCCTGGCTCTCTTGGACCTCTCTGTGTAGACCAGGTTGGTGTCAAACCCAGAGGTCCAACTGCCTCTGCCTCCTAAGTGGCATTAAGAGTGGAATCTGTATATGAATGAATGTATGCTACTGTCTCACACATCTGTAGGTCCCAAGACAGGGTTTCTCTGTGTAGCCCTGGCTGTCCCGGAACTCAGAAATCCGCCTGCCTCTGCCTCCCAAGTGCTGGGATTAAAGGCATGCGCCACCCCCCCCCCCCCCCCCCCCCCCCCCACCCCCCGCTAGGGATTGATTCTTGTTAAGGCAAGGGCTTTCTTGTTTCTGGTGCTCCTGTGTTCTTAAGCTTTAGGCGATTCTCCTTTCTCTTGCCTCCCAGCTCCCCATAGCAGTGCTGAAATTACAGATGTGTGCCATTACATCTAGCTTTTTTCATGGGTTCAGGAGATGGAATTTGGATTGTGTGGCTTGTATTGTTAATGCTTTTACTCACCAACCCATATCCCAAGCCTGTGTCTTTATCGTATAGTTGGAATTTTAGTCCATATACAGTTACTGTAAGTTTTTTTAATTGGGACATTACCATCTAATTATATTTAACTACTCAAGTCTTCCCAGCTTACTGCTTGATTCGTTGAATCAAAATTGCCTGATCAGTGTTGTTCTCAGCAGGAAGGGTAACTGGTCACAGGTGGTCTGTCATTAGCAGTGAGAAAATCATTCTACCTTTACATGCTTTAACATTCAGTTCTCTCCTCTGTTTAGGAACTGCCCATGAATTCAAGAAGCATTTTGAGTTGCCAATTTTGAAGAGTCGAGATGCTGCTGCCAGTGAGGCAGATAGGCAGCTTGGGGAGGAACGTTTGCGGGAGCTCATCAGTATTGTGAATAGGTAATAGCCTCAACTGTGCTTATCCAAATGGCCTTCCAGGCCATCTGAGAACTGCTTACATCTGTGGGCTTGATCTGTCTGGAGCCTTTAAAGATTGATGTTTGAGGGCAGGAATGGGATCTGTACCATGAACTGTCACTGTATAAATGACATAGTCACACAGGGTAAGTTCTCCTTTGAGTAGCCCTGTGGCCTGGTTTTGTTCTCTCAGCCTCCTGAGGAAGCTCTTCTGTGGTTCAGTTAGCCTTCCTGAACAAGACGCATCCTTGTTAGGGCTTCCGAAGCTTCTTGACAGTTGCTTTTCACCTAAAGCTTTAGGCTTTCTATGTGTACATTAGTTGTGTGGTGGGTTAAAGAGCTGAAGAATTTTAGTGTAGTTCCCAGGCTAAAAGTGCTTTTTTTTTTCCCAGTGGGTTTCAAATGAACCAAGGTCAGATACTTTCTGGACTCCCGTTATTGGTATGAACTGCTGATAAATTTCATTATCAGTGTTCTGCCCTCCCAACTTCATGGCTACCTCTTCCTACCAATTTTAGATAGCAGAGTTATTGTGTCTTGTGAAACTGCTGTCCCTCCTCCCCCTGTCTCTGTTTTTGAGATTATATCTCATGCATCCCAGGCTACCTCCCAGAAGATGGGATTTCAGGCATGTGCTGTTGTGCCTGACCCAGCATCAGGAGATGCCTCTCTATTCTTCCTGGTTTACTCAGGGGATAAGGGCTTGATGACTCTGGAGTTGTATAACAGCTGGTGCCTGTGCAAATGCAGATAGGAGCCTCCCAACAAAGACCTATAATTGAGGCACTGGAGAGTTGAGTTGGCTTAGTGGTCAAGTACACTGGTTGTTCTTGAAGAGGATTTCTGACACTTATGTGATAGTATCTATAACTCCAGTTCCAGGAGAACCAGTACCCTCTTCCTCTATCTGAGGGTACCAGGCATGAACACAGTGCATTGACATACATGCAAAAAGAATACTCATGCAATTAAAAAAAAGGGTGGGGGCGAAGTTTGTGATTCACTTTTTTTGACAGCTGCAAGGTGAAGGGAGACCTTAGCTTTTTTTAAAAAACCAGCCAACAAGCTGAACGGAAGGAACAAAAGGCATTGTCAGTTTAAGCTAGGCAATTTTGAAGGACTTTGTTCCCATGATTGAGACCCTGAAATAAACAAATAAATAAATCTCATTTGAAATTATGAGTCTATGGTGTATCTCAGAAATGGTAGGTGTGAGCTACTATAAGTAGAGTAAGTCTGTTGTCCTTTAGCTCTTACTCTAGTGCATCAGTTTCACCTCCCTCATGCCTTTTCCCGTTTCCCCTAGGTGCCTGATACGGAGAACATCTGATATCCTCTCTAAGTATCTGCCAGTGAAGATTGAGCAGGTGGTTTGTTGTAGGTACTAAACTTGCTTGAAAGGTGGACAGTGAGTGGGTTAAAGCTTAGCTTCTGGAGTGTGGCTGAATTTCAGTTCTCAGAGTATCTCTGTGTGTGCGCCAGTCTTTCCTATTGAGCTACCTGCCCTTTTATTTTCAGGCTGACACCCCTACAAACTGAGCTATACAAGAGATTTCTGAGGCAGGCTAAGCCAGAAGAAGAATTGTGTGAGGGCAAGATGAGTGTGTCTTCCCTGTCTTCTATCACCTCCCTAAAGAAGCTGTGTAATCGTGAGTGTACCCATTCCCAGTGTCTTCTGTGTGAGTGAGCAGGGAGCGGAAACTCTTGTGAATAGGCCGTGACCTTCACCAAAACTTCTCTAGAGACCCCATGGAGGCCACATGTGGACTCTTCTTGATTATACCTTTACATTACTATTACACTGTCTTCTGCCCAGTCCATCCTTGATGCCTGAGACGTGTGTATGTGAGTGATTGTATGCACCCATCCTCTTGAACAACACTAGGCAGAAAGAAAAGTAACAGATGGTGGTTCCTTTAGTTATTGGGAGAACACTGTAGTGAGTGATGGTGAGGTTTCCAGATGATACTGGCTACACCCTGTGTGAACTTGGGAGGGTGTACCCCAAGTGAGTCTAGTTGTAAGAGAGGCCTGTGTCAGTGCCAGACACTCACAGGGTGAGCATTGAAGTACAAGCTTCAGACAGTAAAAGGTGCTAGCATTTTGATATGGATTGGTTTGGTTGATTGCTTTTTTTTTTTTTTTTTTTTTTTTTTTTTTTTGGTTTTTAGATCCAGCTCTAATCTATGACAAGTGTGTGGCTGAGGAGGATGGCTTTGAGGACACTCTGGGTATCTTCCCACCTGGTTATAACTCTAAAGGTGTAGAGCCACAGTTGTCAGGTGAGCCTTCCCAATCAGCAGATGGTCCGTCTCCTTGGAGGAGGAGGCTAAGAGGTTACTTCTGTGTTGAAGCTATCCTGTCTGAACGCAGGATGTCAAGTATAACAACCCTGGGCCACTGGGATGACCAATTGTGAGGACTGACAGTAGCCACTCTTCCTAGGTAAGATGCTGGTCCTTGACTACATTCTGGCCATGACTCGAAGCCGTAGCAGTGACAAAGTTGTGCTGGTGTCTAATTATACTCAGACATTGGATCTCTTTGAAAAGCTGTGCCGGGTTCGAAGGTAGGGAAGAGCCTAACCAGGCTGGCTAGCAAGGGGATGTGTCTTCCTCACTGGTACTCTAGGAAGACGATTAGAGTTTTCTGATTATCAGATATTTATGAAGGTGTGGCTATATGAGGACTTTCTCTTAACTCGTGGCTGTGATAGCAGTAGCTCCATCTTTACACAGACCAGAATTCCTGCCCTTCTCTTAGGGAAGCCTCAGACTATGCATGAGTAGCCTCAAGCATGGCTAATCTAGTCTTCTTGGTAGCCTTAGTTCCAATTGATTTATGCTTCTTGGGTCTTGATATTTGGATCTCCCTCAAGGTACTTGTATGTTCGCCTGGATGGCACGATGTCCATTAAGAAGCGAGCCAAGGTTGTGGAGCGCTTCAATAGCCCATCAGTAAGTG
This sequence comes from Mastomys coucha, assembly GCF_008632895.1. Taxonomy (NCBI): domain Eukaryota; kingdom Metazoa; phylum Chordata; class Mammalia; order Rodentia; family Muridae; genus Mastomys; species Mastomys coucha. The sequence continues at coordinate 73,640,140 of NW_022196900.1, read as the reverse complement.
ATAAGTGTTGACAGAGAAGCTGTGTGGTGGTTGTAGTTCATTGCTTTATTTTTGTTTTGTGTTCTGGTGGGTGTGATAAGATGAAGCTAATTAGTGATGACAGGCTTAGGAACTGACTTTGTGGGTTGGGGAATTGAATGGTAGGCAGACCAACCTGTGGTCCTTAGTGTGAGTTTAGAAGAGTGAGAGACATGTTGGCTGAGCTGAGAAGGATCCCAGTTTGGGTTCCACGTGTGTGCACCCTACTCCCTCCTTTCTTGTTTCTCTTCTTCCCAGAGCCCTGATTTTGTTTTCATGCTGAGCAGCAAAGCTGGGGGCTGTGGTCTTAACCTCATTGGTGCTAACCGACTGGTCATGTTTGATCCTGACTGGAATCCAGCCAATGATGAACAAGCTATGGCCCGAGTCTGGCGTGATGGTCAAAAGAAGATCTGCTATATCTACCGACTGCTATCTGTAAGGATGGTGATGGTGGTCAGAGTAGGGGTGTGTCATGAAAAAAGACCATCTTAACTGTTATCAGTGTCATTTTTTACTCCTGCCTTTAAGATTTAATTTATGTGTATGAGTACACTGTCGCTGTCTTCAGACACACCAGAAGAGGGCATCGGATCCTATTATAGATGGTTGTGAGCCACCATGTGGTTGCTGAGAATTGAACTCAGGATCTCTGGAAGAGCAGCCAGTGCTCTTAACTTTTAAGTGCTAAGCCATCTCTCCAGCTGGTTTTTAAGGCTTTAGTAAAGATCATCTTACTTTCATCCTTTCTAGTTTTCTTTTTTTTTTTTTAAAGATTTATTTTATTTTATGTGTGTGAGTACACTGTAGCTGTACAGATGGCTGTGAACTATCATGTATGTGGCTGCTGGGAATTGAACTCAGGACCTCTGCCGGCCCCACTCACTCTGGTCTGCTTGCTCTGGTGTAATTCACTGTAGCTGTCTTCAGACAGCACCAGAAGAGAGCGTCAGATCTCTTTACGGGTGGTTGTGAGCCACCATGTGGTTGCTGGGATCCGAACTCAGGACCTTTGGAAGAGCAGTCAGTGCTCTTATCCACTGAGCCATCTAGCCAGCCCTCTAGTTTTCTTATACTCACATATTTACTTTACCCTAATGTTTCTAGAATCTTCCACCTTGTCCAAGAAATCTTCCTGCCTCAGCCTTCTGAATAACTGACCCTCTTTGTTTCTCACCCCATTATGACCAGTTTGTTGACTTTGTTCTTGGCTTCTAG
>NW_022196900.1:73637767-73638894 GCF_008632895.1 Mastomys coucha | reverse complement strand
TCAGCTCAAAGAGAATCTGTTTTCAGTACTTTCTGAACTCAATTCTTCAATCATTCCTTTCATGAGACCCTGAGTATTACAGATTTTTTTGCCATTGTACAAATCTATTTATAGAGTCTATTCATCGAACGAAGTGTTCTGTGACCTCTGTGTTAGTGATCACAGTTCATTCTTTCTTGCATCCTCTTACTAGTATATGACCTGACATAAAATAGTCAAATGATACTAAATGCGAGTTGGGCTTGGTGTGGAGGGCACTTTGATACAGGTAACCTGTTTACCTTAAACCGGATTTTGCCAGGCTCTGACACTGCACTAATGTTGAAAATGGCTGGGACAGACAAAGCAGCACAATTCTTGACTCTAGAACTAGGAAAATGGATCTCAGCTGAGGCAGATAATTGCCCTTTCTCAAGATGTTTTCAACCCCTGGGTTTTCTTGCTCCCTCAGCATCTACAGGGATGGTTGAGTCCTACATTTCATCCCAATTCTAGGCAGGAACAATTGAGGAGAAGATCTTTCAGCGGCAGAGCCACAAGAAGGCTCTGAGCAGCTGTGTGGTAGACGAAGAGCAGGATGTGGAGCGGCACTTCTCTCTTGGTGAGCTCAAAGAGCTCTTTACCCTGGATGAAGCCAGCCTCAGTGACACACATGACAGGTATGTGGAGTGCCTTGTCATTACCTCTTTGCTACCTGAACAGCACAGAAATCTGTAGTGACCACAATTCTGTCCTCTGACCCCAGATTGCATTGCCGCCGTTGTGTAAACAGCCGCCAGGTCTGGCCACCCCCTGCTGGTTCTGACTGCACTTCAGACCTGGCTCAGTGGAACCACAGCACGGATAAACGAGGGCTTCAGGATGAGGTACTCCAGGCTGCCTGGGATGCTTCATCTACAGCCATCACCTTCGTCTTCCACCAGCGTTCTCATGAGGAGCAGCGGGGTCTTCACTGATAACCAGCTGGTCTGGATGTAGTAGTTTGGGAAAGGATACAGGGAAAAGGGGGTTCTCTGCCTCATGAGGCTCTGGTCAATTTTTGTTCTCTGGGAGAAAATCATCAAGAAGGGCTGCATGATGTTTGCCCAAAATTTATTTTATAAGAAAAACTTTTTTGGTTTAAAAAA
>NW_022196900.1:73629828-73636524 GCF_008632895.1 Mastomys coucha | reverse complement strand
CAACCATCTCAGGAAGAAATTGGGCTGGGCACTTCTCAAACAGACGACAGAAGGAGAAGGTAATCTCTGTCAAGAGAAAGTAGAATATTCAGATGACTGAAGTGGGGTGGTGCTGTCCCTCCTGTCCTAAGTTGGCCTAGCAAGGTACTCTGAACATTTATACAGACCTGAAAAAGATAATCTATAATGATCTGAGTAATATTGGAACTCAATTCAAATAGGATATTGAGCCTGTTTGAGGAACATCTCTGCATGGGTAACTTTTTTATCCACTTCCCCCTCTCTATAGTAACTGATGCCTTTGCAGGGGTAGAGATTAGTTACAAGTATCTGAAGGAAACATCCACACACAGTAGCATGTTTATTTCTCCCCACTATCTTATTATTTTTTTAATTAAACCCACCCAGGTGCTACCACCATTTCTGACAGCCCCTTAAAACAAAATAAAACTGGGTGATGTACTAAAATTTGGGATATTAGAAGGAAGGTCATACAGGTTCTATATCCTTTAGCGTCATGAAGACATAAAACTAGGAAAGCAGTGGTCTGCAGACTAAGATAATGACAAAGTTCCAGTGAGGGCACAGGAATGCTCAGGTTCAGGGTTAGGATCTTACCTTGAAGGGTCAGATTCTTTAGCAAAAAGAGCACCTCACTCTGGCAGTCTGCAAGATTCATATCATGGAAACTCAGCCTCTTCAGAGATAGGTTGTATTCTGGATAGGAGACATAAGCCATGGATGGTGGGCTTAGTTTTCCCAGGGGAAAATGCTAGGCCCCTACCTACCCACCTTCACCATTCCTACCTTTGAGTGTTTGCAACACAAGCCCAAAATCTTGAGGCGAGGCAAAGGTGGCACTGTCTAGTGACAGCTGCTGTAGAGAACCTGAGGCCTTGAGAACTGAGGAGAGCAGTGGAGCTGGCTGGGCTCCGCGTGGAAATCCCATTTCCAGCTGCTCTAGGCAGTTTTCTGTATGTGAGAGGAAGAGGACATTCCAGTTAGCTCTCTCTACTTCACTTAAAAATACTTATGTTTTAGGTGTGGTAACACACACCTTTAGTTCCAGAACACAGGAGGCAGAGGCAGGTGGATCTGTAGGCCAGCCTGGTCTACAGAGTAAGTTCCAAGACAGCCAGGGCTACACAGAGAAACCCTGTCTCCAAAAAAATCAAAAACAAACCATATATTTTATGTGTTCGCATGTGTGTACCGGAGTGCTCATGTGGGGTTCAGAGAACAACTTGCAAGAGTCAGTTCTACCATATGCATTCTGAAGATGTTTCAGGTCTGGTGATAACGTCTTTTCATGCTACGTTATCTTCCTGGCCCTCTACTTCTACATGGATTAGACTCACTAGAAAAATGGTTTATTATCTTATCCTGCTCCTACTATGTATCACACATTATTATATCTTAAGTTCTAGAAATGGACCACTAAACATAAAATCCTGGCTTTGCATTCAGAGATAAGACAAAGCAAAGAATGTGCAGGGGCTTGGGTAGACCTCAGGGTTGTTTGCCGTGTAAGTATGAAGCCCTGAGTTTGGATTCCTAGAACTTATATAAATGGCAGGCCTGTCATGGCCTACTCCTGAAATTCTAGCACTGGAAAGGTGAAGTAAGGTAGGTCTTGGATTCACTGGTGAGCTAGTCTAGCCAACATGGTAAGCTCCCAGGTTCACAAAGAGACTTTTTTAAAAACGTAAGATAAAGGGCTGGAGAGATGGCTCAGCAGTTAAGAGCACTGACTGCTCTTCAATCCCCAGCAACTACATGGTGGCTGCAATGGGATCTGATGCCCTCCTCTGGTGTGTCTGAAGACAGCGACAGTATACCCACATACATGAAATAAATAAGTCTTTTTTTAAAAAAAGAAAGAGGGCTAGAAATATAGCTCAACGGTAGGATGTTTGCCTAGCATGTGTGAAGTCCTAAGTTCAATTTCCAGAATTACAATCAAAAATTCCTTGGCTTTTATTTAGGAGGTAAAAGTGTGTTTGCTGTATAAATCTAGGTTCAGTCTCTACATAGACTTGAAACCCAAAAGTTGTCCCTGATTTCTACAGTGGTGTGTGTGTGTGTGTTTGTGTGTATGTGTGTGTGCATGCACACAATAACAAAATTTTTAAAAGAGTAGGACTAGAGAAAGATACCCAGTGTCAACTTGTGGCCTCCCCATACATACAGATACATGCACACACATACATACAGATAGCAAATGCATAGTACTACAAGAGGAGACATAAAAGGAAATAGAAATGTAATGAAGGGCCACTGAATCTAGATTAATATTAAATTAATTAAGAGTATTAATTTTAGATCCCTTTCTGCAGACAGCTGTCCTGGTCATGCTCACGGCAGTCTCAGGATCTGTTTAACCTATGGTTATTTTAAAGAATGGCATCTTGTAAAGGGGGAAACAACATGATAGCAGAGTTGACAGGAAATGGGTCTGTAGTTGAAAGTTCCCTTCATCTACCCACCAAATACCTATAATCAAATCCATATAGTCAGAGATATATGTATGTGCATACACACTGCTTCACCTGGTATTTCTTCATCCCCAATAATGTGTCCAGGGGGCCCAGCATTCTCTGGTACAACAGGGTTGTCCCTCTGGCTTGGGTGGTCAACACGGATAGACAGGACCCGCAACAGGGGCAAGGCTCGCACAATGGCACGGGTCAATTCCAGGATGGGCAGTGGTGAGAAAAGGTCACTGAGATGCAGGGCACGGAGGCGACATCCAGTCTGGCCTGACAGGGCCCGTAGGCTGTCTAGGAGGCGGAAGATATTGGAGCCCAGACCTATGGCAAAAGAGATTAGGTTACAGATGTGGGAAATTTAAGCAGAATATTAAGTGTAAACTCCATAAGTATTTCTATTTATTACTACCAGGTCTTGAGCTTTTAGTAAGATGCTATATTTTTACTTTTAAGAAAATGCTTCAGACTTACCTCTGTTAGCATTCTGTATAAACTCTACCCCCAAAGATACCTGGCAGCAGCCAGGTAGGCCTGGCTCTTTAAAAGGGGCTGCTTGCCCCCTCCTCTCTCTCTTACTCCTGCTTCTCTCCCTTGCCTCTTGCCCCTTTGTTCCCCTTCTCTCCCCATTACCTTCCCCCCTCTGTTCATGTGGTCATGGCTGGCCCCTACTCCTCTACTCTCTCCTCTCTGCCTTTCTCTGCCTGTTACCACCCTAACTCCCTTCCCCATGCCCTAAAGAAACTCTATACCGGTATGTGTCTGGTCCTTCAGGGGGAAGGGATGCCTCAGCATGGGCCCATTGAGGTACCCTATTCCCCAACACCCTGCCAGAACATATTCTTAGAGCTCTTTCTCTTTTTATGATCACAACCACCACTTCCTCCCTTTACTTCTCCAGGCTATGATCATAGGTATGCATCACCATGCCTGGCTGTGGGCCATATTTTTAAGAAATTCGTAATTATTCATCCATTCTTACCTTTTCCTCAGTTAATTAGCAAATTGCTATCTGCTGTACTATACTCATCAGGAGACATCAGGAAAATCCCAAAAAGATAGGATATGGTTGTGGCAGCAGTAGCAGACCCACAGAGCTGCACAGGTATCTAGATATATAGAGTCTGCATAGCTTGCTAAAGATGCATGGCCTTGAAGGGGAGAGAAATTTGGATAATCCGGTCCTATTCAGGAGTAAGCAAGTTATGAGTGGGACACTAGACTGGGTATCTGGACACAGCTCTACAGTCCAGAACTGGGCCCACTATTGTGGAATGTCTTCAAAGCTAAGCTGCAAAGAGCTTGATCTCACAAACTGAGAAGTAATGATGGTCCAACCCAGTGAACTATAGGTAGGAATGGCAGGAAGAAAAATTATAGACTGGATATACATTAGGTCAGTGATAGAGTACATGCCTAATATGCATGAGTTGTTGGGTTTGATATAACAGGGAAAAAAAAAAAGAGCCAAAGCATTTTCACAGAATGAATACAAAGAATTTTCAAAGGTATGATAGCATGCTTAATAATAATCGTAAGTAACCTTGGAAACCAGTTCCTCTTTCTTTGTATTGTATTCATTGAGGTAAACTTTAACCAGCACTTTCCCTCTCCTAGACACAAGGAGTACAAAGTGTTCTTGTCCATATAACCCAATAAGACAAAATAGGACCTGGGGAAGCAGATGTGTAAAGGACGCATCTGAGCAGTGGGGTTTCTCAGTAAGGCGTCCCAATTCAGCTTTAAATACTAGAAAGGAGATAACTACAAGGGAGAAGAAAGTGTTGGCAGAAAAAAACTTCACATTTAGAGGCCTGAAGTCTGAGCAACAGGCTCTAAGCTGGAATACATGGTATTACAAGCATGAAGGGCAAGCAGGAGTGAACATGCTCAAAACAATCTGATAAAATCTGGAGGTATGGTAGTGGCGCATGCCTGTAATCCCATGTGGGAGGCAGAGGAGAAGGATTGTGAGTTTAACGGCAACCTACATTATATACAAAGACAATGTGTGTCTCATGTTTTTCCAAACTAAATTTGCCAATGACAGCCTTAACTCCATTATCTTCCTGCCTCCACTACCAAGTACTACCACGCTTGGCCTATGAGGGACTGGACTGAATGAACAAATGGGTCAAACTGTGTTTAAAGGAATACTTGTACAGTACAATGGATTGTATGAAGGAAAGACTGCTGAAATTAAGTCAGGTGAGGAGTAATGATAACCTGAACTAAGGATATAGATATAGCTGGATTTGGAAAATGTCAAGGAAGGCCTAGTGACTAAATATTTTGGAAGAGACAGAATCTTTGTTTCTTTGAGCAACTGAGTCAGCTGTGATGTCTTTGTAAGCAGAAGGATCAGTACAATGATAGTGTATCCAGGTTGGAAATGAGTTGGAAGGGTGATACCTAACAATAAGCTGAATAAATGGATCTGCATTCAGGAAAAAAGATAGGGCTAATGTCTTCAGCTGAGTGAAGGGGATGTTAGTGTCAGTAGCCACTGAAGCTCCAGGAATGGATACAATTGTCTAGAAAAGGAGACAGAATGGAAGGGCACTGAGACACTGATAATTAGGAGGAGAACCATTGGAATAATGGAAATATTTCAGGAAAAAAAATAGGTTTTTTTTTGTTGTTTGTTCTTTAAGCGGGATTATCTTTGTAGCCCCAGCTGTCATTGAACTCACCATGTAGATCAAGCTGGCTTTGAATTCAGAGATCTGTCTGCCTCAGCCTCCCAAGTTTGTAATAAACATGTACCACTACATCTGCCTCAGGGAGAAATAGTAAATGGAAGATGAAGTTGGAAAAGTGCATGTGAAATCCAGCAGCAAGGAGGACCTTGGTGACTGCAGCTTGCTTGTGTGCTGGTGAAGGTGTGAGTGATGCCTGAGTGCGGATAGTGGAGATAAGTACATCCTGAAGAGGGAAGGGAAGGAATCAGAATGTTTCCAGGGTTTAATGTTGTGGTAGTGGAAGACACAGTAGAAAGAAGGGAATATAGTGATTTAACAATGGAGTTTGAAGTCAAGTTATCTGGGCTTGAATACTGGCTCTACAGCTTGCCAAGCAGGGTTATGGAGCAAGCCACTTCATAAGGTCAGTGTTAAAAATTAGTATTTTGAGAATACTTAATGTTAGATATAGCCCAAGTATATGAAAACTTTTTGAGAAGCATGCCTCTCCAGAGGAAGAGAAAATACAGATCTAGGATATGAGGAGTTGGCTTCAGATAAGGCATGCTTCATTGTGGTGAAGAAGGAAAGGAAGAACTCGGAAGTAGGCTAGTTGAAGGAATTCAAGAATTATATTTTCTTTGTAAGGTCATCTACTAAGTCAAAGAATTTGGAACTGGCAGATTGGAATGGGAGCTGATGTTGCAGATACAATGAGGGATATTAAGAGGTTGATGGCCATGAATGGCACATCATGTAGTTTCTGTAATAATACTTAGCAATTTAAGTAGTTTTAATCAGACTGTAAATTTTGCTGACAGTATCTGATTAAGTGGATAAGGACAGAAGACTATCTTATAGGCTGCTGACCTGTTTTTTTGTTTTTGTTTTTGTTTTGTCTTTTCCTTTCCTTTCCTTCCTTCCTTCCATCCATTCATCCATCCATCCAAAAAACCCTGGTTATTTGCTTTAATTTGACTGGTGTGAAACAAATCCTGAGCCCTGTCTATCTGGATTGCCCTCCGTATCTATCTGACTTCTCAGCCCCTTAGCCTTTCTTCCAATTGTAAACCCAGACTACAGACCTCATTTTCCTTTCCTAACACTGTGTGCCAGTGTCTTTTGTGTTTCTCTTTTGCCTCCATGAGACACAAAGAGCCACATTCCCATCTCTTTAATCAGACTCCCCACTCTTGATTAGGCACAGTGCTTCTGAGAGATGCAAGCCCAGCCTGTTCCTTCAGGTGCTCACCATTGTAGGAAAGTGTAAGGCTCTCCAGTGATACCCAGGAACTCAGAAGATGGCACAGTGTCAGAGCTGCCTCTGTGGAGAGAGGAACTGTGAACAGCTCCAAGGTGGAAATGCTGCGGAATCGCTGGGATGCCTCTAGTGCTGGGAGCCCCAAACAGCTAGGATCTGATCCATCTAGAGCTCCGCAAGCTACTTCCCCAATCTCCATCTCTTCACCATCCTCTTTCTCACCAGCCACAATAAAAACAAAGTCATACAGGTCTTCAGACTCTGCACC
>NW_022196900.1:73567483-73628902 GCF_008632895.1 Mastomys coucha | reverse complement strand
AATGGTTCCACGTAGGACATGGGAAAAAAAGGCCTCCATAAACTTGGCTCGCCAGCAAGTCACACTCTAAAGAGCAAAGAAAACACCAGAAATTTGTCAAATGCCCTCTAAGTTTCTTTGCTGTAACAAACATTTCCGAGTACTGAGATAGGATTCAGTCTAACAAAATTTGCAAATCTAGTGTTCACACCTTTGAGGTATGCATTACTAATGGCCCCACTGTAGGGTAAATGTAGTGTTCTTTGTCTGACAAGTGATAATTTTTTTGTCACCTGTAGCTGTATATACAGGTATAGAGGCCAGAGGTTGTCGTCCAGCATTGCTCCTCAGGTGCTGTCCAGCTAAGACGTTCTTACTGGATTGAGACTTGGTGGATATGTTAGGCTACAAGACCAGCAAGCTGAAGGGATCTGTTCCTCTCCATCACTGAGATTATAAGTGTGCACCTCTTGAGAAGCAGAAGGCAGATCCGAGTTTTAGGACAGTGTGGTCCATAGAGCAAATTCCAGGACAGCTGGGGCCACATAGAAAAACATTGCCTTGGAAAAACAAAAACAACGCAACAACAAAAGCCCACTAGAGGAGCTGGAGGTGGTGAATGCCTTTAATCCTAGAGCAGTTGTGAGCTAAAAAGCCTGATTCTACATAGTTGCAAGACTGTAGAGAAACACAGTCTTTTGCTTAAAAAAAAAAGGCAGAGGGTGGCTGAGCAGTTGGCAGCATTTAGCTGCCCCTGCAGAGGACCCAGATTCAGTTCCCAGCACCTAGATGGTGGCTCACAGCATCTGTAACTTCTGTTTTAGGGAATCCAAGGTCCCTGTGGAAACAAGGCTCATGTACACAAAGGCATAATACATAAATGCAAGTAAAACACTCAAACTTTTTAAGGGTACTGCTATGCCTAGCTTTTGTGTTCATGCATATTAATGTTAAAGGACTAATTATTTGAGGGTAGCTATCCTATGAGTTTCTGGGAATTTTTCTATTTCTCAGTGGGGGTGTAGGGTGTTTTAGAATTACAAACAGTTATGTTGTCTGGCCTTTATATGGGTTCTGGGGATCCAAATAGGTCATAAGACTTATCTAATGTGCACACCCTTTTTTTTTCTTTTTTCTTTTTGGTTTTTTTGAGATAGGGTTTTTCTATGTAGCCTTGGCTGTCCTGGAACTCACTCTGTAGACCAGGCTGGCCTCGAACTCAGAAATCTGCCTGCCTCTGCCTCCCAAGCGCTGGGATTAAAGGCGTGCACCACCACAGCCCAGCATGTGCACACACTTTTAAGGGAACTCAGAGGATCAGACACTTTATTGATTATGCTATCCCCTAAGCCTAACAGTTTTGTCTATTGTATGCATATTAAGTAAAACTTGCTACAGGACACTTGTATCTAATGTTTATATACAGATCAGTATGAGTGTCTGGACAGGTCCAAAGAGGGTGTTGGAGTCCCTGTTGCTGGAGCTGCAGGTAGCTGTGAGTTTTTTTTTAGGAGGCAATGCTGGAACCAAACCTAGGGATCTACACATGGCAGTTCCTTACTATACTACTGACTTTCCCCAGCTGAAATAAAAACTGAAACCTGCAGAGAGGACAGAAGTTATCACCAGTTACTGTACAAGTAAGTTAGCAATCAAGACTTGGACCCAAGAAATCTGGTTCCAAGGAGCAACCTTTGTGTGCAAGTATGTGTTCATATATGTGTGTCCCTGTGGCTGCCAAAGTCAATACTGGGTACCTTTGACACTTTGCTTACTTCACTTTTTAAAGTAGGGTCTCACTTGAATCCAGAGTTGATCTGATTTCTTTCGCCACCTTAATTTGGGAACCCTGTTTCTGTGTTGGGATTATAGGCAGGTGTCATGCCCACCCACCAAACACCCAGGTTTTTACCCTGTCTCAGAGAAAAAAGGTCTGAAGGGAATATTTTTTCTTCTGTCTCTTCTTTAGATAGGGTTTCTCTGTATAGCCTTGGCTATCCTACAACTAGCCCTGTGCACCAGGCTGGCCTTGAATTCAGAGATCCAAGGTGTGCACCACTGTTGCCCAGATTTTCAATATTTTATGTACACCAAAATTTCATGTGCAGTTGTTTTTTTCTACTACCATCCCAAAATGCACATCAACTTTCTAAACTTAGTGATTCTACATGTACCATCTGAAGCAAGGTTCATACATCTTTATTTTTTGGTTTATTGAGACAGGGTTTCTCTTTTTAACAGTCCTGGCTGTCCTAGAACTCACTCTGTAGACCAGGTTAGCCTCAACTTCAGAGATCTGTCTGCCTCTGTTGGAATTAAAGTTGTGTGCCACCATGCCTAGCTAAACATCTTTATTTTTAAAACTGTTCCTCCAAATGATTCTAATGTACACCAGAGATTAGGAAGGGTTACCTAACTCTGAAAGACACCAAGCCCCAGTTTATTTTTTTCAGGTTAAGTTTTATGGTTGTGGGCTAGGGAAGTTCATGTACTGCAGTATGTGTGTGTAGGTCAGAGGGCAACTTTAGTGGAGTCAGTTTTAAATTTATGTAGGTTCTAGAGCTCAAACTCAGGTTGCTAGGCTTGTCAAACAAGTGACTTTACTCTTACAAGCACTGGAAGGTTTTTGTTTTGTAGATATGGCCTTATGACCTTACATTAATTCTCCTGCCAGTTTCCAAGTGCTGGAACTGTAGATGTGTGCCATCACATCCATCTCCCAGCCTTACTAGCGATTGCTAATGTGAAGTATCTAGTCCCTAATGTGTAGCAGAGCCTCTGGCTGCACTACAGGCTCAATTCTCTTTCGTATACTTGACCTCTTCTCTATGACATAGATACTATTGACGATTGTTACATGAAGTAAAGGCACTTTAAAAGACAAAGTTGTTTTTTTTTTTTTTCGAGACAGGGTTTCTCTGTATAGCCCTAGCTGTCCTGGAACTCACTCTGTAGAACAGGCTAGCCTCTAACTCAGAAATCCACCTGCCTCTTGCCTCCCAAGTGCTGGGATTAAAGGCATGTGCCACCACCACCTGGTTGGTGTTTTGATTGTATGTATAACTGTACAACTTGCCTAGTCCTGAAGAGTCAGAAAGGGACACTATGTGGGTGCTAGGAATTGAACCTGAGTTCAACAAATGCTCTTGGACAACTCATTTTAACACTGAACATTTCTCCATACTCTGCTTAGTTTTAAGTGGTAGAAAAGGATGTTCTTGAGTCCTTTAGGGCCTTACTACCTCTTTCCCTACATATTTGTTGGCCCACATACAGGTTTTTGTTTTTAGGATAAGACCTTGCTATGTAGCTCAAGCTTCCCTCAGCATCCTGGGATTATAGGCATACAGATAGTTTAACATACACAGTCTTGGAAATTGTTTACAAAGCTGAGCATGGAGGGAGATGGCTTTAATCCTGGGCAGAGACAAGCAAATCTCTAAGTTCCAGGCTAGCCAGAGTTACATAATGAGATCCTGTCAGTAAACCTTCAACTTTACAGGTAAGTTATATGGCCATGAAAAATATGCTATTGTGGCTGATTCTGCTGTAGGTAAAACAGCTGGACTTTTAGCTGGGCAGTGGTGGCACATGCCTTTAATCCCAGCACTTGGGAGGCAGAGGCAGGTGGATTTCTGAGTTCAAGGGCAGCCTGGTCTACAGAGTGAGTTCCAGGACAGCCAGGGCTACACAGAGAAACCCTGTCTTGAAAAACCAAAAAAAAAAAAAACCAGCTGGACTTTTTCAGATCTGTTGATAAAAGTGTAATACCTCAGCCGGGTAGTGGTGGTGCATGCCTTTGATTCCAGCACTTGGGAGGCAGAGGCAGTTGGATTTCTGAGTTCGAGGCCAGCCTGGTCTACACAGTGAGTTCCAGGACAGCCAGGGCTATACAGAGAAACCCTGTCTTGAAAAACCAAAAAAAAAAAAGAACTGAATTAAACACCCTCTTGCTTGGGGTTAATGGGAATGATGCACTGCTAATAAGATGACATTTGTCAACTTTGGCTTGTCCTCCATGAGCTCACAGCTCAGAAACTCATAGTGATAGAAATAAGTATACAGAGGGGCTGGTGAGATGGCTCAGCAGGTAAGAGCATTGACTGCTCTTCTGAAGGTCCTGAGTTCGGATCCCAGCAACCACATGGTAGCTCACAACCACCCGTAATGAGATCTGACACCCTCTTCTGGTGCGTCTGAAGACAGCTACAGTGAACTACGCCGGAGCAAGTGGGGCCAGCAGAGGTCTTGAGTTCAATTCCTAGCAGCCACATACATGATGGCTCACAGCCATCTGTACAGCTACAGTGTACTCATACACATAAAATAAATAAAAATAAGTCTTAAAAAAAAAAGAAAAAACTGGAGAGAGCTTATACTTTAAAAAAAAAAGAAATTAAGTGTACAAATGAGGAGAGACTAAATACTTTTTGTTAGTATTAATAGATGTTCACAGATTTTGTCCATTTTTCTTTTACATCCGATTTCTTTTATTTGCTGTTGTTGAGAAAGGGTTTGAGGTTTTGTTGCTAAGGCTGGTCCCAAGATCACTAGTTGTCATTGAATTGAATTCCTTACCCTTTCTACTTCTACCTCTTTAAGTGTAGGGATTACAGGTATGCTTCCAATACCATCCCCATTTTCCCTCCCTCTCTACCTAAAAAAGGCTCTGAGTTTAATACATGATGTGCGTGCTAAAAACTGACCCTGGCTCTTTTGGAAGAGTGGCCAGTACTCTCAAGCACTGAGGCATCTCCCCACCCTTCACAAGCTCCATTTGAATGTGGCTTTCTGACTCTGCATGTGACTTCACTTTCACAATGATTTTTTTTGCTCAATAAGGAAAGTACACCTGATCCTGTTGTGAACAAATTAACACACATGGGACTACCATAGGTTGGTCCTGTTGACATATGTTTATTTTGGATGTTCTCATAAGGGCAGTAGTTCTCGTAGCATGGACCCCTTGTAGTCAGCCTAGGCACATAGTGTGCTCCCCAACCTTCTTGGTATAAAGGAACTCCTATCTCTAGGAGTTCAGATAACCTAGTTTTGTTAGAAGCTGTAGAACAATAATATGTCAAATTCTGGACTATTCTGTATCCCTGGAAGAGGAAAAAAGACAGAAAAATGATTTGGAACTAAAAATCAGATATAGGCCAACTCTGGAATGTGTGTGTGTATAATATTATATACAGATTGGTTTTTATGACACAGACAAATTTGAGCATTATACCATGCATTTAAATATTTTTATTTTATTCTTTCAAGATGTAGCCTTGTACCACCAAACCCAACAACATGTTTTTAGAATGATTTTAGTATTTGAAGTACAAGATGCAACAATTCTGTTATTGACTATTATTTTCCTATTCTAGAGATGGGCCCCCGGACCTCTCATATGCTAGGAAAGTACTCTACTACTAAGCCAGACCTTTAGTCTTATGAATGCCTCAATTGTTTCTAGTGTTTTTGACATTAAATTTAATAAATCTTAAAACATCTTCATGACTATGTCAACTTTAACATGCTATGAATTTCAAAAAGGCAGAATTATAAACAAAGCACCATCAGAGTGAGTTCAGACCTAGTTAGGAGCTCTTTAGTACCATCACTCAGGAGACAAGGGCCTATGGACCTCTATGAGTTCAGACCAGTCTGGTCTACCCAGTGTGACCGACCCTGTGTCACAGAAAAGCAGAACTTCACCATTTTATGTTTATAAGGCATCCGTGCTAACCTCTGTATTATTCCAATTTTAGTATACTTATTGCTGATTTCTAGTCAAAAGACTAGAATATTTGAATATTTCAAAGGCTCTTGACTTACATAACTAGATTACCCACTAAAGAGTTATAACAGGGGCTGGAGAGAGGACTCAGCGGGTAAGAGCACTGACTGCTCTTCCAAAGGTCCTAAGTTCAAATCCCAGGAACCACATGGTGGCTCAAAACCACCCGTAATGAGATCTGATGCCCTCTTCTGGTGTGCTTGAAGATTGCTACAGTGTACTTATGTATAATAATAAATAAATCTTTAAAAAAAAAAAGTTATAACAGGGCCAAGTGTGCTGGAACAAACCTTTAATCCCAGAACCTGGGAAGCAGAAACAGGAGGATCTCTATCCTCCTGTGAGTCTGGTAGAGCCAGCCTGGTCCAGTACTATATAGTTAAGATCTTGCCTCAACAAAAAATGAATGAATGAATAGTAAATATTGTAACAGTTTGCTTCAATCAATAAAGCATTAAGGCACAAGTTTCAGGTGTCTGTTTGATATTTGAATGACATTCTGTAACCAAAAAAAAGGTTTACTAACATGAGGTAAAATTCTACTTTTCCACATACTATTATGACATTGAATGTTTTTTACTTCACAGGAGTTTTTTTTGAAGTCAGAGTCTAAATTTTATACAGTGAAGGCTAGCCTTGAAACTTAGTATGTAGCTCAGGATAATCTTGAACTTCTGATCAACTTTTCTTCTCCATATTTTAGGGACAGACAGGCTGACTACTACAAAACCAGACAGGACTATCCCTCTTCCTTGTCCTATACAGTCACACAGATCAGGGTACAAAACGAGTAGCTTCAACCACTGATGACTAGTCCTTAATTCTTTTTATTTTTTATTTTAACTTTATACGTATAGTTGTTCTGTCTACACGTACATCTATGTACCATGTACATGCCTGGTGCTCAGTGAGGCCAGAAAAGCGCACTGGAGTCCTTGGAAGTAGAGTTACAGACAGTTGTGAGGTGCCATGAAGGTTCTGGGAACTGCACCTAGGTTATCTGAAAGAGCAGCCAATGCTCTTGGCAGCTGAACCATGTCTCTCCAGACCCTCCCCACTTAATTCTTTTTTATATAGCTTCTCCTAACCGAGATGAATGTCCAAGGCCTTGCAACCTGAATTTTTGAACTTAGCAAAGATGAGCTGGTTTGTTCTGTTATTTTAATTCTTTGCTAGTTTTTTGCATCAACTCTGTCAAAAACTCAAGGAATCATGGGTCTGCATTCCATGGGGTACATAGCCTTTTCTGTTTTGTGTACCCTGTAATTGTGGTGAACAAGTAAATGCTAAAAGCCAAATGAGCCAAAACTATGTGACAAATCACCTGAGCTCAGCTCCTAAATTCACTCCCTGTACTTCAGTAGTTTGTGTACGTATGTTCTACTTGCTTTTACTATGCAAGGTTAGGCTGGAGTTCTTCCTGGTACCTGAACTTACCTCCAAACTGGAAGGCCTTGTCTTCATCAGCTCATCCCAGAGTCGGCGCCAGATGGCTTGAGTAGAGAGACCTGTAGGAAGAGGTATTACAGTTGGCTACCTGCTGTCCACCATGAATGAAGTGTATCAGCCTTTCATATTGTTCTCTGACTTCAGAGGAGCAATACAGTTATCTGAGTAGCTAAGACTGACTCTAAGGACAGATGATCGAGGTTTGAATATTAATAAACTATTCTAAAGCTATATAATCATGGGAAAGCTACATTTCCTCATCTATAAAATATAATTAATATCTATTTCATAGGGCTGTTGAGAAAGAATCAAGTGAGTAAATGATTTTCTCTGGATTAAGTACCTAGAACTGCTTGGCCAATCAAGGTTACATAAATATTAGCCATTGAGAAACAGCTTGTTAAAATAGAAAAACTAGGGGCTGGAGAGATGGCTCAGCAGTTAAGAGCACTGACTGCTCTTCCAGAGATCCTGAGTTCAATTCTCAGCAACCACATGGTAGCTTACAACCATCTGTAATGGGATCTGATGCCCTCTTCTGGTGTGTCTGAAGACAGCTATAGTGTACTCATATAAATAAAATATATAAATTTAAAAAAAAATAGAAAAACTAATATCCAAAAGTTCTAGTTATAGCTTGTTTGTATTTTATCAGCATAAAAGTGATGGTATACATGTGTTATGGGACACTAGGAAAAAATATAAGAAAATAGATTTGAAGGTACTTTTTATGAGAGATGTATTTCTTTTTTTTATGTGGTATGTTTCGTCTTCAAGTATATTGTATACTACATGTCTGATGTCCACAAATGCCAGAAGAGGATGTTGATTGCTACAACTGGAATTATGTCGTTGTCAACTGCTATATGAGCGTTGGGACCCAAAGCCAGGTTCTTCCTAAGAGCAGCAAGTGCTCTTAAACCACTAAGTCATCTCTCCAGTACTATGTAGGTGTTTCTATCTTTTGTTCTTTGAGACAGGGTCTATGTAGCCTTGGCTGGACTAGAACTGAGTTTGTAAACCAGGCTGGCCTCAAACTCATAGAGTTAAACTGGCCTCTGCCTCCTAAATTCTGGGATTAAAAGTGCGCAATACCACACCCAGCTAAGGTACTTTTTTGAAAATCTCGAAGTTCTAATTGGTTATCAGTTACCTGAAGAATATCATGGTGCCTTGTTCACAATCATTGGCTGAGAAAGAGTAAGAAAGACACTTACCTTTTTTGAGAGCAGTTTCCTCAATCCTCTCCAAGTAGTATATATTGAGCAGAGGTAAGATGCTCTGAAGTATTGGGCCTGGGAGGGCTACAAAAACCAAAACACAAAGTTTACTTTTTCCCTTCTTAAGTTCTAAACATTATCTATCCTAAGGCAGCTGGAAATTCAGAGGAAAGGATGAGTTATACTCTCAAAGGATGTGTATACTGAGGTCAGTATACTTCTGCCCAAGGGAAATTGGGCTCTGAGTATACTCTGAGCTACTACTTACTACCTTCCTATGAAGGTATAAATATGAAAATTAAAGAGAACTATTCTGTAAATTCATTATACCTTAAAAAAACAAATCCAGTTTTTCCCTGGAGCCAAGAGGATCAGGAATTCAAGCTAGCCTTGATTATGAAGCTTCCTTATTCTAGTCTTTTGGATTGCCTTTATTTATTCTTCCCCCTTGGCCTCATTACAAAAAGCAGTGCTAATCTGAAAAAAAAAATAGAGAAGTTGGGAAAAATCTTATGCCAGCATTTGGGAGGCTGAGGTAGGAGGACTGTTGCAAAGTCCAAGCTAGCTGGAGCTACATAATGAATACCAGGAAAGTTGGGGATAATACACCAAAATCCTAACTCGATAAAACAAAATATGGATGTGTGTATTGGGGGTTGTGTGAAGAGGGAAGAAATTAGAAATGACTACTTTGTGGCATTCAAGGTCATGCTTGTAATTTCCTTAACACTGTATCTGCCCATAATAAGATCAATGGATACTAATATTATGTTCATTCTGTCTGTGCATCTCTCTTCTATTAAGCTTATGATCTTGTAGTTATACCAGAACTATATATAGAGGTATGTGTAAGTGAGTGCAGTGCCTGCAGAGGCCGGAAGGAGCTGGATCCACTGGAACTGGAGTTCCATACAGTTTTGATCTGATATGGGTGCTGGGAACCAAACTGTCCTGTCCTGTGTAAAAGGAATACTCTCTCTCCAGCATTTTCGTTTTTAAAAGACAGGGTTCTCACAGAGCCTTGTAACTTGAGGCAATCCTTCTGTCTCAGCCTCCTGAGAACTAGAATTTACAGGTGTGAGTCAGCACACACAGCTTTTCCTAAGTGTATTTTTTTTCTTTACTTGAAGAATAACTGAATCATGAGGCCCAAGAATCTAGTGTACTTTTTTGTATCTATTAGGCACTCATTAATATTCACTGTACCTGTTGAATGAGACCATTAATTCCCTGTGCTATTACAGTAATGTAGGTCTATCACCTGACAAACTGTTTCTTTGACCTCCGTCTTTATATTCTTTCTCTCTCAATCTTGCTCTTCCTGATGACATACTCTGCTCAAAACCTTTCAAAAGCTCTCTACTCCATTCAAGATAAAGTTCAAATCTCACATCCTGGTATTTAAGGTCACATACCATCTCCTGAACTTTTCTCATCGTATTTTTGAGAGATGTGGCACAGCAGGTATGAGGTCAGAAGCCAATTCTCCTAGCTGGGTCCTGGTTGTCAGGGTTGACAGCCAAGTCTGACCTGCTGGGCCGTCTGCTGGTGCACTGTTTTTCACAACACTCTCGTGCTGCCTCCACTTACTTCCCCGCTCACCAGTGTTAGTCCACTAGCTCCAAGGAGCCTTTCCTGACTGCTTCCTAGCTCACCCTGAGACTTCCCTCTGAAACAGCAGCGCTTGACAGGCCTTTTTCTTGGCACCTCTAAAAGTTCTCACTAGAGTCAAGCTCTCGCTGAGTGGCTACTTACTGGATATAGCCCACTACAGGCTCTCCTGTCTCCTCTGAACTGGGAATAAGGAGGTAGTGACGAGGACACAGAAAAGCCATGCCTTCAGAGCTTCCCCCTTTTCCTCTGGACTCTGCTCCCTTCTGCTTATCAATCCCCTCTCACGCCTCTCACAGGAATTCTCATCTCTTCTATCTACAAACTCTACTGTCCCTTTTTATTGTTAAGACAGGTTCGTTGCTTGCTTCCAGCCATACTTTTTTCCTTTTAAATGCTTCCTCTTTGCAAGCCAGGGCCTCCATTAACACTCCTCTTCTAGCCAAGATTAGCATCTAAAGAATCTCCAGGCTGATAACAGGCTGCCACATTTCCAGGACTTCTCTGAGCCCCTACTCAACCCCACCGAGGCCTTTCTCCCATTCACCATAGGGTCAGCCTGACCTTTTTCTGTGCAGCTTGGCACAGGGCCTCCACAATCTTCTCTGCTCACACAGGGCCTGAGGACTTCTTACCCATCTCTTCTCCCCCACCCCCACCTTCGGGAAGGCGCTTGGGCCTTCTCAGCAGTGGTGGCCAACTCCAACCACAAAACGGGCTACCTGGCCACTCTAAGGCCTTACAGCATATTCTGGAGCAGCAACCCTTCAAACCCACCTCCTCATGGTTTAACAAAACCCTCACTCTCAATTCCTGACCAGGGCCTTCCTTCTGGCAAAGAAAGATGTCACCACCACCTTGGGTCCTCCTGGTGGAATATCCCCTGTACACCCCAAGGCCAGGAGCCTCCTCCTCTAATGTTACCCTCTCCTCCTCCAACTTCCATTTGGCCTGACCTGTGATTTCACCCAACTTCAGCCTGACTCTACTCCACTACCACCATTCTGTCAGGCCCATGGCCTCCCTTGTCCCTCCTGACACCCGGGCTGCCTCAGAAGGCCCTAACTTTCTCTTTAACTCTCTACTACCACTTTTCAAGTCGCGGACCCTTTCCCCTCTTAAGTTGCCAGGCCGCTGGCCTGCGGTATCCTCCTACAGCAGGGCCTCCTTGAGACCATCTGGTCGGGGAGCTGCAGGCCTTGGCTCAGATCGGACCGTCTAGACAGGTCCAGCCCTTAGGTACCGGCCGCTCTCAGACCTAAGGCCTCAGTTCGCTCTTATTCGGACCACGGCCTCTTCCCCACGCCGCGTCTCATCCCACTGAGGCTGCACAGTCCGGAATACCCCGGCCCCTGCCCCGCCTGAGGCCTCTTCGGCCCTTCCCGCCGGCCGCTCTTTCGAGCCTGTCCGTGCTCACAGAACCTCTCCCGGACCCCTCCACTCACTTTCCGCCCGTCTTCACCGCCCTGGCCCATCCAAGAGGCCCCCGGCGCTACCTGCCCTGCAGGCGGCTCTGCAGCTCAGTCTAGTAGTGAGGTCTAGGGCGTCGGTGCGCTCCCTTCAGCCCTCGGGCCGTCCAACAGGCCAGGGCGCCCCTAGCCTTTCGGCTTTCTCCCCCAACTCCAGTCCCTGGCCCTGCGCTCGGCGGTCTCACCCCGCCCCTCCGCCAGGCTTCGGGAGCGAAGCTACCCGTGCCGTGCCCGCAGACAGCGGAGGCCCCGGGCCGTCAGTACAGGTGGCCCCAGGCCCGGCCTCCTAGCCTCAGGCCCGGCCTGCCAACTCCGGCCCCTGCCCCGAGGCAGCCCGGCTATCCCTGCCCGTCGGTTCGACAGCCGAGGAGCCTCGGTTCAGTCCGGTTCAGCCCGGTGTCAGTCAGTTCCGAGGCTGTGGCTCCGGCCTGCCACTCCGGCCCCCGTCGCTAGGGCCCTGCCAGTTCTGCCCCATCCCGGGCCTTCTGGCCTCGCCCCCCGAACCCCCCAGGCAGGCTGCGGCTCGGGTCCACTGGCTCGTTTGGTCTCCGTCTTCCCTCTGTCCAGCCCTGTCAGCTACGGAATTTACGTTCCGACTCAATAAACTAACTCCCGGTGCTCCCGGCTGGGCCTTGCCCCGGGCCTCTCGGCCTCGCCCCCCGCGCCCCCTAGCCGCTGGGCCGCCCCCGCTCGCTGCCGGAGGTAGCCCCTCACTCCCCGACTTACCCCACACCCCGCTCTCCAGAACCCCCATATGGGCGCTCACTGCCCGCCCGCACAGCTCGAACAGGGCGGGGGGAGCGCTGGGGCCCGAGGCCGAGCTCTTCGCTGGCGCCGCCTCCCGGGACGTGGCCTCCATGGTCGTTGCTGCCGCTACCTCACAGAACCAGCAACTCCGGGCGCGCCAGGCCTCGGGCGCCGCCATCTTGGGGCGGTGCGCGAGCCCGAGAATGACACCCGCAGGCCGCCATCTTGAAGAGGTCAGCTTTTAGGACCGCCCCATAAGTGATGTGGGTAAGGACAGGAACTACGTTCAAAGGGTGTCGAGCCAAGGAACAGATATTTCAAGTATCTTAGGAAACGCTACTTGGGAAAATACTGTAGATCAATGCATTTGGGCAGGAAGTGACCAAAAGGATGTTTCTTGGCAAATTTCTTTGCAGGCATATATATCAGCTCCCCCTACGTCTTACAGCTAGCGAGTAGTACAGGCCAATTTGTGCGTGTGTTCGGGACCCCGATGAGTATGCCGCACTTCCGGCCAGGTCGCCGGATATCCGTCGAGTGACCCTTACTAGTCCTTAAACCTCAAGTGGAGTAGCTACCCTTGTTGCTCTTGTTGAATCCCAAGCCGACTCCCGACATGGGACTCGAGGACGAACGAAAGATGCTCGCTGGATCCGGAGACCCCAAAGCGGTAAGGCTGAGAGGTTGGCCGGCCCGGGAAAAAAAAGCTCACCAACGCACCTTCCGGGGCTCTCTTAGTCCGGGTTTGTAGCCTAGGGTTTGCGGGGTCCAGAGAGGTGGTTTTTGCTGCTTATCTTCAGAATTCTCGATTGACCTTGGGCAAATTAATAGCTAGGCTTTTTCGGGGCTGGCTTCCCCACGAATGTGAAGGGGTAACGGGAGTTTATAATGCTGTACTGATAAACTTGTGTAAGCAAACAAAACCCCCCAGTGTTCTGAGATTCTAATTTAAAGTGTGTGAAGCAAAAGACCAACGTTAGTCTCTAGCCTAGCTTAGGTCAGGAATTCCTATTTATGGAGATTTCGGGGACCCTAGTCTTCGGAATACTAACACGTTGTGAAAAGTGATTTCAGGAGTTGGGGGTATAGCTTCACGGTAAAACGCTTTCCTAGCATCGAGAAGCATTCGCTGCCCAGGACCTCCAACAAAAAGTGGTCCTTTATCTTTTGGGATAGAGATGGCCGAGGACTTGTGTGTTTGGGGACAGTATAAGAATGTGTAGTGTAATTCTGTGGTGAAAGAGGGAGCTCTTTCCCACCTTGAGTATCAATGTGATAAATATTGACTGCTTGTGTTTTGAGGGCTTTATATGCACTAAGATATTTAACTTGCACAGTTAAATATCAGGTACATTTTTTTTTGGTCATTTTTATTAGAAGAGGCAGCAAGCAAGGAAGTTTATCTTGTCTAAGGGCACACAACTAGCAAGACAATGCAACTGGAACTCCAACCCAGAGGTCCTGGCCTAAGAGCCAGAGCTCTAACCCTCGGCTCACTTTGCTTCCATTTCCTGTGCATTTGTCCTGTCTACTTCAGGACAAGCCATCGGGACTTAATGGATTTGGAATTGTTGGAGAATTGTTTATCCCTTAATTTTTTCTAGTTTTCATTTTTAGAAGGTACTGAAGCAAGGCTCAGAAAGTTTAACAGGGCCAGGTGGTGGTGGGACATGCCTTTAATCCCAGCACTTGGGAGGCAGAGGCAGGCGGATTTCTGAGTTCGAGGCCAGCCTGGTCTACAGAGTGAGTTCCAGGACAGCCAGGGCTACACAGAGAAACCCTGTCTCGAAAAACAAAACAAAACAAAACAAAAAACCCAAAAAAGAAAGAAAGAAAGAAAGTTTAACAGGATACCACAGCAGAATATAAGTTTTAAAATTAAGAAAGTTGAGCGTGGTGGTCCATGCCTTTAATCCCAGCACTCTGCAAGTTCAGAGCCATCCTGGTTTTCATATCAAGCTCCATGACAGCCAGGACTATAGAGACCCTGTCTCAAAAAACCAATAAATCAACAAATCAATTAAATAATAAAATGAAGAAAGTTGAATTAATTTTATGAAAGATCCATAATGAATGGAGATTAAATCCTTTTATTCAGTGTGACCAGATTTTCTCATTGGTGGGAACAGTCCATAATTAGACCTGTGTTTGGATTTGTTTAACATGGTGTTTTTAACACATTAGTGTTGTAGTGATGCTAATTGGGAAATAACACAGTTGTCTTGCTTCTAGAATACTAATTCAGGTTTTTTTCCCCAATTTTATTTTTATTTTACACATAAAATAAATGTGTATACCTTTGCACCACTTGCATGCCTGTTGCCCTCTGAGACCATAAGAGGGCACTAGATCCTCTGGAACTGCAGTTATGTTTGTGAGCAACCTTGTAGGTGCTAGGAGAGCCAGGGTTCTTTGGAAGAGAGACAAGTGCCCTTAACCGCCGAGCCATCTTTTGTGAGCATGTGTAGGTGTTGGTGTGTGCATGCATCTGTCTGTAGGTCCTTTCACATGGGCTCCTGGAATCATGCTCAGGTTGTCAGGCTTGGTAGCAAGCAGTTTTACCTGGTGGCTTTATAGGGCTTGGACCCAGGGCCTCAAGTATTCTAAGCATGCTCTTCACTACTGAGCTCTGATGTCACAGGCTCTTTTAAGGGGGAATACTCTTTCTTTGTGATTTTTAAAAATAATTTATTTTTATGCATACACGACTGTCTTACCTACATATATGTGGCTGGAAGATGGTGTTGGATCCCCTGGGACTGGAGTTAGAGACGGTCTTGAGATGACATGTGGGTTTTAAGAGTCAAATCTGGTGGGAGTGGAGTGATGGCTCAGTGGTAAAGAGCACTGGCTGTTCTTCAATTCCCAGCAAGCACATGGTGGTTCACAACTATTTATAATGTGATCTAATGCCCTTTTCTGTCTGGCATGCAGATAAACATGCAGATAAAGCACTCATATACTTAAAATAAATAAATCTTTAAAAAAAAGTCAAAGCTGGTTCTTTTGCAAGAACAGCAAGTTCTCTTAGCTACTGAGCCATCCCTCCAGCCCTTTAATAGATTCTTTTTTTTTTTTTTTTTTTAATTCTCCCCCACACCCCTGCCAGCCTGCTCACTCCAACCCACAAAGAGGGCATCGGATCCCATTACAGATAGTTGTGAGCCAACATGTGGTTGCTGGGAATTGAACTCAGCACCTCTGGAAGAGCAGTTGGTGCTCTTAACTGCTGAGACATCTCTCCAGCCCCCTTGAAAGGCATTTTAAGAAACTTTACTTGATGAGAAACTAGAATTTATATTCTAAATGACATCTTTACATTTAGGAGAAACCTTGCCAATCATGTGAAGAGTAAAGAGCAGAGGTTACAGTGAACTCCTGTCCTCCACTTCTAGGGCACTGTCTTGCTTTAGGATTTGGAAACATGATTGTTGAGCTCCTCTTTTTATTTCCCTGTGTGCCTTTACTTTATCTTCTCCCAAATGTGGATGCCTGTATATATAGCAGGCAATCACTGTGCCATGTACCAGATTTAGGATCTGTGCTCCAATTGTGATTTTTACAATTAGAGAAAGAAAGGAAACTAACCAAAAAGTTATACACTGGCATCAGAAATAGTATAATGTGGGGCCTGGTGTTCCCTTTCCTTATACTTATCTGCAAGTTAAAAGGCAGTGATCATAACTTTAAATTAGCTAAAGAAGGATTTAGGTTTGGCCATATTCATATTCCAAATTCAAGTTAAGAGTCTAGAGAAAGTGCTGAGAGATGGTGCAGTGGTTAAGATCCAGTACTGCTCTTGCGGAGAATCTGAGTTCAGTTCCCAGTGCTTAGACCAGTTGGCTCACAATTACCTGTAACTTAGGTTCTAAGGAATCTGATGTCTTTCACCTCTACAGGCACCTGCATTTTCATATGCATGTACACACATACACACCCCTGTAGTTTAAAAAAAAAAAAAACAGTGAAAATATTTTTAAGTTGGTTTTCCTCTAAACTCGGTTTGGCATAGAAAACAAAGTTTAGTTATTTTTTAGTTCTATAGTTTTGAGACAGTGTCGTGTATCATCCAGGTTGACTAGACTCAAACTTGGACTCCTAGTCCTCTGCCTTTTAAGTGTTAGGTTTACAGGAGAGCACCCCACACCTGGTTAAACTAAGGCAGGTTATTTTTGTTTTATAGATAAGTATCTGATGTCTCACTCCCCTTTTGGCCTCCATACACAATGATAGATAAATCTACACCTGCACATACATGTGCAAATGCTATACACACACACACACACACACACACACACACACACACAGTATTTTTATAAAAATTGGGAAGGAAACTGGATATGGTGACTCATGTATATAATTTCAGTACTTGGGAAGAGGAGGTAGATAGAAGGTCTGTTACAAATACGAAGCCAGTCTGGGCTACAGTGAGAACTTATCAAGCACAAATAAAGAATCACAAGGAAAACAAGGTTCAGAGCCTTGGTTCCTATGGGGAGGAATGATGGAGGCAAGGTAAACAAGCTTGATCAAATTAAGGATTGGATAGTTTGAATAATTTCAGTGAGCTCTGAACTATGGTCTTGATCCCTTGTTGACCTTTGGTTCTGGGTATGGGTAATACAAAGTTGGTGTATGAGATTTGCCTAAGAAAGTGATTGGCTATACGGGTTTTAGATTGGTGCATGAAAGGTGTGTTCCCAGGCAAACTATATATTATCTCTAAAAATAAGCTAGTTCTGGGAAGGCAAGATTTAGCAGTGAGATTGAAGCTAGGATGACAAATCATCCTCATATAATAATATGACGATGCAGTCTCTTCATAGCTGTGGTATAAATGTGACTGGGGAAATGCATGTTATAAGATTGCTGCTGACCTGATTTTATTTCTCTCTTGTAGGAAGAAGAGGAGGAAGAATTAGTGGTAAGACCGGCCTCCAGTTTGGAACTACCTTACCAGAATTGGAAGGTTGAGCTGTATTGAAACTCCAGGGTATTTTAAGGAATCTGTGACAACTTGGGAGAAATGCTGGGATAAGCCTTTAATACCTCCTGTGCAGGGGTTATGTGAGAGTGTGAGCTGAGTTGGAGGCCAGCCAGGGCTACACAGACAAACTCTGTCTCAAAAAACCAAAAAAAAAAAAAAAAGTTACATCGTTTCTAGGTCTGGGGCTTCTTTGGTCCTACCAGGAATCCAACAGGATCCTGAAGGCCTAGCACTCATCTGTTGTGTGTGTTTAATAAAGAACTCTAGAAGGAAATTATCTTAGGTCTCCACATTTGCATTTCTTTGACTTTGAAGTAGGGGGCTAGGCCTGACTCTTACATAAGAGAAATTGAATCCTAAGTGCTGGGTTAAATGATGCCTCCAGTAGATCTCCTTCCTGTCTGACAAGGTTTCTTTTACTGTCTTGTTTCTCAGATAGGACTGAGGCTTTCAGTGTATTCTGAAATACACTGGAACCTTGGAAGGCAGAAATTTGAAACTTCCCTGCTGCTTAAGCATTAAAGAATTAAATAGGTGCCACTTCTGGCTATAGTATGGCTCTGCCTGCTGGCCTGTGTGGTAACTCAGATATAGCACCTTTATTTGTTGATTATACTGCCCAAAGACCAAAGTGTTTATATTTGGTAGTTGTCTCCTAAAGCTTCCATTTTGTTCCTTTTTCTTTTTTCTCCCCATTTCTTCATCAGGACCCCCTAACAACAGTAAGAGAGCACTGTGAGCAGTTGGAGAAGTGTGTAAAGGCCCGGGAACGACTAGAGTTGTGTGATAAGCGCGTGTCTTCCCGATCACAGACAGAAGAGGATTGTACAGAGGAGCTCTTTGACTTCTTGCATGCTCGGGACCACTGTGTAAGTCAGTTTGAAGATAGGAAGGGCAAAGCTCAACAGTGGCTATCAGTTTGAACAGTCTGTATGCTCTAAGTAAACACAGCTAGCCATTTACTCTAGGTCCTTAATGTCAGGATTTGTGACAAGCGTTTTGTATACATAGGTGTTCCATCTGTCCTTCCCACATATGCTGGAGGTAGGTAACACTGTCTCCATTGTACAGATTGAAACAGACGGACAGGGAAGAAGATGACCTCCTACCGTGCACTGTTAAATACTAAGGAAGCTGTTTTCTTTTAGTACTAGAGATAAAGCACAGGCCTCATGCATGCTAGGCAAATGCTCTATCCACTGAGATACACCCCCAGCCCTGGATTGTATATTTAAAAAGAAAATTTTTTTTTAAGAAATTGTTATCTTGTTGGGCAGTGGTGGTGCACACCTTGAATCCCAGCACTTGGGAGGCAGAGGCAGACGGATTTCTGAGTTCGAGGACAGCCAGGGCTACACAGAGAAACCCTGTCTCAAAAAACCAAAAAAAGAAGAAAAAAAAGAAATTGTTATCTTAAAATTGATTTTATGTGTTTGGGTGTTTTGCTTCCATGTATGCCCATGTAACATGTATGTGCCGAAAGTCAGAAGATTTCTGTAACTGGATTTGTAGACAGTTCTGATTTGAAATATGGGTGCTGGAGACTGAGCCCAGGTCCTCTATAAGAACAGCTAGTGTTCTTAACTACTAAGTGATCATCTCTCCAGGCTCAGACTTTATACTTTGAATAATCTAATCTTTCTGTGTGTATGTGCCTTCAATGTCTTGTACCTAGTTGCTTATATAGTTTTTTTTTAAAGTAAGTTTGCGCTTCACTCTTTCATATAACAGTATTTTACACGTATTACATACATGCAGAGTTTGATAAGATTGGTTCTGTTAAAACTGGTTAGAGCTGGGGACTGGTGGCAACACCTTTAATCCTAGCACTAGGGAGGTAAGGGCAGGTGATCTCTCTGTGTTTGAGGCCAGCTTGGACTCCAGAGTGAGTTTCAGGACATCCAGGACTACATAGGGAAACCCTGTCTGGAAAAACAAAACAAACAAACAAACAAAAAACCCAGAAAACCTTATTAGGTAAGCTAGATGTAGTGGCTCAGGTCTATAATCCTAGCACTTAGCATTTAGAATGCTGAGGCACAAGGATTGCCATGAGTTTGAGGCCAACCTTGGCTACATACTTTTAGTGCAGTCTAGGTTATAGAATGAGATCCTGCCTCAAAAAAAAAAAAACAAAACAAAACAAAAACCAAAAAACCACAATTGATTGGGTAGCCAATCAACTTACTGAGAATATATTCTATATGTAGATAGTAGAGCACTTGCCTAGTGAGACCTGGGTTTGATCTTCTGTGGCCGGTAGGGTATCTGAAGGGTAGTATTTATTACATGTTAGAGAAATTTGGGAAAAGTGGAAGTTTCACACTCTGCTGATAGAAATAAAAAGTAGTACAGCCAATGTGTTAATAGCTTGGCAGTTCATTAGAAAGGCAAACGTGGAGCCTGCTGTGGTAGCACACATTTGTAGTCTGAGGCAGGAGGGTCATGGAGGACGCCAGCTATTTGAAGCCAAGCCTGGTCTAAACAGGGAGATCTTTCTGGGTTAAAGAGTTAAGCTGGGATCTAGCATATGGCCACAGTTATTTAACACTGAGCAGCAGTTCCATTCTTTAATACATATCAAGAAAAATACAAAAAGTTTTAGATTTCTAGTAGGGTAGTGGCGCATTCCTGTCAAGATAATTGTAAAAACAGATTTGTGTGGTCATGTAGTGAAAGCTTGCAGGAGATTACATGCAACATTTTTTCTTTTGAAGATTTATTTACATATATGCCTGCAGGCCAGAAGAGGGCACCGGATCTCATTATAGATGGTTATGAGCCATCTTATGGCTGGGAATTGAACTCAGGACCTCTGGAAGAATAGTTGGTACTCTTAACTGCTGAGCCATCTGTCTAGCCCCTACATGCAACTTCTAAAAGAAGTAAAAGGTAAAGAAAATTGCAGACAGGACAGTCAGGCAGACAGGACAGTCAGGTACCCAGCGGGAGTCCTAGGGCCTGTGTATGGATAACATGCTGAAGAATGAGTGTCAAAACAGCAGCTCTACTGTTCAGGCCATGAAGGACCTGTGAGCTGTGACATTAAAGCTAAGTGATGACATTATTTTCTTTTTCTTGTCTAGGTGGCCCACAAACTCTTTAAAAACTTGAAGTAAATGTACAGATTCATTTGCCTTGTCACTGGGAATCAAGAACAGTTCCTTGTTGTGGTTTTGAACAATTGTTTCTTGAAAACCTAATTGATTTTTGGTGGATAGCTTCTCTTCCGTGTAATTAGCAGTGATTCCATCTTAATAAACTGGCCTGCAAACTTGCTATTTGTCCTTCCTTTGCAACACCCTTTATTTTTTTATTTTAAATATTAAAAAAATTTTTCTCCATAAAATTGAACCCACAGTATTGTACATGGTAAGTAAGTACCTTACCTACTGGACTGCATCTCACCCTTCTATCTTATTTTGTAAGTTGTAAAACACTTGCTGGTTTTCAATTTTTTTTTTTTTAAATGGAAGTACAGTGTCCCTGTCTTAAGACACACCAGAAGAAGGCGTCAGATCCCATTACAGATGGTTGTGAGCCACCATGTTGCTGGGAATTGAACTCGGGACCCCTGGAAGAGCAGTCGGTGCTCTTACCCACTGAGCCATCTCTCCAGCTGGGTTCTCAAATTTTTAATCATCCTGCCTCAGCCTCTTGATTTTCATATTACAGGTAAGCAACACAAACTCAGTTTGAGATTCCTCCTCACCCTCTCCCCATTTGTTTGTTTGTTTGTTTGTGGTTCTAGGAATTGAATCTAGGGTTGAACTTTGTGTAGGGTGTTGTTATGCATGTCTGTAATCTCAGTAATAGGGAGCCTGGAGCAGGATGAGTTCAAAGCCAACCTAGGCTACATAAAGAGACCTGTCCCTATCCCACCCTCCAGAAAATGTTCTTTTATCAAACATGTAAAGGATAGAATGTAACCAATTCCTGTTACTTAGCAAGTAATATCTCATAATAGGATGAGACTATATATTTGTATTTATAAAATTATCATACATAAAGGTGAAAGTAATTGCTTAATACCTATTTTCTCATCTCAAAAGTATCTTTTGTCTTTTGTTCGGTTGGGGTCCTTTTGTTTTTAAATCCAACAAGTTGGGTTTTTTTTTGTTTTGTTTGTTTTAAGATTATTGAATTTGGGGTTGTAGAGATGGCTCTGTGGTTAAGAATACTGGCTGTTCTTTCAGAGGACTTGAGTTCAATTCCCAGCAGCCACATGGCAGCTTACAACTGTCTATGTCTACCACACAGAATACGCTTGGTCCAGGGAGTGGCACTGTTAGGAGGTGTGGCCTTGTTGAAGTGTGTCACCATGGGGGTGGGCTTTGAGACCCTTCTGGCTGCCTTGGATCGAGGTGTAGAACTCTCAGCTTCTTCTCCAGCACCATGTCTGCCTGGATGCTGCTATACTTCCTGACTTAATGATAATGGACTGAACCTGTAAGCCAGGTCCAATTAAATGTTTGCCTTTATAAGAGTAGCCTTGGTCCTGGTGTCTCTTCACAACAATGGAAACCCTAAGACAGTCTGTAACCATTACTCTAGTTCCAGGAGATCTGACACTTTGACACAGACGTTCATACAGACAAAGCACCAAGGCACATAAAATTAAAAAAAAAATTAAAAAGATTATTTGTATGTTTGAGACAGGGTCTCATTGTGTATAGTTCTGGCTAGCCTGGAACTTGCTTTGTAGACTAGACTGAGCTAGCTTCAGATTCACAAGGGTCTGCTTCTCAGTGCCACCTGAGTGCTAGGATCAAACGCATGCCTCCTGGCTTAAAGAGTTACTTTTTTTTTTGTTCTGTTCTTTTTTTTTTTTCCAGGCAGGATCTCATTCTACAGCTTTGACTGTCCTGGAATTCACTCTGTAGACCAGGCTGGCCTCAAACTCATAAAAGCTCTCTCTGCCTCCCAAGTGCTGGAATTGAAGTTATACACCCCTTGCTAAAGATTTTTATTATTGCCAGGCAGTGGTGGGGCACACCTTTAATCCCAGCATTTGGGAGGCAGAGGCAGAGGCAGAGGCAGAGGCAGAGGCAGGCGGATTTCTGAGTTCAAGTCCAGCCTGGTTTACAGAGTGAGTTCCAGGACAGCCAGGGCTATCCAGAGAATCTCTGTCTGGAAAAAAAAAAAGATTTTTATTATTTCATATATGAGTGTTTTGTTTGCATATATATGTAAGTACACTACATGTGTGCCTAGTACCCTCAAAAACCTGAAGACACTTGACACGGACTTCTAGCCACCACATGCATGAATACATGAGTGTTCACACAAACGTAAAAACTTTTTAAAAAGGAAGCCAGCCCGATAGTGTTGTGGATGGAAATACTTGCCTCCATGCCTGGCAATCAGTACCCATGTGCTGTGGCATATTCATGTAACCCTACCCTACTTCTGCCACTGCCCTGGCCATAAACACATATTTTTTTAAAAGGAGTGAGATTGGGCGTGGTGGCATAATCCCAGTTTCCAAATAGTGATTCTCCTGCCTTGACTCCTAACTAGGATTATCTCAGCTATTTGGGGAACTAAGGGATCATTTGAACCAAGGAGTTTAATAGCAACTGGGCAACATAAACCTCCCTAAAAGAATTTTTTTTAAAAACGGAGGGGGCCAGGTGGTGGTGGTGCATGCCTTTCATCCCAGCAGTTGGGAGGCAAAGGCAGGCAGATTTCTGAGTTCAAGGCCAGCCTGGTCTACAGAGGAAGTTCCAGGACGGCCAGGGCTATACAGAGATACCCTGTCTCGAAAAAAAAACCAAAAAAATAAATAAAATAAAAGAAGTAGAGCTGGAAAGATGACTCAGTGGTTAAGAGCACTGGCTGCTCTTCCAGAGGTCCTGAGTTCAATTCCCAGGAACCACATGATGGCTCACAACCATCTGTTATGGGATCTGATGCCCTCTTCTGGTGTGTCTGAGGACAGCTTACAGTGTATGCACATTTAATTAATTAATTGATTGATTAAAAAAATAAAGTTAAAAAAAGAAGTAAAGGAGCCAGGCTGTGGTGGTACGTACCTTTAATCCTATCACTTGGGAGGCAGAGGCAGGTGAGTTTGAGGCCAGCCTGGTCTACAGAGATAGTTACAGGACAGCCAGGGTTACACATAGAAACCCTGTCTCAAAAACAAACAACAATAATTAAAAATGAGGGGGCTAGTGAGATGGCGCAGTGGGTAAGAGCGCGGACTGCTCTTCCAAAGGTCCTGAGTTCAAATCCCAGCAACCACATGGTGGCTCGAAACCATCCATAATGAGATCTGACGCCCTCTTCTGGAGTGTCTGAAGACGGCTACAGTGTACTTACATATAATAAAATAAATAAACCTTTAAAAAAAATAATTAAAAATGAATGAATAAGTGAATAAAAAATAAAGAAAATAAAAACCTAGATAGAAGTGAATGAAAATTAGTGCCTTGTACTTAAATTCGTAGACTGATAATTAAATACAACTAACAAGACTAAGGAGATCATCACAGATAAACATTGTGGTAAGGACTTTTGCTATGGTGCATGCCTTTAATCCCACCACTTGGGAGGCAGATGCAGTGAGTTTGAGGTCAGTCTGGTCTACCTAGCAAGCTCCAGGCCAGCCAGGACTATATAGTGAGACACTGTCTCAAAATTTGAAAAAAATCTTATTAAAAGTTCAGCATGTACAGCAAAGCTAGAACCTTATAGTGTATCTCCCCTGTTACTTTAATTTTTTAAAAACCTACTCCTTTTTTTATTTTTATTTATTTATTTATTTATTTTGGTTTTTTGAGACAGTCTTTTTTTATTTTTAAAAGCTTTATTTATTATTTATATGAGTATACTGTAGCTGTCTTCAGACACACCAGAAGAGGGCATCGGATTCCATTGCAGATGGTTGTGAGCCACCTTGTGGTTGCTGCGATTGAACTCAAGACCTTTGGAAAAGCAGTCGGTGCTCTTACCCACTGAGCTATCTCTCCAGCCCTAAAAACCCAATCTTAATGATGGTTTTTAAACACTTTAACCTCTCTTAGCCCACTACCTACTAGAAGTAGTAGGAAAGAAAGGATACAGGTGAAGTGGACCTGTTTAGAAATAGTTCTTTGGAACAACTTTCATCTGTGTTTTCAGGAAATCTGGAGTTTAGTTTATAGGAGTCAGCTTGATTTACTCGTAAACATTTTATGGGTCTATCAGCAGTCTAGTTTGGTCAAGTCGGGATAGCAAAGAAGAATCAGCAATGGTAGCCAGGCAGTGGTGGCGCGTGCCTTTAATCCCAGCACTTGGGAGGCAGAAGCAGGCGGATTTCTGAGTTTGAGAACAGCCTGGTCTACAAAGTGAGTCCCAGGACAGCCAGGGCTACACAGAGAAACCCTGTTTTGAAAAAACAAAACAAAACACAGCAACGGTGATATTATCTAGTAGGGACAGCCAGGCCTCAGCCTGGGCATGAGTCAGCAGGGGAACCAGTAGGAATGCCAGAAGTTGTTCTCTGCTGTGCCTCTCAGCAAATCAAAGATCAGCTCAGCCTCTGTCACAGTCTGTCAGAGTTCTTTTTATACTCCTTTCTCTATGGGTCTTGTGTCAGCTTGGGTCTGTCTCAGCTGACATCACTCTCAATCAGCCCAGGTCCAAGGAAGCAGCAAGAAACTACAGCACACTACCAGAAGTTTCTTTGGTGCATTTCTCTCTATGGAGTCCCAACAAATGGAGCTCAACTATGCAACATAAGGCAGACCAGTACATGTGTGTTGCTAGCAAAGAATCCTTCATCACGTGTCCTTTCACATGCTTGCTTTAGCAGAACATCCTCTCTCCTGTGTCTGCTTCAGCTAAAACACTCCTTCTGTTTGCCCAGCAAAACACCATCCAACACAACTGACTCTCCAAA
The DNA here is from genome assembly GCF_008632895.1 of Mastomys coucha. Taxonomy (NCBI): domain Eukaryota; kingdom Metazoa; phylum Chordata; class Mammalia; order Rodentia; family Muridae; genus Mastomys; species Mastomys coucha. The sequence goes on along the minus strand of NW_022196900.1, from coordinate 73,603,764 downwards.
GAGCCCTTAAGTTTCCAATTCACTCCCCGTATGCCATCACCCAGATCTCAGTATTATTAAACTATGAAATTTATGTTATTCAAAGGAGGAAACTACCCAGAATTTTGCTTAGAGGGTACTTGAGTCTTGCTAAATTCTAAACTACAAATGAATATGGTAAAGCTCCCTGAAACTAAGCAAAAACTACTGGATAGCTGTAAACAGGACAGTTTACACTTAACAGGACTGGACATATTTGAGTTGTAACCAAGTCTTGTGAACTCTTGAACTCTACACTGTGATTTAAAAGTTCCCAGAAAACAAACAAGAAACATGTCCATGTCAAAGATTCTATAAGGCTAGCCTGATTAGGATTAAAGAGTTGTAATGTTGCTCATCTAGAGATGATGACCTTGGGCCATCTTCAGTACCCTTAATAGTCATTCACTGCCCAGTTCTGTAACACCTCACATCCCTGTGACTATATGTAAGTTACATAGTACATTTGAGGCCAGCCTGAACTACATGAGATCCTGCCTTATAAAAACCAAAATAGGGCTTGTGAGATGGCTCAGTGGGTAGAGGCTGTTACACCCATGCCTGGTGATCCAAGTTCAATTCCCAGAACCCACTGGAGACTACTTACTACACGTTTTTGTTTTTGTTTTTTGTTGTTTTTTGAGACAGAGTTTCTCTGTATAGCTCTGGCTGTCCTGGAACTCACTCTGTAGACCAAGCTGGCCTCGAACTCAGAAATCCTCCTGCCTCTGCCTCCCAAGTGCTAGGATTAAAGGCATGCACCACCACCGCCCGGCTACTTACTATACATGTATGCACCCATATTCACCTAAATAACAACTTGAATTTAAAAAACAAAAACAAACCAATAAGACTGATGCAAGAAGAATCAGAACATTGGGTTGGAGAGATGGCTCAGCAGTTAAGAACACTGACTGCTCTTCTGAAGGTCCTGAGTTCAAGTCCCAGCAACCACATGGTGGCTCACCACCATCTGTAATGGGATCTGATGCCTTCTTCTGGTGTGTCTGAAGACAGCTACAGTGTACTACATATAATAAATGTTTAAAAAAAAATCAGAACATTCAAACAGCTTCCCTTTTGCCTTAAGATTGTCTATTTTAAGACAGGATCTCTTTGTGTCTCTTTGTAGGCTGGCTTTACTCAGAAATCCACCTGTTTCTGCCTTTGTCTCCAAAGTGCTAGGATGAAAGGTGTACACCACCAAGCAAACACAATTTGTTTTTTAATTATTTTCAGCTAGTTTGTACTTTATGTGGTATGTGCACATTATTGCAGATGCCTGCAGAGGTATATGCATATACTACACACACAAGGCATTGATGGAGTCTCTCTGGAACAGGAGTTACAAGAGGTTTTTGATCTGCCTCATGTGGGTGCTGGTGAGTGAATTCAAGTCTTTGAAGAATTGAAGGATAGTTTTTTTGTTGTTGTTTTGTTTTTTTGTTTTTGTTTTTGTTTTTTTTTTTTTTTTTTTTTTTTTTTTTTGAGACATGGTTTGTCCATGTAGCCCTGGCTGTCCTGGAACTCACTCTGTAAACCAGGCTGGCCTCAAACTCAGAAATCTGCCTGCCTCTGCCTCCCAAGTGCTGGGATTAAAGGCATGCACCACCACTGCCCAGCTAATAGTTTGTATTCTTAATTGTTGAGACATATCTCCATTCTACCCATATTAGTTTTCAGTCTCAGTATCATTGGTATTTTGGGTCTGATAATGCTTTCTTGTTGGGAAGGGCTGTTTTGTTACCCATGTGCTTAGCAATATCCCTCTGAGATAATAGAAACACAAGTTGGAGCAATCCAAACTATCTTCAGATGCTACCAAATGTTCCCTGATGGATAGACAAAATCTCTTCTAATTAAGAACCACTACTTGTAGGATGTGGTGGTGCGTGGCTTTAAATCCCAGAACTTGAAAGACAGAGGCAGGTCTTTCAAGTTCTGAGTTCGAGGCCAGCCTGGTCTACAAAGTCTAGGACTGTCAGGGCTGTTACAGAGAAACCCTGACTCAGTCAAACCCTGACTCAGTCAAAACAAATAACAAGAACAACAAAAATCATGTAGGATGTAGTGGTGCATTATGTAATCTGACTTTTTTTTTTTAAAGATTTATTAATTATTATATCTAAATACACTGTAGCTGCTTTCAGACATACCAGAAGAGGGCATCAGACCTCATTATAGATGGTTGTGAGCCACCATGTGGTTGCTGGGATTTGAACTCAGGTCCTTTGAAAGAGCAGTCAGTGTTCTTAACTGCTGAGTCATCTCTCTAGCCCCCGTAATCTGACTTTTTTTTTTTTTTAATTTACTTTATTTATTTTGTGTGTATGAGTACACTGTAGCTGTACTGATGGCCATGAGCTATCATGTGTGTGGCTGCTGGGAACTGAACTCAGGACCTCTGCTGGCCCCGCTCGCTCCGGCTTAATTCACTGTAGCTGTCTTCAGATGCACCAGAAGAGGGCGTCCAGTCTCATTACGGGTGGTTGTGAGCCACCATGTGGTTGCTGGGATCCGAACGCAGGACCTTCGGAAGAGCAGTCCGTGCTCTTACCCGCTGAGCCATCTCACCAGCCCCGGTAATCTGACTTCTAAGCAGGCTAAAAAGCAGGAGGTTTTGATCAGGTTAAGACCAAGGTGGGCTACAAAGCAAGACCTTTCTTCAAAAACCATAATAGGGCTGCCAGATGAGCTCAGTAGCTCCAGGTTCAGTGAGAGATCCTGTTACACAGAGCATGATAGAACAGGACACTAGATGTCCTCTTCTGGCCTTTGGAATGTACATAGACCACACACACAAGGAATAAAGAAATAGTACCAATTCAATATGAATGGCCTTTAATTTGTTCATTGGCCTGCCACTAGCCCTTTATTCATGCTCTTGCAAGTAGCCTAACTAAACCATTGGCTCACCAAGCTAGACTTGTGTGGAATTATTTTGACTTTTTATTGGTGGGTGCCCTATCTGGAGTGAACAGATTCTTATTCACATCTCCCTAGGAAAAGCCTCACAACACATGTCCCATTACTTTGTTTTTGATCTAATATATGTGAAACACTTGGAAGATCTGCATAGTTCAGTGAACCAGTACTTTACAAATAACCCACTGTATAGGCAAGAGATTTATTCCAAGTACAGGCTAACTCAGTCTTAGTATAACAGGGTATAGAAATTTCTTGATGCAACTCAGAATCTTCTGTTAGTAACCTTTAAGGAAACTTATTTATCAAGTTTGGATGTGATATCAAAGAAGAAAATTTAGGTATTAATACCTCAACAGATTCAAGAAGCAAGTGTGTTACTCTGTCCTCTATTAAACAGAAAGTTAGCAAAAAATTTATTTTTTTAAGTCTATTTTATTTTTTCAAGTGTGTGCATAGGGGCATGTGAGTGTAGTGTCTGGAGAGGCCAGATGAACCATGTCCCATCCTCTGGAGCTAGAGTTACAGGTGGTTGTTAGCTACCTATGTATGTGTTGGGGACTAAAATCAGCTCCTCTGCAGGGATAAAAGGCATTACTAAGTGATAAGGCATTTCCCCACCTCTGTTAGCAAAAGATTTGTAAAACAAAAACAAACAAAAAAAGAAAAACACAAAATGGCTCAGCAGTTAAGAGCACTGACTGCTCTTCCAAAAGTCCCGAGTTCAATTCCCAGCAACCACATGGTGGCTCACAACCATCTGCAATAGGATCCAATGCATTTTTCTGGTGTGTATCTGAAGACAGCTATGGTGTACTGGTATAAATAATAATAAATAAATAAATAACATAAAAACCCAAAAAAATAAAAAACTACTACTCTTTATATTTCTTTTGGAAAATTTGGCAATTTTTCATAAAAATACCTAATATAGACTAATTATTTATTTTATGTATGTGTATCTGTGTATACAGGTGTGCATGAAGCTAACAGTTCATATTAGGTGTCTGTCTCAGTTGCTCTCTATCTTATTTTTTCCAGACAAAATCTCTCAGTGAACCTAGAACATGCTGATTGGCTAGACTGGCTGGCCAGCAAGTCCCAAGGACTTTCTCCCACAGCCCTGAGACTGTAAACACCATACTTTTTATGAGGTGCTGGGATCCGAATTCAGGTCTCATAATTGCATAGTAAGCACTTTACTGAGCTACCTCCTCAGTCCTAAGTGAGACTGGGTCTCAGTAAAATAAAATGAAAAATAAAGCAATAGCTGGGCTGTGGTGGCTCACACCTTTAATCCCAGCACCCAGGAGGTAGAGGGCAGGCAAGTCTCTGAGTTTGAGGTCAGCCTGGACTACAGAGTGAGTTCAGGGATGGCCAGGGCTACACAGAGAAACCTTGTCTTGTAAAACCAAATGAATGAACAAATGAATGAATGAATAACATGGTGGTAAAATCTTATCACTCTCTAGTCCATCACACTTTAGTAGACAAACAAGCTTTTGGAGGGTTTTCAGTAATTCTGAGGGTGAAGGGAGGAGATTGACTATAGCTCAGCAGTGGAGTACATATCCCCAGCACTATAAACACGTAACAAAATGATCCCGACCCCACAAGGATGCAGTTCAACCCTCTTTTGTATTCCCATTTAATTTTTAAAATTTAAAAAATGGGGGAGGGGGTGGCACATTTGAGAGGGAGCACAAGCCATGGCATTCCTGTGGAGGTCAGTCAGAGGACAACTTTGGGGATTGGTTTTCTCATTCTATAACGTGGTCCTGGGGATCACACACAGACTGTCAGGTATAAAAACACACTAAGCCATTTTACAAGGCCACATCCTCACTCTGGGAGCATTCAGAAGGCTAAAACAGGGAGACTGTTGTGAGTTGGAGCAGGACTGTCTACACACTGAATTTTAACCCAGCCAAGGTTACATAGCTAAACCCTGTTGTAAAATAAGTACATAATAACTTTTTTTGTTGTTGTTTTTTTGTTTTTTTGTTTTTTTGAGACAGGGTTTCTCTGAGTAGCCCTGGCTGTCCTGGAACTCACTCTGTAGACCAGGCTGGCCTGGAAGTCAGAAATCTGCCTGCCGCTGCCTCCCAAGTGCTGCGATTAGAGGCACGTGCCACACCACTGCCCGGCCTCACATAATAACTCTTAATATTCTATTGAGGTAAGGCATATCTCGAAAAATTGTCCAAAGCTTATAAATAAGCTGATAAAAATTGCTAAGACTTTGTTTATTTGTAGTGCCAGGGTATACCTCTGGTTTATTTTATATTGAGTAGGCTATCTTACGTATTTCTGTTTTGTTCTTTCAAAAGATTTGTGTGTGTGTGAATGTTTTGTTTGCAGGCATGCATGCATGCATGTATGTATGTATATATGTATGCATGCCATGTGAGTGCCTGATAACTGCAGAAGTCAGAAGGCATCATATCTAGAACTGGAATTAAAGATGGTTATGAGCCTGGGAATTGAACCTGGGTCCTCTGCAAGAGCAACAAGTGCTCTTAACCACTGAATCTCTTCTGCTCATATCTGATGTCTTTGTAGGAACTGAAGTGAACTTGTACAAAGCTGATGGCAGGGTAATTATACTTATCTGTGGTAGTGCTAATGAGTTCTGATCAGTAAAGATGGATTTATGCCAGGTCTTTGCATAGCCTTGTAGGGACAGAATGACACAGTTCCTGCCCCTGGAATGTTAAACAAAACAAAACAAAACAAAACAAACAAACAACTACAACAAAAACCAGTGTGCTTGGGGCTGTAGAGATGGGTCAGCAATTAAGAGTACTTTCAGGAGCTCTTTCAGAACTCCTGAGTTCAATTTCCAACAACCACGTGGTGGCTCACAACTACCTGGAATGGGATCTGATGCTCTCTTCTGGTACATCTGAAGACAACTACAGTTTACTTATATGCATAAAAAAATGTGCTTGCTGTCTCCTAAGAATCAAGGAGCTGGGTCACAGGATGCTGATTCATGGGATAATCAAAAGGGAACCTGGAGAAAATGACTGGATTAATATGGAAAATAAGAGACTGGGCTTATGATCCGTAAGAGATGAGCTACCCAGAGACTTTTGTAGAACAGCAAGAGAGAACTGCTTGGATAACTGTCCTGAGCAGAGAATAGCAGGAGAAAGCTGTCTAGAGAGAGATGCTTGGAGATCTTCAGAGAAGCAGAACAGAGAGAAAGCAGGCTGGAAAGCTCAGAGCACAGGTCGTCAGCTTGGACCCATGATTTGACTTTGAGTTGTTTGTTTTTATCACTCCCAGACACCCCTTCCTCAGAACCCCTCTCCAAGCTGAGGGTGGTCCTTGGCAAGAAAAGGCCATTGCAAATAATATAGGGTTTTGTTGTTATTGATTTTGTCAGTATGAAGGATCAAACCTAGGGCCTCAATGTATGCATGCTAGGCAAATATTTTACTGAACTATAACATTACTATTTTTTTAAAAAGATTTATTTATTTTATATATATAAGTACACTGTAACTGTCTTCAGACACACCAGAAGATGGGATTGGATACCATTATAGATGGTTGTGAGCCACCATGTGGTTGCTGGGAATTCAACTCAGGACCTTTGGAAGTGTAGTCAGTGCTCTAAACCACTGAGCCATCTCTCCAGTCCTTATACATTACATTTTAGTGCTCAGGATATTACAATTCTGCAACTAGTAGCAAAGTCATTTCAGCATTCCTCTGTAGTCCGACTTTGGGCACTTTGTGGGTTCTTCCACCCTTCTCAGACCTTATTCCATCCTAGATAAGAGAGAAAAAAGGATAGAAAGGAAAGGGGAGCAATGTTATCATTAGAGTACTTTCTGCTGATTAGATGGATCAAGTTCCCTGGAGCAAGTTTGATCTCCTCTGTTAGGATATCTAATTTCTTCTTCTTTGTGGATGATTACTTAACAATCAGCAACAAACCAACCGAGGGACCCTCAGGGCTTTTCCAGTCCCACACCCTCCTTACAGCTTCTCCCAACCCACCCGAGGTCAAGGCTAGGCCAACTTCCATTCTCCACCCACAGGAACATTCTTGAGTAAAAGAATTCTATAAATGGGCTGGAGAGATGACTTAGCCATCTCTCTGACTCTTAAGAGAGTCTTTCAGAGGTCCTGAGTTCAATTTCCAGCAACCACATGGTGGCTCACAACCATCTTTACTGGGATTTGATGCCCTCTTCTGGTATGTCTGAAGAGAGCAACAGTGTACTCACATAATTAAATAAATCTTAAAAAAGAAAATCTCTTAATGTACTGATAGTTCACCTGACCCTCTCAACAGTTCCAGATAGAGTTCAAATATGTATCATGCTTGCTAGCCAATAGATTTAAAGGTCAATATGCTTAGCCAATAAGTTTGAACTGTAACCTTGCTGATGTAACCTGTGCCCCTAAAATGTATAAAAACTGCTTGTAATAGCCATTGGGGGTCAGGGTTGCCTTCTTGTCTCTCAATTTGAGGTACTGATTGAGGGTTGACCCCAATGTGCTGGAAAATAAACCTCTTGCTTTTGCATTGATCTGCATCTTGGTGTCTCATGGGGGCTGGGGGGGGGGTTGAGCATCTCTAAGTAGGTACCACTGACCAAGGGTCAGGGTCTTACACAACAACCCACCATGCCTCTAGGGACTAGCATTTATATACCCTCTAAAAAGTCCTCAGAATTCCAAATGTCATACAATCTCAGAAATTATCTGCTGCTGGCAAAATCACACCCTTGCTATATAGCACTAGGCAAATCATAGCTGCTGTGGACAATCTGAAGGAGCCCCATATCCCACACTTGGGATTAAAATAAGAATATTTCCCCATATTTCTGTGGTTTTCCAAGAAACCAAAAATCTCACTACATTCCTCTGATTACATTAATAGCAAAAAAAAAAAAAAAAAAAAAAAAAAAAAAACAAGACAGTATTTCATTATACATCTTTAGCTGGCCTTGAACTCTCTGCAGAACAGGCTGGTCTCTAACTCAAAGAGATCCACCTGACTCAGACTCCAGGAGTACTGGGATTAAAGATATGAACCTTTGGCCACAAAGAGGATAGGAGCTCCACAGGAAGACCACAGAGTCAACAAGCCTGGACCCTTGGGGTCTCAGTGACTGAACCATCAACCAAAGAATATTCACTGGCTGGACCTAAGCCTTGCCGCACATATGTAGATGTGCACCTCTGTCTTCATGTGGGTCCCAAACAACTGGAGCAGAGACCATCCCAAAAGCTGTTGCCTGTCTGTAGGATATGTTCTTCCAGCTTGGCTGCCTTGTTTGGCCCCAATGGGAGAGGACACGCCTTGCCAAGCTGACTTGATGTGCCACGGTGGGGAGCTATCTAGAGGGGCCTCCACCTTGTAGGAGGAGAAGAGGGGATGGGGGAGGCATTGTAGGAGGGGGACAGTGATTGGGATTTAAAGTGAATAAATAAAACAAGAAACAAAACAAAACAAAAGGACATGAGCCATCATGGGCTCATTTGGCTTGCTAAAATTTTGAAACTCAAATTCTCACTTGTTTAAGTCTTATTTTACTTTCATTGTTTAAGATAATGACAGATATGTATGTGGCTTGGATGATGAGTACAATTTTTGGCAGGTGTTCATTTTATATTTGTATTAGTTACATTTTGGGCACACACCTTTAATCCCAGTACTTGGGAGATGGAGGCAGGCAGGTATAATTTCCAGGCTAGCCTGGTCTACATAGTTATAGGCCAGCCACGGCTATGTAGTGAGATCTTGTCTCAAAAATCAAAAGAAAAAGAAAAGTGTGTGGTGTATGTTTGTATGTGTTCATGCATATGTGCTTATGGTGTATGCATGGCAGCTGCAGATCAACACCACATGTCTTCAGATGGTCTCATGGAATCTGGAGCTCACCAACTCCAAAAAGTTGGCTGGCTCACAGGTTCCAGAGATGTTTGACATATTTAATATTCTAAAAAATTATGACTTAGCTGATTATACTATATGCTGGGTGGCAATACATTATAAGAATAAAAGTAAGGTGTCTGAAGACAGGTATGGTGAACTTAGATATAATAATAAACAAATCTTTAAAAAAAATTACAAAAAAAAAAAAAAGCCAGGTGGTGGTGGTGCACACCTTTAGTCCCAGCACTTGGGAGGCAGAGGCAGGCAGATTTCTGAGTTCAAGGCCAGCCTAGTCTACAGAGTGAGTTCCATGACAGTCAGGGATACACAGAGAAACCCTGTCTCAAAGAAAAAAAAGAATAAAAGTAAGGTTACAGAAAAGCTGTCTGTCTTGTAGCTATGAAAACCAAATTTGGCCTGGAACTCACAAGAGATCCGTCTGCCTCTGCCTTCCAAGTGCTGGAATAAAGACATGCCATTCTGCTCAGCCAAATGATTATTTCTCTCTCTCTTTTAAAAAGATTTATTATTTATTTATTATAAGTACACTGTAACTGTCTTCAGACGCACCAGAAGAGGGCGTCAGATCTCATTATGGGTGGTTGTGAGCTACCATGTGGTTGCTGGGGATTTGAAATCATAACCTTTGGAAGAGCAGTCAGTGCTCTTAACCACTGAGCCATCTCTCCAGCCCCCAAACGATTATTTCTAAAAATAGAGACCACCCCTTTCTTCTCTAGGAGCCTGAGTGGTGGAGTCAATTTGAGAGTCTCTGAGAGAACACAAAATTAGGTCCTGAGTCTTTTTTTTTTCTTTTTTAGGTTTTCCGAGACAGGGTTTCTCTGTGTAGCCCTGACTGACACGGAACTCACTCTGTAGACCAGGCTGGCCTCGAACTCAGAAATCCACCTGTCTCTGCCTCCCAAGTGCTGGGATTAAAGGCATGTGCCACCACTGCCTAGCAGGTCCTGAATATTGAAAAGGACAGTCTAAGGGGAAGATCTTGAAACTGGCTTCTACGGCTTCCTTGCAATTCCGCTTCTGTCTATAGTCTGGTCTGATTTCGTTCTACCTCGGCATCTTTCCCCATGCAGTTTGAGCCCAGAAGGCCTTTCCTGCACCTCCTAGAAGCCTCTTTAGATGCTCTATCTAGCACAGCCACCGCGCGCCCTTGCTCCCTGGTGTGCGGGGCGTGGAAGCAGGCGGAGCCCTGGGGGCGCGGCAAGCCTAGCTCCGCCCCGTTTGCCCTCAATCCTCCCCGGAACCCGCGAGAGCGCAGCTTCAGTTCCAGTCGGAATTATTGGCGTTGCTAGCTGTCATGGCTGCGCCCGTATTAAGATGTGTTCGGAAGCTGCTGAAGCTCGTGGACTTCACTCCGGTCCCGCGGAGACATCGATATAAGAAGAAATGGGTAAGGTCTGACATTAGAGGGAGACTTATCCAGTCCTTGCATTTCCCGTCACTCACGGTTGCATTCGCGGCACCCACTCCAGGGACCGTAACCTTCTTGGAGCTCTTGTCACACCTCTGCCTGCCCGTTTATTAACCACAAGCCTCTTGCTGTTGCATAAGCAGCCCCCTGACTCCGCCCCTCTCTGTTAAGTCACCGCCTGAGCTTTCATTCGGTGACGTCACATCGCCTCTTGTTACTTTTTCTTGCTTACCTTTATCTTGCCCCTTCCCACCCTTCTTTTCCCTTGTCTTTCCTCCCTCCTTCCCTTCCCCTCCAGTCCCATGACCTCTTCCCCTCCCATCCTCCTTAAAATTTCAGCCCCTCCAACTTCACCTCAAGCAGACTGTCCTGACAACTACTCCTTCCCTCCTGAGTCTCCGTCGCCATGCAGGAAAGGATTCACCCCTGTTCTCACTCTCGAGGTGCCTGTGGCACCTGGGAAAGAGTTCAATGACCACCTTTCCTGTACTGCTGGCCTTCCTCCAAATGCAGGCAACAGATTCACCAACCCCCCTTACTCTAGAAAACCTTTCTCTTGCCTCGCCATTTCCTCTCCTTGCGTACCTCGACGGATCCCCACGCCACCCCTTCCGCCCCCATTACTCTCCTCCCCACCCCCACCGGAGAGGTGTTCTTTTGAGCCCTTTTCTCCTCTCCTAGGAAGGCTGTACAGCCAAGAGCCAGCTGGTTCATCCCCTACGAGTCCTTGTATTGGCCGATACAGCCTTCAGGGGCCACCCTCTCCTCATCAGCGGAACCTTTATTGCAACTGTATTGGTTCCCCAGAACCCCAGCGTTCATGTCCTCCAAGTCCGCGTCTTTGTTATGTGACTTCCCCACCTCTCATTCATCAACCCCCTAGAGTCAGCCCAGTAACTTCCCCTCAACTTACTCATATAACCTTGGAGACAGGCCCCGTGATTTCGACTCCTCTTATGCCAGCGTCCCAGGGAAATTACTCCATAATTTCACCTCTTCTTACCCACCGGCCCCTGAGAACTGGCCTTACAGTTTCACCTCCCTTTGCTCACCGGTCTGTGGAACCTAAACCTTTAAACCCTGCATCCGTTTCTCCCCACTGGTCCGCTGGAAGAAGTTACAATGATCCTCCCCTTTCTTCAGCATCTGCCCCGCCCTCTGGCAACCCTTACCTTGACCACCTTGCGCCTCCTCCGGACTCTTGTGAACCTAAACCACAGCTTGATGTACCTCTTGGGAAAAATGACTGTGGCCCTCCACTTTCTTCTCAGGCAGGCATGCCTGGCTCTTCCGTCTCACCCCATTATTCCCATTTATGCCCAGATTCCCAGATATCTGCCGCTAGGAGTCCTTGCTGTGTTATCAACCTACCGCCTGAGGATGCTGGTTCTCCTAGTTCATCCCTGCCTCAGGCTCTCCAGAAGCCCTGCTTAGGGTCTTTTCTGTGGGAGCCTGGGGGGAACTCTTACCTCTTTTTAACCACAGGTCCTGTAGTTTCTGGTCCTTCCTGCCCCACAGAACCACCTCTTCCTCAGTGTCCTTGTCCTCCCCTGTATTTCCCATCTCCCCTGGACAACCAGTGTGCAGCTCCACCTCAGCCACCCATAAGTTATAACGAACCCTGCCTTCCTACCCCCGCTCCTCCTCAAATGAAGTCTCCCAAATCCTCGGAATCACAACGCCCTCCCTACAAGTGTCGCTCCCTAGTCAACACACCCCACCACACCCCTCCTACCCGTCCTAAATCCCATAAGACCAACACCTGCCCTCAGCCTCCCCCGAAGTCCTTTGGCCCCTCTAGTCCGCTTATGGAGCCAGCTATCACAACTACTTCAAATTCCGGCCCAAAAGAACTTCCCGAGACCGCCGACCTCAAAACTGTTGCTCCTACTTCCTGTCCTCATAGCTCGCCTTGTAATCCTGCCTTGCCCAGTAGATATCCTAAGAGCAGTCCCCACGGACCACCTCCAGTTTCCCCCTGCAATACTCATATGTATCCTGTGGTTCCTCCCACCTCCCATTTATCCCCACTCTCTAGTCCCCCAAATCAGTCTATACATCTCCCTCAGAACCAACCTGTGGTTCTCCCCTGTGGCACTTATTCGGCTCCCAGGGGTCCACCATCCCATGGCAAGTCTGTGGCGCCTCCTTGTTCCACCCATATCTATTCTTTTATCCCTCTGAGAACACCCTTTGACCCCCGATGTTTACCTGTTGTCCCTCGAACTCAGTTTTGCCCTAATACTATTCCCTGTGGTGTTCATACCTATGCCGTGACCTCTCGAGGCCCACTGAACAATCCCTCCCAGATTCCCTACAGCTGTCCTTTGCCTCCATCCAAGACCTCCTCCACCTGTAGCACTTCTGCCAGTTCAACTGTTATATGTACTGACTATCAAAGTAGTGACAGCCAGATTGACCAGCAAAACAAAAGTCAGAGCCAGAACCGGAGTGGCTCCCTTCATACTCAGAGCAAGAGTCCCCCCCTAAGAAGGGGTACCTTTCTGAGCAGGAGTCGGAGCCGGAGCAGTAGTCCTCTCCAAAGCAGTACTCAGGACCGCAGTGAGAGTACCAAGAAAAGTCAGAAGCAAAGCAAGAGTTCTCCAGATGGTAAAGTTGAGAGCCAGAGCAAGAGTCTCCAGCATAGGAAAAGTGTGGCACAGATCAAGAGTCCCCACAGTAAGAAGAAATAGTGATCAGAACACATGTTCTGACCAGAACAAAAACCCAGACTAGGGTAGAAGTCGCATTAACAAGACTGTCATCAGTAGTATCTCAGTTGTTGCAACGAGGACTGGCTTGTGGACTCCTTGTCTGAAGTCTTCTGTTCTTTTTAAAATCTGACTCAAGTCCTTTACTGTGAGCCCATAGCAATCATCTAGAAGTTTCTGCTTTAATTCCTACCTTAAGATTCTGTGAACTGTCTTTATTCTGCCTTCCTGAGGTCTGGGACATCTAAAACATCTAGCTCTCTGATTCGGTACATTATGTTGTCCATTCACTGCATTATCTTAGGTAAGTGACTCATCGTTCTATCAGATGTGAAAGGTAGAATTATTTGTATCCTATTGAGCACCACTGCCATAGAGGTTTCTCATAAGCTAATAGACAATAGCAAACTTTTGAAAACAGGATTATAAAGAATAAAAGTGTCAGGAATGATGGTGCATGCCTTTAATCCCAGCACTCGGCAGCAGAGGCAGGTGGTGGATCTCTCTAGTTTGAGGCCAGCTTGGTTTACAAATCAAGTTCCAGGACTATGTCTAGGACATAGATCTATGTAGAGAAACCCTCTCTCAAAAAAAGCTTTAAGCCTCAAGTTTCCCCAGAGCCTTCACAGTTTCTTCAGTAGTTCTCCCGTGGATTACTTAAGTCCTCCCTTCATCTTTACAGTGCTAGGTTTAAATCTAGGCCATTGCTTGTGCTAGGCAAACGCTGTCACACACACATCTCAGAGCACACACATTAAGGTACACCTCAGCTTAAGCCCTCGATCTCTCCCTCCTATTTTTTATTAGACTCTTCTGTGTGTCTTTGTGTGTGTGTGTGTGTGTTGTGTGTGTGTGTTTGTGTTTGAGATAGAGTCTCATGTATCCCAGTTTGTCTTGAACTCTTTGTAACCAAGAATGACCCTCCTTTCTATCTCCTCCAGAGCAGTAGGATTATGAGACTTTTTTTAAAAAAAATTATTTATTTTTATTTATATGAGTACACTGTTGCTGTCTTTAGACACACACCAGAAGAGTGCATCAGATCCCGTTACAGATGGTTGTGAGCCACCGTGAGGTTGCTGGGAATTGAACTCAGGACCTCTGGAAAAGCAGTCAGTGCTCTTAACCGCTGAGCCATTTCTCCAGCCCCAATAGGAGACTTTTTTAAAATGACATTTATTTATTGGTGTGGGTATGGTTATGTGCATGTGTGCACGTATGTGCTGTGGTACACCTAGGGAGGTAAGACAATAAGGGAAATCAGTTCTTTCCTTCTGCCCTGTGGGTCTCAAAGATCAAACAGAAGTAGTCAAGCTTAGGGGCAAACACCTTTCCCCACTCAGCCATCTCAATAAGAGACTCCTGATGTGTAACTCATCGTGGCTTCGAATTGGCTTTTGTAGCCCCAAGGTTAGCTTTGAACTGTAGATCCTCCTGCTGAGTACTGGGATTACAAGTGTGCACCACTATGCCTAGCATTGCCTCTCTTTTTTGATGACCCCTAGAGTTTCTATGAGAGGTATGTGTATCCCTTCCAATCTGTGGTATGAAGGCTAACTTCATTCTCCCAGTTCCTCCTCTGGTAAGCAGAAGCAAGATGCAAAGATTGGCAAGAGCACTGAGTAGATTTGAATTTGCCTTGTGGCTCTGAGGTCTTGGTAGATGTACTGGTTAGTTTTATGTCAACTTGACACAAGTTACCTAGAGTTATGTGAAACGAGGGAACCTTAATTGATAATTTGCCTCTATAAGATCCAGCTGGAAGGCATTTTCTTAATTAGCGATTGATAGGTGCCATTGCGGGTGGTGCCATCCTTGGGCTGGTGGTCTGGGGTCTATAGGAAAGCAGGCTTGGCAAGACATGAGTAAGCAAGCCAGTAAGCAGCAGCCCTCTATGGGCTCTGTGTTAGCTCCTGCAGTTCCTGCCCTATTTGAATTCCTGCCTCAGCTTCTCTCAGTGATGGAGTGTCACCTGGAAGTGTAGGCTGAAATAAACCTTCTCAAGTTGCCTTGGTCATGGCGTTTCATCACAGCACAGAAACTGCGGTAAAGTCAGTTGATAAGAGATAGAGTCAAGGCTGGAACAACTAAACGCCTGCCCTTTCTCTCTTAGGCTACCACAGAACCACAGTCCACTGCCAGTCGGCTTGCTCTGCAGAATTTTGACATGACCTACAGTGTACAGTTTGGGGATCTTTGGCCATCAATCCGTGTTAGTCTTCTCTCAGAGCAGAAATATGGTGCATTAGTCAATAATTTTGCTGCTTGGGATAGTGTGAGTACCAAACTAGAGCAGCTGAGTGCCAAGGACTTCATCAGTGAAGCCATCTCTCACCAGAAACTGGAGCCCGAGAGTGGCCTCTCTCCAACTTCATCCCTGGACTGCAGCCCAAACCTTCGATGCTTCACTTTTTCCAGAGGGGATGTCAGCCGCTTTCCACCTGCCAGGTAGGGGCTGGAACGGTGAGGTCATCCTGAGTGCCTGCTACAAGTGGACCTGAAGAGCTTAGCCCTGCCCTCTAATACAAATCAGTATTGTTGGTTTTTCTAGTGTGTTTATAGAATAGGTGTTTGCCTAAGTGCTGTCTATGCACTATCTCTTTCCTCAGTACCCTGATGGGAACAATAGCTGCTCTCTTTTATATCTGAGGTACAGAGAAATTAAGGAGGTTACTTACTTTTTTTTTTTAAATTTATTTATTTAATGTATATGAGCACATTGTAGCTGTTTTCAGGCACACCAGACGAAGGAATAAGATCCCATTACAGATGGTTGTGAGCCACCATGTGGTTGCTGGGAATTGAACCTAGGACCTCTGGAGGAGCAGCCAGTGCTCTTAACCGCTGAGCCATCTCTCCAGCTCCAAGTTACTTACTTTTGATCATCCAGAGAGCAAATGGTGTGTTTGGTATTTAGTCCCAGGAAGTTTGAACCCCAGAGCCTGCACTTGGAACCTGTTCTGCATTCTGTACAAAACATCTACTTCACTGGGCGTTGGTGGCACACGCCTTGAATCCCAGCACTTGGGAGGCAGAGGCAGGCCGATTTCTGAGTTCAAGGCCAGCCTGGTCTACAGAGTGAGTTCCAGGACAGCCAGGGCTACACAGAGAAACCCTGTCTCAAAAAAACAAAAAAACAAAAAAACAAAAAAAACCAAGGGGACTGGTGAGATGGCTCAGCAGGTAAGAGCACTGACTGCTTTTCCGAAGGTCCTGAGTTCGGATCTGAGCAACCACATGGTGGCTCACAACCACCCGTAATGAGATCTGACGCCCTTCTCTGGTGTGTCTGAAAACAGCTACAGTGAATTATACCTAGCTAGCGGGGCTGAGCAAGCCGGACGGAGCGAGCCAGGCGGCAGAGGTCCTGAGTTCAATTCCCAGCAGCCACACACATGATGGCTCACGGCCATCTGTACAGCTACAGTGTACTCATACACATAAAATAAATAAAATAAATCTTAAAAAAAAAAAAATCCCAGCACTTGGGAGGCAGAGGCAGGTGGATTTCTGAGTTCCAGGCCAGCCTGGTCTACAGAGTGAGTTCCAGGACAGCCAGGGCTATACAGAGAAACCCTGTCTCGAAAAAACAAACAAAAAAACCCCAAAACAAACAAAACAAAAAAACAACAACAAAAAACCCATCTACTTCACAAGCGCAACTCAATGCATCCTTCCCAGTGAAGATGTGCTTCCCCTTCCCCTCTGCCCTGCCAGGCGCCTGTGAGAGGAGGAGGAGAGAGTGGACTTTGATAGGAAATAGGGGTTGCCTAGGAGTGCAAGTTAGTGACAGACCTGAAGAACACAGAACTTTGTTTCTTCCAAAGGTGGTGCTTATGTGTATGAAGTTCAGTGGGAAAAGACTGTACAGCCAAGTGGTAAATTATGCTTTATGCCTTGAGAATAGAAAGCTGAGTATAAGGGACTGGCAATATGGCTCAGTGGGTAAGAGCACTGACTGCTCTTCAGAAGGCCCTGAGTTCAAATCTCAGCAACCAATGGTGGCTCACAACCACCCAGAATGAGATCTGGTACATCTGAAGTCAGGCTACAGTGTACTTATGTATAATAATAAATAAATCTTTAAAAAAAAAAAAAAAGGAAGCTGAGTATGATGGCACAAGCCTGTGATACCAGCACTTGAATGTAGGCTTGAGGCTAGAATGGGCTACACACACACACACACACACACACACACACAGAGCTGTAGGGCAGGAAGTTAAGGAGCCTGAGAGCCTGAGGACATTACTAACCCAAAATAACATAAGACTAAAAAGCCCTATCTGTAGTAGCAGAGACATTTTCTTCTGCAGTATTGGAACCTAGGGCCTGGCATGCTAGGCAGGCATTCTACTATTAGGCTACTCTAGGCACCCTTATTACAGATGGAAAAGCCTAGGTACAGAGGCATCATCTGCTGAAAGCACACAGTTAGAAGTGGGGTAGGGTTGAGACCCACAAAGTCCAGCTGTGGGATGCAGATCTAACTGTCTTCTAGGACTGTGGCAAGGAGGAAGTAAAATTTGGCATACATACAACATTCATCAGTGATGTCTCTCGCAGCCAGGTGCAGTGGTACACACCTCTGATGACGCACTTGCGAGGTGGAGGCAGTAGGATCGGGAGTTTAACATGATGCTTAGTGGCATGTGAGAGCTGGTCTCAAAAAAATTTAAAAAAAAAAAGAAAGAGAAAAGAAGAAAATGACCCTAAGTATTTTGATTGGTTTCTTACAATGATAGAGTCCTGGGACAGTTTGGATGCAGTTGACCACCCCACCCTCACTGCCTTCCCAGCTCTCTAAAATCCAGACTTGTAGATTGTAGTCCAAAGTCCTTAATATAGAGTTTAAGGCCTTTTGTGTTGGTCTTGCCTTTCAACCCCAGTCTTAGGCTTTTTTTTCCCCTTCTTACAACTAGGGATTAAACCTAAGGCCTCATTCTTACTAGACAGCCACTCCCCCATTACACTTTTTAAATACTTTTACTTATTTTATTTAAAGATTTATTTTTGTTTTTGTTTTTTGTTTTGTTTTGTTTTGAGACAGGTAGCCCTAGCTGTCCTGGAACTCACTCTGTAGACCAGGCTGGCCTGGAACTCAGAAATCCACCTGCCTCTGCCTCCCAAGTGCTGGGATTAAAAGTGTGCACCACCACTGCCTGGCTTAAAGATTTATTTTTAATCATGTGCATATGTGTGTGTCTGTGTGAGTAGATGCCACATATGTGTGGGTGCCAGCAGAAGCCAGAGGTCTCAGATCCCCTGTGGTCACAGGTGTGAGCCACCTGATATGGGTGCTAAGAATTGTACTTGAGTCCTCTAGAAGAACAGCATACATTCTTAAGCAATGAGCCACCTCCCTATCCCCAAATAAGGAGGAGTTAGTGTAATGGGGGAGTTAGTCCCAGTCTCTGATTTTTTTCTTCTTTCTCCCCACTACCTCACCCCCAGGGTTTATTTGTGTAGCCCTGGGTGTCCTGGAACTTCAGATCTGCCCGCCTCTGCTTCTCAAGTGCTGGGATTAAAGGCGTGCACCCTCATCCCCCAGGTTATTTTTTATTTTTATATATGAGTGTAGTATGCACCTCATGTGTGTGCATGACAGAGGAGGGCACCAGATCCCCTGAAATTAGAAGGTTGTGAGCCTCCATGTGGGTGCTGGGTGTTGGACTTGGGTGCCCTTGACTGCTGAACCATCTCTCCAGTCCTCCTTACTAATTTTTTTAAAGATTTATTTATTTATTTTATGTATTTTATGAGTACACGGTAGCTGTACAGATGGCCGTGAGCCATCATGTGGCTGCTGGGAATTGAACTCAGATCCTCTGCTTGCTCCTGCCCCTCTCACTCCATGTACTACACTATCTTCAGACACACCAGAAGAGGGCATCAGATCTCATCACGAGTGGTTGTGAGCCACCATGTGGTTGCTGGGATCCGAACTCAGGACCTTCGGAAAAGCAGTCAGTGCTCTTACCAGCCCACTAACTGTTTTTTGTTTTTTTTGTTTTTTTTTTTAAGATTTACGATATATACAGTGTTCTGCCTGAATGTTTGTATGCCTGCAGACCAGAAGAGGGCACCAAATCCCATTACAGATGGTTGTGAGCCACCATGTGGTTGCTAGGAATTGAACTCAGGACCTTTGGAAGAACAGTCAGAGCTCTTAACCTCTGAGCCATCTCTCCAGCCCCCTTCTCACTAATTCTTCAAGAAACTTTGGGGTTTTATTCTTTTGTACCTTACTCATCCTTTTCTCTTTTGCCTAGAATGTTGTTCCATTTTTTACCTAAAGAAGGCCTCTGATTTCTTCATCAGGCCCAGCTCAGGTAGCCCCAGTGCATATAGTTGATGACCATTCCTTGTGAACCAAAAAAGTACTTTGTATCTTAAGGTGTAACCCGATAAAATTGAGTTCCTGCTATGCGCCAGGCATGGTTTCAGATCTTGGGAAATAGTCTGGGGAACAGAAACCTTTGCCCTCCCAGAGTTATATTCTAATATGGGAAAATCAAGGAAACACATGCACACACACACACACACACACACACACACACACACACACTTAAAGTGAGGAACAGTGCTTTAAAGAAAAATAGTGGGGGCTGGAGAGATGGCTCAGTGACTGACTGCTCTTCCAAAGGTCCTGAGTTCAAATCCCAGCAACTACATGGTGGCTCACAACCATTTGTAATGAGATCTGATGCCCTCTTCTGGTGCATCTGAAGACAGCTACAGTATACTTACGTATAATAAATAAATAAATCTTTAAAAAAAAAAGAAAAAATAGTGCAGCTGGAGATAGAAGGGATAAGAAAGAGGCTGTTATTTTAGACAGACTAGGCAGGCACTGCCAGTGGTTCTGAAGAGGTCACTTTGAGGCAATGCCTGACAGAAGGATACACATCAGGGATATTTAAAAGAAAAGTATTAGACCAAAAGGCATAGGAATTGAAAGGCCTGAGGAGTGTGCATGACCCAATGAAGGAATAGCAAGGTGGCTAGCAAGGCTAGTTCAGAGTAAATTGATCTGTTTTCAAAAGGATCACTCAAAGTTGGGGATGTAGCTTAATTGGTAGAATGTTTACTGAGCATTGCACAAGCCAGGTGTAGTGGCACAAACCTATAATTCCACAGTTCATCAGTGGAGCAGGAGGATATGAACGTCATTGTCATTCTCAGCTTTATAGCAAGCTTGAGCCCAGCCTGGGATACATGAGACCTTCATCTTGTTTTTTAAAAGAGTTACTGTGGATACTATATAGATGAATGAATGAGTACTGTGGATACTGTCTAGATGGATGAATGAGTACTGTGGGTACTGTATAGATGGATGAATGAGTACTGTGGATACTGTATAGATGGATAAATGAGTACTGTGGATACTGTCTAGATGGGTGAATGAGTACTGTGGATACTGTATAGATGGGTGAATGAGTACTGTGGGTACTGTATAGATGGATAAACGAGTACTGTGGATACTGTATAGATGGATAAACGAGTACTGTGGATACTGTATAGATGGATGAATGAGTACTGTGGATATGGTATAGATGGATAAATGAGTACTGTGGATACGGTATAGATGGATAAACGAGTACTGTGGATACTGTATAGATGGATGAATGAGTACTGTGGATACTGTATAGATGGATAAACGAGTACTGTGGATACTGTATAGATGGATGAATGAGTACTGTGGATACGGTATAGATGGATAAATGAGTACTGTGGATACGGTATAGATGGATAAATGAGTACTGTGGATATTGTATAGATGGGTGAATGAGTACTGTGGATACGGTATAGATGGATAAATGAGTACTGTGGATATGGTATAGATGGACGAATGAGTACTGTGGATACGGTATAGATGGATGAGTGTCTGAGAAATAATTTACTGAGTGGAGTGCATTGACCCTGAAGGGCATGTACTTGCTCACCTTGGCTCCTGGTAAGTGTGATGGTCTTCTCTCTTCCAGACTTGGCAGCCTGGGTCTCATGGACTACTACCTGATGGATGCTGCCTCCTTGCTACCTGTCCTGGCTCTTGGTCTGCAGCATGGAGACATTGTGCTTGACCTGTGTGCCGCTCCTGGGGGAAAAACACTGGCATTACTTCAGACGGGCTGTTGCCGTAAGTCAGTGGCATGGTATCTTGGGCAGGCAAGGATCCCCACTTCACCTAGGAGGGCACACTGAATGTCATAAATTTAGTCCCAAGGTCAGGGGGTAGTAATATTGACTAAATTTACTGTCAGTTGGTCAAGAAAAATGGCTGGTGAAGGCTTCTGTAGGCAGATGAAATCCGGGCTCTGATAAATCCACCACATGATCCTCTCACACTTTTGTATTTGCTAATTTGTCTCTAAGGTAAAGTCTCACTTCTTTGTATTGCCAACCACTTATTTTTAGCTTTATATGTCACTCGTAAGCTTTCTTTTTTTTTTAAAGATTTATTTATTTATTTTATGTATATGAGTACACACTGTAGCAGTACAGATAGTTGTGAGCCTTCACCTGGTTGTTGGGAATTGACTTTTAGGACCTCTGCTCACTCCAGTAGACCCTGCTCACTCTGGCCCAAAGATTTTTTTTTTTCTTTTTTTTTGGTTTTTCGAGACAGTGGTCCAAAGATTTTATTTATTATTATAAATAATATAAATATTATTGCAAAGTTTGAGTTAGCGCCTAGCCTCTTGTTAGTAAATTGCTTTCAGCCTTCTGGAAGCTGAAAAAGATGTATACTGTAGCTGTCTTCAGACATACCAGAAGAGGGCATCAGATCTCATTTCAGGTGGTTGCAGGGATTTGAACTCAGGACCTTTAGAAAGGCAGTTGGTGCTCTTACCCGCTGAGCCATCTCACCTTCCAGCACACCTGCTACCTTTGCTCATGTTACCTGTCTCTCTTTAGCATCCCCCATCCCACCCCAGCTGTGTTACCTAAATCCTTTCAGCTCTGGAGCCTCAGTTCAAGTGTGCTGCCTGCAGGATGCATTCTCTTGTAGCTGCTACTGGCTTGTTCAGAATGACTCCTTCCTATGCACCCACACCATGAACATCACCCGTTAGCACATTAGCATTGTTAACCTTTCCTCAGGGCATTAATGGATATGAGTGTCTTCTCCTTCCTCAAGATTATGAATTCCATTCTGGGTGGTGGTGGCAGCGCATGCCTTTAGTCCCAGCATTTGGGAGGCAGAGGCAGGTGGGTCTACTTGAGTTTGAGGCTAGCCTGGTCTACAGAGTGAATAAGCCCAGGACAGCCAGGGCTACACAGAGAAACCCTGACTTGAAAAACAAAAATAAAAATTCCAAATTCCTTGGGAACAGGCTGAAGATTCTTCGTGTGTTTTGGTGTCATAGGCAACCCTGGCACTCGTAGCTGCTCCCTCTAGCCAGCCTTTGGCCAGCAGCACCCTTCCTTAAAGTAGAACTTACCAGGCTGGAGAGGGCTCAGTCCTTAAGAACACTGACTGCTCTTCCCCAGGTCCCGAGTTCACTTCCTAGCAACCACATGGTGGCTCACAACCATCTCTAATGGGATCGATGCCCTTTTCTGGTGTGTCTGAAGAGAGAGACAGATAAATCTTTTTGTTTGCTTGTTTGGTTTTGGTTTTGGTTTTTGACAGAGAAATCTTTAAAAAAAAAAAATACAGAAGTTACCTTTTCCTTGAGTCCTGAGAAATAGGCACATGTGATTTTCACATCCGATGTAGAGCTTATGGGCTTCTCCCGCCACATGCTTGCGCCTTTCTGATCGGTGTCAACCTTCTATTCTTGTTACTCCGAAGCTGGCTTGCCCAGTTTGAGTTAGCTCCTAGCCTCTTGTCAGTAAATTTGGCACAAGTTTAGCAAGTGAGTCATGAGCGTGAGAGCCCATCCTGGGTGCTGTGCTGCGCTGTGTGAGACTCCCATTAGAAGGGAGAGGAGAGAGACCAGCAAGGGGGAAGTGTTTCCAAGGTGCACTACACTAGCAGCATTACTTGTTCATCCCAGGTACTCACCCAAGTGACTGGCTTCTTGGCCGCAGAACACAGGTTGGGTCACAGGGTGTCAGGGCAAGCATGGAGCTTCTGGTTTACTTTGGTAAGTCTCACAAATGTTGGACACAGAAGCAGAACTGGAAACTACCCTTTCTTTCTCAGTTTGTTTCCTCCTGAAAATTCCTTTAGAACAGAGTGTCTGATCTTTTTAAATGTTGAGTGCCGTCAGAAATTGGGACGTTTCTTATGGGGACACTAAAGCTCTTCCTAGTAGCAACCTCCATCTCGTCAGTACAGTTGCCTTGTGCTGCTCCTTGCCTCTGAGGCTGGTGCCGCCTGTCCTTTAGCATCAAGCCTTTGTTTTTGTTTTTTGTTGTTGTTGCTGCTTATTTTTCTCCAAGACAGGGATCCTTTGTGTAGCCCTGGCTGTCCTAGAACTTTCTCTGAAGACCAGGTTAGCCTTGAACTCACTTTTTTTTTAATGATTTATTTATTTATTGTATGTATATGAGTACACCATTGCTCTCTTCAGACATATCAGAAGAGGGCATCAGACCCCATTAGAGATGGTTGTGAGCCACCATGTGGTTGCTGGGCATTGAACTCAGGACCTGGAAGAGCAGTCGGTGCTCTTAACCACTGAGCCATCTCTCCAGCCCGAGAGTCCCGTTTTCTTAGCCCTGACTTCAGGCTTTTGATCCTCCTACCTCAGCCTCCCAGGTGCTGACGTTATAGGTATATGCCTCTAGGCCTGCCTTAACATCAATCTTACAGGAACACTTTTCATATAGCAGAACTAAAACCAACTAGATATTTCTTAAACTCCTGTCTGTCAGAGAGAGGGTGGGGGCTGGAGAGATGGTTCAGCAGTTATGAACCCCTGGTTCCCAGCACCCACACCAGGCAGCTTGTAATGGCCTGTAACTTCAACTCCATGGGATCTGATGAAGGCCCTCTTCTGGCCTCCTCAAGCATGCATACAGGCATACATTTACATAGATGTATGTAGACTTAAATTTAAAAAAATAAATAAGAAAATGTAAAGTAGTACGTTATTAGTTTTGGTTTTATACAAAAGAAAACTAAGTGGCTAAACTTCTAAGATTTTAGACATACCTCTCACACATGCGATGCTTGTCTAAAAAGCTTTCAGGATCCAGGAAGCCAAGGGATGGGTGTGGAGTCTCCGCAGTCATCAGGGACTGACACTGGTTTTTACTTCTGCTCCTTGTTTTAGTTTAGGCATCATTTTTAGAATCAATATTGTGGTACATGATAGCTGCTAGAACGTCAGCCAGCCCATTTGATTCTGAGGAGGAAGGAAAGGATTGTTAGCCTTCTAGACACATTTTCCCAGAGGTTTCACATGGTATTTGAGTCTACAATTCATTAGCCAAACCTTATAATTTAGTTATACTTAGTTGTAAAAGAATGCTAGGAGGGCTGGAGAGATGGCTTAGAGCACTGACTGCTCTTCCAGAGGAAAGGTATACAGTGCCCTCTGTAGATAGAGTTGGGGTTCTGTTATTAAGGAGTAAGATAATAGTAAATTCTGGATGAGTAATCTATAGTATCTACTGAAGACCAAGAGAGACATGTCCTGTTTTCCAACTTGACACAAGCTAGAGTTATCTGGGAAGAGGAACCTCAACTGAGAAAAGGTCTCCATCCAAACTGCCTGTAGGCCGGAGAGGCGCCTCAGCAGTTATGGAGCAGTTATTGTTATGGGGGGCGGTCCAGCCCTCTGTGGGTTCTAGCCCTGGGCAGGGCCCTCTCTGGGTTCTACTCCCGGGCAGGTGGCCCTGGAGTATAGAAGGAAGCAAACCGACCAACCGACCGACCGACTGGCAGGTAAGCAGTTCCTACATGGTCTCTGCTTCAGTTTCTGCCTTCAGGTTTTTGCCTTGACTTCCTGCTCTGACTTTCCTCCATGAAGAACTATAAACAGGAAACTGAAACAAATCATTTCCTCTTCAAGTTGCTTTTGGCCATGATATTTATCACATCAATAGAAACCCAACTAAGACACAAGTGTTTCAAAGAGGTTGGGTTGCACACCCAATCTGGTAGTCCCAGCTACTCAGGAGGCTGAAACTGAATTGCTTCAGAAGTTCAAGGACAGTCTAGGCACTATAGGAATCAAAAACAAAACAAAACAAAACAACAGCAAGAAATTGGCATGGCTAGTGTATGCCTGAAATCTAGCATTGAGGCAGGATGATCTCAAGTTCACAGCTAGGCTAGGCTAGAGAATAAGACCCTGACACAGCATTGTAAAACTCGGCCAACTCCATTGTTGAAGTTCCAGGGACTAAACTCCAATTCCAGAAGGAAAACCACAAAGTCCACTTGAGCAAACATCCTATGGCAACCCCCCACCCCCAGCAACGGCATGTCAGGCTACAACAGGGTCAAGGTACAGATAACCGACGACATCCTGCAGAGAATAGATAACCTAGCCATCCTGTTTGTTAGGTGGTTTTGCCCCTGTGTTTGATTCCTAGCAGATTATGCCAAAAATGCAGTTTTTAAAATATCAACTTGCTGGCCTGTATGGAAATTCCCCAAACTTGCTGTAACTATAATAAATACCCTACATCCCTAGACTCTATTCACTTTTCCTGTCTGTAGATATTTGTCTTTGTGACCTCTACTCCAGGGGGACTGATTTGGCACCACATATATTTCAAGTATCCCTGCCCCTGGGGTCTTTGTTGACTGGGTTTATCTAAGAATTGGTTTTATTTTCCATTAACTCCTTTTGTTGGTGTGATGCTATGTTGAGTTAGAGCCTCTGAAGACTCTTTATTTCCACAGGTAATCTAGCTGCCAACGACCTCTCCACTTCCCGAACAGGCAGACTACAGAAGGTCCTTCACAGTTATGTGCCTCAAGATATTAGGAAAGGGAACCAAGTTCGAGTAACCTCATGGGATGGCAGGAAGTGGGGAGAACTGGAGGGGGACACCTATGATAGGGTAAGTGACCTCTGACTCTGTGCTCTGGCCTCTGATACCAGGGGTTTGAGTGTGTGCGGCTGGTTTTGGACCTAGACAGTTCTCCATGAATGATTTGGAGAAAGAGCCATTTGCAGAGTTCAGCTTAGATGACTCACCACTGTTTTCATTAGAAATAGTTGGCAGCAAAAAGAATTTGAACCTAACTGAGTGTGGAAAAAGTTATTAGGCATATTTTATTTCTGAAGTCACTTGGTTTCTTGGAACCCCTTGCAATGATGAGTATGAATGAGAACATTTTATTTCTGAATATTAATATAGCACATGGTACAAAATTCAGGAGGTAGAAGAGAATGCCCATTGGAAAATAACTTCCTTTTTAGACCTGTACACAGCCATCTTCTTCCTCTTCCTGCAGATCCCTATTTTTATTTTTTATAGTCTGTGTAATTTGTATATGAAAATATAGATTTGTGAGTTTCTTAATAGAAATGGCAGCACGTGGTATTCATTCTGACATCTGTGACTTTTTAGTTAATTAAAATATCCTCAGGTATAGTCTTTACTTTTATGCATTTGAAATAAAATTGCTGGTTAATGGTTTCTATCAGTTAGGATTTTGACAGGGTTTGAGAAATGCTTTTGACGTTTGGCCAATCTTGCTTTCTCTGGCAATGAGCACATTTTCTCTATCCCATTAGTATTGCTTCTTTTTTTTTTTTAAGATTTATTATATATATAATATATGTATATATATATATGTATATACATTATACATATATACACACACATACACACACACACTGTAACTGTCTTCAGACACACCAGAAGAGGGCATCAGATTCCATTACAGATGGCCACCATGTGGTTGATGGGAATTGAACTCAAAACCTCTGGAAGAGCAGCCTATGTTCTTAGCTGCTGAGCCAATTCTCCAGACCTGTTGGTCAGTTTCTTTTTTTTTCCCCCTGAGACAAGGTTTCTCTGTATAGCCCTGGCTGGCCTCGAACTCAGAAATCCGCCTCTCTCTGCCTCCCAAGTGCTGGGATTAAAGACGTGTTCCACCACTGCCCAGCAGATTTATTTATTTTTATGTGTATGATTGTTTAGCCTTCGTGTATGTGTATACCACATGTGTGCCTGGTGCCCTCAGGTTAGAAGAGGGAGTCAGGTTCCCTGGAACTGGAATTACAAGCAATTGTAAACCACTATTTGGATGCTGGGTGTTGGACCTGGCTTCTCTACAAAAACAAGTTCTTAACCACTGAGCAATCTCTCCAGTCCCTAGTTATTTTCTTTTAGTTAGCATACTACAAAATCACTTATTTAAAACATGATTTATGATCACTATGTATTGTACATGTGTATAAAATGGACAAAATATACAGTCAGGCAATGGACCCTTTAATCCCAGCACTCAAGGAGGCAGAGGGAAGCAGATTTCTGAGTTTGCGGTCTGCCTGGTGTACAGAGTAAATTCAAAGACAGCCAGGGTTACACAGAGAAACCTTGTCTTTGAAAACCAAAATTAAAAAAAAAAAATGTGTAGAGTGCATGGCATGTGGGTGAGGGCTAGTGCTTTAGATTCAGGCTGCTTGGACGGGGTCCTGGCTTCATGACTTGCCAGCTGGAAGGTTTTTGTGAGTTAAACTTTGAATTGTGTTTAACTTCTTCAGTGTGGTAGATTGTAGTGCCCATTCCATAGGTGGTTAACTAAGAAGGCCTTTGCAGTTTCAGACTACAACAAGTATCCAATATTGTTATTGTTGTCAGATTCCTCTTTTTTTTTTTTTCGAGGCAGGGTTTCTCTGTGTAGCCCTGGCTTCTCTGGAACTCACTCTGTAGACCAGGCTGGCCTCAAACTCAGAAATCCGCCTGCCTCTGCCTCCCAAGTGCTGGGATTAAAGGCATGCGCCACCACTGCCCAGCTTCCTCATCATTTTCTGTTCACTGAATTTAGCTATGCCTTGTGGAGCAATAGAGAATGAATTCCCTCCCAGTTTACTTGAGAGCGCTTCAGGCATTTGAAATAGCTTTGGTGCTTGAAGATATCTTCACTAATTTATTTATTGAAGAAATAGTAGTGTGCAATCTCCTATGTGCAAAGGATGTGCTAGCCACTTTAGATGCAGAGGAGAGTGCTATCTCAGGCCTGACAGACCTGAGAACCCCATTCTGCTTCAGTCATATTTGCCCATAAGTTGGAGAGTTCGGCACTCTGTATGTTCATAACAGCCACTCCTCCCTTCCATTCACAGGCCTCCTTCATCCCTCCCTTCATCCTTCCCTTCCCAAGTTAAAGTTTATTTCCAATAATAAAATGTTTATTTGAACATGTTTTTCTCCATGTTTTTTCATGGGGGAATCCAAAAGCACACTGGAGGCTGAGATGAGCTAATGTACCATCCTGGCATATGACTGGTAACCACACATTGGACCATGCCTGCTGTAGCAATGCCTGTGCCATAGCTGATGTTGAATAGCTCCTGCCCTGGATGAGGCCAACAGCTTTCACAGCTGACACTGATAAGCAGTACCTGGGATATACTGGTACCAAAATAAAGGTCTACTTGCCACTGTCTAGTCTCCTTGAAATCTGTTCATGTGCATGAGGACTCAGGACCCCAACACCCATGAGTCCACTCATTCGATCTGAGTCCAGCCACCTTCTATAGATTGTAAGAATTTCCAGAGCTTTCTCTTTCCCTGCCCTCTGCCCCACTTTCTTTTTAGACAGGGTTTCATGTAGCTTAAGCTGGCCTTAAACAAGCTTTTATAGCAAAGGATGACCTTGAACTTTGCATCCTCCAATATCCTCCTGCCTCTACCTCCTGATGCTAGAACTACAGTGGGCACTACCATGTCCTGTTCCTTTTTCTTTCTTTCTTTCTTTTTTTAAATTTTTAAAAAAGATTTATTTATTTATTTATTATATGTAAGTACACTGTAGCTGTCTTCAGAGACACCAGAAGAGGGCATCAGATCTCATTGCAGATGGTTGTGAGCTACCATGTGGTTGCTGGCATTTGAACTTAGGACTTTCTGAAGATCAGTCACTGCTCTTAACCACTGAGCCATCTCTCCAGTCCCTCCTTTTTCTTACTATGCATATACTGTGTTAGTTCACCAAAGATTATATCAATATTGAAAACTGGGCGGGTTTTTTGCTTTTTGTTTTGGTTTTAGGTTGTTCAAGTCAGGGTTTCTTTATGTTGCCCTGGCTATCCTGGAACTAGCTCTGTAAACTGGGCCATTTTCAAACTCAGATCTACCTGCCTCTGCTTCCTGAGTGCTGGGATTTAAAGGTGTGTGGCACCACCACCTGCAAAAATTAGGTATTTTTAATTTACTTCTACTTTGCCAAAAATATCTTTCCAAAGATTATTTTACCTTTTCAAATATACATATAGGGATATTTAAAATATTCGTTTAGTCGGGCAGTGGTGGCATATGCCTTTAGTCTCAAAGTGAGTTCCAGGACAGCCAGGGCTACACAGAGAAACCCTGTCTTGAAAAATCAAAAACAAACAACATTTTTTTTGTCTGTCTCAAGTGCCTAGTATAGAAAAGGCTGCTGGTAAATTAATGATTTTGTATTTCTCACTTTAAAATATTTAAATATTGGAAACCAGATGTGGTGGTACATAACTGTAATCCTTTGAGAGCTGAGGCAGGAGAATTGTGAGTTCAAGGCCAGCCTTTGCTATGTTGTGTGTGTGCACACGTGTGAGAGAGAGAGAGAGAGAGAAAGAGAGAAAAAGAGAGAGAGAAAGAGAGAGAGGAGAGAGGAAGCAAGCAAGCAAGCGAGCGTGTATGTGTGTTGGTGGCCACACCTTCGGATTTCTTCAGAACTGGAGTTCCAGGTAAACCATCTGATGGGATGTGACTTAGCTGCAGGAGCTCTTGACTCTGAACCATCTTTTCAGTCCCTCTGCCCTTTTTTCTTTTAAAACAGCACTGATGATTGAACCTAGGGCCTTGCACTCTGACATTGTTTTAAGATAATTTTGAATTCTGATTGTTTTATTATGTAACATGTAAATTGAGTGTTTATCATGTATATATTGGAAGTACTAAGATTTTTTTTCCTAGGTTGATATCAGATATGTAATTACAATTATTTATATGCAGCTTTTGTTTTGAAACAGGGTCTTATGAAATCTAGGTTGGCCTCAGACTCACTCTGTAAGCCAAGGCTGGCTATGACTCCTGATTCTCCTGCCTCCACCTCTCAAGTACTGGAATGCTACATGTGTACTACCATGCATACATTTTAATTTAATTTAATTTTACTTTTTGAGACAGGATCTTACCCTGTGCCCGTGGCTGGTCTGGAAAACCAGAGATTAGGTTACTTTCAAATTTGTAGCAGTCCTCTTGCCTCTGCCTCTGCTTTTTGATCAACCATGAATATTTCTAAATATACCATTTTTCTCTCTCACTATACAGTTCTCTATCAGGTTAAAATGAGAATCCTTGTGAAGTACTCTGCAATGGAGGGATGGGTAGAAGGAGCATCTCCACTGAACTTTGCCATCTGGGGGCCTAAACCGCTCTGACCGAAGTCAGAAGAGCCTAGAAGGAGCTTTAATTCTTTATCTTTTAACATTCTGGGCAGGTGTTAGTAGATGTGCCATGTACCACAGACCGCCACTCCCTTCATGAGGAAGAGAACAACATCTTTCAGCGGTCAAGGAAGAAGGAACGACAGATGTTGCCTGTGCTGCAGGTGCAGCTTCTTGCGTGAGTGACATAATTACAAAATCTCATACTTTAGGGTCCTAGTCACCTGGGATCCTAGCTGGGGGACTGGAAGCCAAGGCCATCACATGTAAGAATCTTGGCTGGAGATTTGCCTGGAGGCAGTAGGATGTGTCCCATCCCATTTTGTATTTCTCACTTTAAAATATTTAAATATTGGAAACCAGATGTGGTGGTACATAACTGTAATCCCTTGAGAGCTGAGGCAGGAGAATTATGAGTTCAAGGCCAGCCTTTGCTATGTTGTGTGTGCGCACACGTGTGAGAGAGAGAGGGTCATGGGTTGGTTCTTTCTAGAATAATAACTACTCTACTTCATCATTTTACCCCCAGTGCCAGTGACTTGCACATTTTTGAAAAGCAGATTCTGTCAGTTATCCTTAGATATTTGAGAAGCTGAGGCAAGAAAATAGCTTGAGCCTAGGAGTCTGGGTTATCCTAGTGCTAACCTGGGCAATATAGTGAGACCCTATCTTAGAGGAAAAAAAAAAAAGGAGACTAGAGAAATAGCTCAGTAGTTAAGAGCACTATTTGCTCTTGCAGAGGACCAGGTCTGGTTCTCAGCACCCACATGGCTTCTCACAACAATCTGTAACTCCACTACCAGGGGATCTGATGCCTCTTCTGACCTCCATGGGCTCCTGTACACATATGATACATATCCATACATTCAGGCACACATATACACATAATATAAAATAAGTAATAAATAGTTTCTTAAATAAAAAATATTACATTTATTTATTTAAAAAAGAACCCAGGCATGGTGCCTGCATTTATATAGGGGAAACCCAAAGACACATCCTTTGTTTCAGTTGGATTATGTTGCTTTTTCTGGTATATGCTTTATTTTAACCTGAGTTTGCGAGGCAGACACAGAAGGATCTCTGATTTTGAGGCCAGCCTGGACTACATTGTGAGTTCCAGGACAGCCAGGGCTACATAGTGAGACCTTAGGGGGTGAGCATGGGATAGAAAAAGAGAAAGGAGAAAGAGAAAAGGATGAAAGAAACAGGAGAGAAAAGGGAAGGGGCTTAGGGGCCAGGGATCTGTATGACTGAGGAGAGAATTCAATTGATAGCCATCATTAGGATTTAGTTTATAACTAGAATCAGGTTTCAAAGGGTCATCCTTTCTTTTTATTATTTATAATTATGTGTATGCATATGTGTCTTCATGTACGTATGTGCACACTCATATAGATGCCCATGGAGGCCAAAGATTTTGGAGCCCCCTGGACTTGGAGTTATAGGAAGTTTTGACATGGGTTCTGGGTACTGAACTTCTGTCCTCTACAGGAGCAGTATGCGCTCTTAATTGCTGAGCCATCTCTCCGGTCCCATCAAAGGATTCTTTGAATGAGGGTTTGTAGAGCTGGGTGTAGTGGTACGTGCTTATAATCCCAACACTTGGAAGACTGAAGCGGGAAGATGGCAACTTGGAGGCTACTCTGTGCTATATAACAGGGTCATAGCTCACAAAGTAAAGACAAAAGCAAGAACCAAGCAAACATACAACAAGGCTCCTAGAGGAAGGCCTTGTCTTCTGTAGACCACCCTACCCGTGATCCTAGCCCCGTTATCGCTCTTACCCTTCTGAGAGGTATACTAGTTATTGCTTTCTTTTCTTGTTTTCAGGGCTGGACTCCTTGCCACCAAACCAGGAGGTTACGTTGTCTATTCCACTTGCTCACTGTCACACTTACAGAATGAGTATGTGGTACAAGGTGCCATTGAGCTTCTGGCTAATCAATACAACATCAAGGTTCAAGTGGAAGACCTATCTCATTTCCGAATGTTTTTCATGGACACATTCTGTTTCTTCCCATCCTGCCAGGTTGGAGAGCTGGTGATACCAAACCTCATGGCCAATTTTGGACCTATGTACTTCTGCAAATTGCATAGGTTGCCATAGTGTCACCCTGTCCCTAAAGTAGGAAGGTGATGACTCCGTTGGAGGCATTGAAACTGAGGCTGGTGGCAGATGAATCCCAAGGCCTGTTTCTATCTATTACATGTAAACAGCAGGAAGTAGGGACTGCTGCCCAGCTATGGATTATCAGCAGGTTTCTAACTCATACTGTCACTTCTATCTCTTAGCCTCTACTAAGGCCCCTGCTCCATTAGGGATTAAGACAGAATCCGTGAATAAGCCCATAATTTAAGTTGTAAACTCAGGAAGAAACATTTAGCCAATAAAATTGCTGAAGTGCTCTAAGGGTGGCCTGCAGTTGGGGACATCACATCAGTCTAAGTTCTGTTATGTTTATGTGTCAGCTGAAGCTGCCAAGCACTCTCTCCAAAGTGCCCAAACCAGGCCTCCAGACCTCCCACACTGGTGTGTTCCATATAATCAGCCCACAGGCCCACCAGCCTCCCCAAGTGTCCCCAGATGGCACATGGTCTAATTTAAGGACTAAGTAACTGAAGCGCTTGAGCCTGTGGCTGAGATCCTCACAGAGAGGAAGCTTTCCTAAGCTGAGTGCTTCTGGCTCTCCTTCAGATGCGGCTGCAAAAGGTGCTTCTGCTCTTCTGTGCTGCTGCCTTTATTTCTTCATATAGCAGCAAGTGCTCTGGGAATCCCTGTATGACAGCTGTGGAGCTGTCAGATAACTAGACTATGGGATAGTTGCCTTTCCTCGCCTTCAGAACGGCAACCTACTTCTTTTCGCTCTCCAAGTACTTAGGAATTTCCTGACATTTTATTTCAAATGTCTTGTTATGTCTAGTCTGTGGGCCAGTTCTGGCGCTTGCTTTGGCTCATCTCCAAATTCTTCAGAGTTCTTCCATGTAACAGGGCTTTACCTCACACACAGTGTTTTGTGGTGACCTTCTATAAGGTGCTGACTTACATGCTGATCGTTCTGTAACACTTGTCAGAACAAAGCAACTTTTAGTGCCAGAAGATAGTAAACATTGCTTATGGTCAACTGTGTTTGTATGTGTGTGCGTACCTTGTCAATAATTTGAATATTTCTTGGCTTTCCCCACTTTCTTTATTCCTCCTTTATTGCCGTTCTTTTCATCTTTCATGCCTCCCCTGTTAATCCGTATTTGAGTGTTAGAAGTATCCCCTGAGAAGGACGCTAGCAAAGGTTAAGACATCTCCTGTCTTGAGGTCTGTATTATAACTGAGGGCCCTGGAAGGCCTTCCAGACTTTAAGTCAACTGAAGGTAATAAGATAGAAGTACAGGAAACTTGGCTGACATCTGAATAGGACCCTCACCAGCCTCTGTTCATGCCTGCTGTTTACTCTGTACTTAGTATTGCTGAAGCTGAGAGACCTTTAGTGCCTGAGTTTCTGCCTCTTGGCTATCCATCTGATGTTAAGCAGTAATCACTGAGGAGGAGAGGGTCTGCTGGCCCGTGCATCATGGTAATTGACTGACAAATTAGGTAGGAAAAACAGAGGACAACTGTATTAGGCAGGGTTTTTTAGATGAACGGAACCAAGAGCATATGTATGCATGCACACACACACAAGTATACATGCACATATGTGCATGTGTTATAAGGGGGATTTATTGGAGTGGAAAGAGGCAGAGTAGCCCACCAATGCCCGTCTGCACACTGAAGAGGCAGAGAACGAGGTTCCCGAGAATGTCCGAGAAGTTTTGATCCAACACTGAAGTTTGGAAGCTTCCTGGAAAGTTGCTGCTATTGAATCAGTGTTGAGGAACTGAAGAATTGGTCTGATGTTTGGTGGGCAGCAATGGCAGTAGGAGGTATCACTTGGAGCAGAAAGAGTCTTGCTGGTTGGAGGGTTCCCTTCCCCTACTTACCTTCATCAAAAGGGCAGTTTGCCCTTTTGAGGGTCCCACTCATATTCAGGATGGATCCTTTCCTCCCTAGCCACTGTCCCATGTGCCAATCCTCCTGAAACATCCCTAGAGGCGTACAGATGTGTTTCACTAGTCTGATGCATCTTTTAATCCAGTCATATTAATAACTCAGAGCAACTATCACAACAACTTTGGAAAATGGTTTGTCTCCTGTAATTGAACATACCCTGCCCTCTAACTCAGTTACTACAGTGCTAAGGATAAACTCAAGGGAAACTCATACATATATCCCAGTGCACTTCTGAAGGATGTTCATACAGGCCTGCTTACAAGCAAAGCCCAGGCACAGTCCACAGGTCACTGCACAAGAAAGTGGATGAATAAACTGGATATTCACACAATGGAATGTATGGTGTATGACCTTATTTATATTACCTTGCAATCCAGCAATGTGCTGCTTAGTGAGTTTTGTATTTAATAATTATAGCCATAATCACCAAGAGATATTGAAAATAATTCTATCCTTAAATGTTACGATATGGTCTTTGCTCTCAATCACTTCTTTTGTTTCTAGTCTCAGATAAGAGCTAATCTGCCTTCTATTACTATGGTTGGAAGGTGGAGTTGATTTATAATTACATGAAAGTTTCATCTTTATCTGGACCACTGAACTTTTGGTATGTAACTTTGAATAAGATAAGAGCATTAGGGTTATTTAAAGTCTAAAGATTCTGTGGTGACCCCAGGATCATTACTGTGTGTTTGGAACTGGTCTAACTGGTTAGGTGCTTTCAGCTTCATTACTTCCATTGGGGTATCATAAAACCCTCCTGGGAACTTCTGATCTGAACTTTCCTAAAGCCAGGATTCAACCATAGCAAAAAAAATCCTTGATGTGTGGTACATGCCTGTAAATTGTAGCACTTGGTAGATAGAGGCAGGAATATCAGGAGTTCAAGGTCATCCTTAGCAACTCAGTAAATTCTAGTCTTGCCTGGGCTACATGAGACCCTGTCTCAAAGAACCAAAAACCCAACCAAACCAAAATAGCAAGGCTAGCCCCAGGTGTGTGGGCACATGCCTTCAATCCAGCACTCTTTCAATCCCGGGTGGAGGCAGGCACATCTCTTTGAGTTCGAGGTCAGCCTGGTCTGCAGTGTGAGTTCCAGGACAGCCAGGGCTACACAGAGAAACCCTGTGTTGAAAAACAAACAAATGCAGGGCTAGAGCAACTTACCTGGGCTATACAGAGAAAAACCAATAAATATGCTAATAACAGTTATATGATGTTAGTGGAAGTGTTAACATGCTTATTTAATGTTTTGTTCAAAGAAATGACAAGAACTAATTATAGCAGTGGTTATATTTGCTAAATATCATGAAATTGTATGTTTTAAAAAAAGGAAAAAAAAATGGATGAATACAGGGCGAGGGATGTAACTCTGTGGTAAAGCACTTACCTGGTATGTATGAGGTCCTGAATTTAGTTTTCTGTGTGCAAAAACAAAAATAAGCAGCCAGATGGTAGAGTGCATGCAGTCCAGTCTTGGGAGTCAGAGGCAGAGTGATCACGGACAATTCATGGCCAGCGTGGTCTATACAATGAGTTCAAGGCCAACCCAGCTTAGAAAGTGAGACTCTCAAAACTAACAAAAGCTTCCAAACAGCAGACAACAGCAAAACCCTTGGAGTATGTTCTGTGTGGTCTGTGTCATCTCTCGCGGAGCGGATGCTTGCTTGTGCCTTTGGCTGGCTGTCCTTTCTTTTTTTTCTTTTTTTCTTTTTTTTATTAGATATTTTCTTTATTT